>NW_026594083.1:2559968-2727050 GCF_907164565.1 Psammomys obesus | reverse complement strand
ATTATATTATATTATATTATATTATATTATATTATATTATATTATATATAGGCATACTTATGTATATACATATCATACTTAATATTATCACTTAGACAATTTTATCACTCAGAAGTCTTGCAGATGACTTTATCTTCTCATTTGTTTTAAATGATTTACCACTTTACCGGTTACACTGCTCAAAATTTGAAAGGAAATATTTCTAAATTCTAAATCGTATACTAAGCCTAGCAATCTATCACATAGTGAATATTTACTCAGCACCATCCTCATTGTTTTTTTAACCATATTGAATATTTGAATATAGCTCAGTGTCCCCTACTATATTGCAATGATTTGTTGGTCACAAATGTATGGGCTAGCATACCTTCATTTTATTGTAATCCAAATTCCATATCACTCTCACAAGTTAACTGCACTTTGTTATTCAGCATTCATTGGCTGTTTCTTCCTCATTGTTATTTTAGTTGTATTAGGGGATGCAAGTATTAGAAAAAATTGTGGTTAACTCATTCTTATCACAATTTAATGAATATGAATTGCGTTTTAAGTAATTAGAGACTTCCTTCTAGCACAGAATAATTACAGCGAAGTGTGTAAACTTAAGTTGATATTCATGATTAATTCTGAAATTTATTAATGTTCTCCATTAATTCTGCAAAAATAAATGTTTTCATTTTAGTCATAGTTCTCCCAATGTCCCATTAGACGTCTAGATCATTGCAGACAAAGGCTATGCTGTATTAACCTTTATTTCTTAGGGTCCTTCTGAGTAGATGACAGGAAATGGTACTTTAACAATAGTTTTAATTAATTTGAACAATTAAATGCTCATATCAAATATTAAAACCGAACTTTTTTTTTAATAACATGAGCTTTCAGGAAGAAAATTGTAGTCACTTGAAGTAAGATTCTGAAAATTTTAAGTATCTCACAAAAGCATCCTTTCTTTTTCACTGTCTACCGAATCAGCTCATTTGTTTTGGATCTTTCTTTCCCTTCAGCAGTTGGAACTACAGTAATTCTCCCCCAACTCACCCATAAAAAAAGAATGTGAAAGATCTTTTTAATTGGGCCTTTCAAATGATATAATTGCAGAACATTGTCCCTTTATGATATAAATATCCATTGGCACATTCTTTTCATGCCTTTAACCGTATTCATCGCATTGATGTGTATGTTCACTTGTCTGCTGTTGGTAACCAATATAAACATAATTGTCACTGAAAAAGAAGGTAAGCATTCAATTTGGGGTTTTGTCTTTGTATTTTCCTGGCTTTGACCTTGCTAAATGTAGCTGTCTCTGGCCAGCACTATCACTTTCCATATTTGTCCATTGTCATCACATGGGTCATGCTCTTAGGTTAAGCCACAATCTTCCTTACAATTAAAACCCTCTTGATTACAAGCCAGGAGACATTGACTTTTTTTTTTTTTTTTTTTTTTTTTTTTTTTTTTTTTTTTTTTTACTTATTCTAATATATATTGAGGCAGGAAACTGTAAGGATGTAATTTCCTATTTACTATACAATATCTTTTCAAATATGCTATTTCCTTGTCTCTATAGAGAAGTATGTTCATCCATAATATATCTGACTTGTAACATTTCACAGCTTGGAAATATGAAAGGCACTTCCTTTCAGTGTTTCCTTTTCACTGAAATTTGGTAATCATGAATTCTTAAATAGGATTTCTTATTACAGTTAATTTCACTTAATTTCAGTTATATTCTCCCCTTTCTATTTTTAAATTACTTTTTTTCTCTATTCACTTGCGGTAGATGTTGATCTACTGATAAATATGCAGAATGAAGAGGCATAGGCTTTGTCATAGTTTGGACCACTTACTTTCTCTTCATAAGACACACATTCCAAAACCCAGACTCCATCTGTAATTTAGTCTGCCATCACCTGATTGAGTAAAAGTGACTCAAACAAGAGTAAATAGATGAGGACTTCACTGTTGCTAACATAAAGTAGATATTTTTATTCACTGGCTACTTTGAAAGGTAAAGTAATCTAAGGAGACCAGAAAGAAGAATGAGACTATAATACTTACAGAAGCAGCAGCCAATTTACCTGCTGCTACAATGAGTGGAGTCACTACTGCAATTAGCAAAGCTTACATGCTTGATTAATGACAGAGCCTTTTCTCAGTCGGTTGAAAAGAGGACACTGGATCATTAAAGCAACTGTGAAAAATTGATGGAAACAGATATAATTACTATAGAAAATTTTCTTTTTGCAGTTACACTAGAAAAAAAAAACAGGGGAAATGTGTAGGAACAATTTTAAAAAAACTAAAAAACATAACACTAAAATGTTTTGGTAATAGATGCCATTGTGAATGTGCTTAGGAAATAAATGGCTGTGTCTGAAATTAAAATATAGGTTTTAATTTAAAGAAACAATAGAAGCTGGGCAAGGTGGCACACACCTGTAACACCAGCACACTAGGAGGCAGAGGCAGGTGGAGTTCTGTGGATTTCAGGCCAATGTAGTCTACAGAGTGAGCCCAGGATACCCAAGGCTTCACAGAAAAACCCTGTCTTGAAAAACAAACACACACACACAAAACAAAAACAAAGAAAGGAAAAAGAAAAACAAAAAGAAAGAAAGAAACAATACTAATGCTAATTGATAAACTTGTTTTATGTATTTAACTAATACAGTGTGAATCTAGAACGATGGTGAATCTAGAACGATGGTGAATCTAGACTGATGGTGAATCTAGAATGATGGTGAATCTAGGATGATGGTGAATCTAGAACGATGGTGAATCTAGAACGATGGTGAATCTAGAACGATGGTGCACACTGTAACTCCAGCCAGGTATTCATGGTTTTGTGTCCTAGCTGAGGTTCACAGTAAGCAGAAGAGGAGGAGAATAAAGATGAGCTGAAGGAAAGAAGAAAAACCTGATGCAAACAAACAGAAAATGAGTATCAAATGCCATTATTAAATGCATTCATGCACATATATGGACACAAATATAGTCATATTTGCCACTTTTTTTCCTTCTACTTATGGTAAGTTTTCTTAAGCTTCATAAAACTGATGAACTTTTTAAATGAATTGCTCATGAATGGAGAAGTCTTCAATATGAAAACAATCTCGTATTTCTTTTCCTCCTATGCAAGTAAAAGCAAAAAATGGACAATGAAGCTAAGCCTTGCTGTGTTGGAGAGATAAAGGAATTATTCACAGAACATTTTCTTTCTCACCCTAAATTCTGAGCATCAGATTTCAGTATCCCAGAGTAAAATCATATCAAAATATTACAGCAGAGCATATATAATACTGCAAGCACTATTAAATAGATGGACTGGGTGTCCACTGCTAGAATGCAATCCTGTTGGAACTTTTATCAGTGTTTTACTTACAAAGTTTTTTATAGTTTGGGACAGAAGGAAGAACAAAACAAACAAACAAAAAACCAAAACAACAACAAAACTGAGAAACTGTAGATACAAAACTAAAACGGAATAAGAAATGCAGCCGATAAGCGTGAATCGTGATTCTTTGTGTTTAGCTGATGGGGTATGTGGACAGTCTTTGGACAGACTAGCTGTCATCTACATGAAAATATGTCCAGGATTTTTACACAAAAGCAAAAAAAATGATATATAATTTACTGAAAACTGTGTGCAGAATTTTCATTATGTTCTGCTTCAATGCTGTGTTTTAATGTATCAAAGTGAGAAATTCAGTGGCAAATGCAAAAGGAAGAAAAAGAGAGAAAAACCTTGTCTCAGTGATAAAAGTCAGCGACCAATGAGAGTTTATAAGCGCCAGATGTGGGGCTCATCCTAAGGGGTGACATAAGGAACTTAGCTGGAAGTTAAGTACGTTCGTTTTAATTCCGTCAGACCATCCTTCGGCATCATAAGAAAGAGCTCATCATGGAAGTCTGTGTTCCCTGAAGAATGAACATGAACTGTTTAAATAAGATTCTGCAGGCGGATATCTTTCTTGCCTCATCATTAAAAGGAAGTCTGGGTTACTATCGAAATGCGGTGACAGAAGGCATGCTGGGAAACTCTGTGTCTGAGCTATGACCTCCCCACTTCCCCATTACTCGTGTTTTTGTGTCATGAGTGTTGACAGGTATTTGTTGCATTCCTGATGACCCTTGATACTTGCTCCATACTGAGTAGAGATCTCATCTCCTTCTACCCTTCATGGAGTCTGGCACACCAAGACTTATCATGTGTGTGAAGTCTACAGGCTCTATTAGCCCTGCTTGAGTAGCACTTGATAGTACTCTCCAGGAAGTCAATTAAAGATGGCAGAGGGTGGGCTGGACTGTCTTAAAAAAAAACAAAAAACAAAAAACTACTGTCAGGAACAAATTATTTATGGTTTTCCAAATTCTTGTAAGCCCATGACTTCTTCAGCTTGTTGTTTTTGATTTTTCTATTATTTTCTATAATCTTAAATGTTAAACTACAAAGAAAGAAAAGCATGCTGTAAGACTAGATGCAATAAAATATTGCATGAAAAGAATTATATGGGCTTGAGAAACGTACCAGCTATTAAGAGCCCTGGATGTTCTTCCGAAGGTTCTGGATTCAGTTCGCAGCAACAACAGACCAGCTCACACCCATCTGTAACTCTGATTCCAGGGGATCCAAAAACCTTCTGGACACTATGGGTAGCACACATGCATGTGGTGTACAGAATTTCGGAAGGAGATGGGGGGGGTTGGGAGATCGGGGGTGGGTAAGAGGTCTCCAGAAGGGGGAGTGGGAGGTGTATTTGATGTAAATGTTATATACACATACGAAATCATCAAAGAATAAACTACAGATGAATAAGAATAGGTGAAGAGGCAACCTTCTTTCCTTATCTGTAATTACAATAACAAAACAAAAGCCTATAAAACGTCCACTTTTTATGTGAACCAGTTTCAGTATGGTGATACATATTTTTCTAGATTTATAGTATAAGGAAGTGAAAAGCGAGAGAAAAAAATTAAAATGATTTGAAGGTTTACAATAGACAAGCATTTATATTTTATGAAGGCATTTATATTTTCATTTGCAATTGTTTTTGTTTTGTTTGTGTTATGAGACAGGGTTTCTTTGCATCGCCTTGGCTGTCCTGGCACACACACAGTAGATGAGGCTGGCCTTAAACTCAGAAATCTGCAGGCCTCTGCCTTTCAAGTGCTGAGATTAAAGGTGTGCATCACCACTACCCAGCTCTGTTTGCAAATATTAAGTGCATTCATAGACTCACAATAAATAAAGAAGAGGTTGCTTTAAGTAATGAAAAAAAGTGAAGATCATAGTTGTGTGGCTTAAAGGACCATACAGCAAAATGGCAGCAGTACTCATAACAAAGAAAGGAAACAGTGTCATTCTGATCACTGCCAAACTCTACCTTGGCTTTTCTTATTCTTTCTTAAAAAATATATATACTGTATGAATCAAAGGCATATTAGAAACATATTTAAATAAGAGTATTCATCATGAAATTTTGAATTAAAAATAGACTAAAAATCATCATCTCACAGTGGGATACAATTATTAATTACAAGGAAGACCATAGTTACCAAGTTAGATTAGCTTTAATACACTTTGATTATTAGGTTACAGATTTATAAAATATATCCATTTCACCTAATTTTCCATCATAATATTTTAAAGTGTTTCTAATATAAAAAAATGATACTTTAAGTCCTAGCTCCTGTTCATTTATATTAACAAAATCAAATTAGAATTTTTGAGATTCATGTCTTTTCATTTATAAAGTTTTCTATCATAGAGGATCATTATTCTACGTCCTTAATATTTTAGGGAGAAATCTTGCTCATGTATTATGCATGTGCCTACTTCATCCACTAGGCAATTGAGATATTTTACAATCCAGGATCAATACATGGTCTTTACAAGTTTTTTTTGATATGATAAGCAGTGAGATATCTGAATTTCCAGGACAACACAAATAATATAAAGTTTGCGAATTAGATATTAAAATAAGAAACTACTGACATTTCGTGGAAGACCATTACATATTATGCCTTTTTACGAATACTAATTTGTGGATCGAAGACATTTCTCATCTATTGAGTGAGTAAAGCTTGTGATACAGTAGAATTTTCTGCTATAGATGCATCATACGTAACTCTATCAACTTACTAACAAAAATTGAAAATTTTTATTCAGCTTTTAGTCAATAAAAACATTGTGCCTGTTATATGCCAAGGATGGCTACCCCAAGCTTGGGAATTTAACAACTAAAAAATGAAACTTCTTTCTGCATATCTATAGCTAGCTTATATTTTACTTACGGTGGATAGCCAAAATACCAAATAAAAATACTTTCACAGAGCAGCAAATTATATGCAGCAGAGGGAAAACTCAGGGATGTGTCACATTGTTCTCGTTCCTTCAGATTCTGCATTCTTGAAAGGGTAATCAGATGTAAAAGTGACTTGAAACCTGAGATTTTACTGAGAGGAAGTGGAGAGTAAAGATTGTTCGGGCAGATTATTTGTGAGGATGACAGGAGAGGATCCCAAAAGTCACATGTTTTCCTAGAAGAGGAAACTCTATGTACTGGAAGGAGAAGGAAGCAGGAGGGGTAGTTACTCTAAAATGAGAGGGTACATCTCAAGATGAGCTCTAGGGCAGCACAGATTCTAACTTCCCTTAAAATGTATTTTGAGCACTGCTTTGCTAACCTTTAGAAAGGATAACTAGGTTTGTTTAATAATATTGTAGGTTTGTGTAGAGAACAAAATGTAGGATGATCCAGATTCAAAAGAAGAGTTTTAAGTCAACTGTCATACAGCATAGGTGATTATGTGCCTCAAACAATATAAAAAGAATGAAGGCAAAGAATGGAACCTAGGTGCATGTCTAGATTTGGCTAATGTACCACCTGATATAGGTGTGTGTATCAGTATGTGTAAGAAATGGAAAAAGAATGGTTCCTTGAACTTTTATATGACTGTACCAAGAGCTGTCATGGAAGATTAAAGACAAGGAGACTTTTGTGATTAAGATAGGACCTTAGTATTGGTCATATTAAATCTGAGCTATTGAAGCATTAATATGAGGTAGGAAGATAGGTGCAGGACTAAAGTCCCAGGGGGGCTCAGTGCTGGAGCATTACATTCTTGTATCACCAGCACAAAGGCAGAGCTAGAGTCATTAAGTGAGAAAAATGTGTAGCTGGGATACTCACTGTGAGTGAACTGACTATCTTGAGAAAAGAAAGTTTCAGGTGCTACAGCAAGCTGAGTAAAATGGCTACAGGGAAGAAAATATAGACATTCTAGAAGACAAAGCAAGAAATGCACATTTTTAAAAGGTATGTTTTATTTAATGTTTTAATTGTAATGATTTCAGGATGGAAGATTGATGGGAAGACAAAATATGTGACACAAAGTTTTGGCATAATATTCTACTGCCAAAGGGATTAAAAGGAGTAAAGTATGAGGGGAGGAATATATGAAATAATTATGCCTGCACTGTAAAGCAAAGGTGTTTCTTAGACGATTTCAATCCTCTATAGACTCCTTAATCTCACAAAGAATTGTCGTATTTTGTAGTAAAGGAGCTCCATTATAACCACTGATGCAACTGTCTTGTACCACACAGGAATCTAATTCAATGTCAACATTACAGACATTGGAAGAGAAATAAATGCTTCATAAAAGTGTTTCAGTATTACATCAATTGATTTTATACTTCTAACAACTACTATTACACTATGGTCACTTTTACTAACTGATAAAACAGGGTCAGATGAAAGGGGAGGAGGTCCTCCCCTATCAGTGGACTTGGAAAGGGGCAGGGAGGAGACCAGGGAGGGAGTGTGGGGTTGGGGAGGGAATGAGGGAGCGAGGGAGCGGGATACAGCTGGGACACAGAGTTAACAAAATGTAACTAAAAAGAAAAAAATAATAAATATATTTCAGAAAAAAAAAAGAAAAATGAAACACAAAACTGTGCAGCAAAAATAATATAAAAAGATTGTTACAAAATTAAAACGATGTTACAAAATAAAGCTGCATAATTTTGAGGACTATTGTTAATATATAGTGAAACTTCTTACTCTACAAACATATTCAGTTTGAAAAAAATTCCAATAAGGCACTGTGTATTTCTTACATGATACTGTAGTAATGAAGCCGTCTCCTTTGGTATATGTTTTAATGAATTTTAACGAATATTTCTATGAGATTACTTTATCACAAACACAAAGATGAAAAGACAAGTTTCAACTTACTGGTGAGAAGAAAGACTCACCCAGTGGTCATTTTACTGTTTAAGGTGAAATATAAGGCATTTTATGGATCTGACATCAACTATCATCCTCTAACTATGAAAAAAAAGAACATAAAGCAACTATACTAGGATACTCAATATCATCAAGCTTAATCTGTGTGCACAAGAATCATTTTACATCTTCTTTATATATGTTTATTTTTGAGAAAGGACTCATGTAAGCTACATTGCCTAGAACTTCCTCTGCAGCCAGAGCTGGTCTTGAATTCCTGATTACTCTTCCCCCCTTCTCCAAAGTGCTGGACTACAGGAACTCAGAACATGTCTAATGTATTACAAACTCATTTTAGGTAACAAATCACATTTTATTTTATGTTTGAAACTATATAAATTATAGGAATAGCAAAGGGAAAAGTGAAGGTTGTTAAATGTCTTATAGAGAAAAACTTCATTAATAAGCTATCCTATGGTGACAAGGGTTTATATTTTTATGAAGTCATTTATATTTTCATTTGCGACTTTGTTTTGTTTTGTTTTGTTTTGTATAATGAGACAGTTTCTTTGCATAGTTATGGCTCTCCTGGCACTCACACAGTAGATGAGGTTGTCCTTAAACTCAGAGATTCGCTGCCCTCTGGCTTTCAACTGCTGAGATTAAAGGTGAGCAGCACCACTACCCAGCTCTGTTTGCAAATGTTAAGTGCATTCATGGACTCACAATAAATAAAAAGGGAAGAGGAAAAAAAAATTATAAACAGTTTATTTTAAAAAGCATCTGTTGATAGTAAGCCTTTGTGATGCTTTCCAGTCTTTCTCAATTTTAGCAGACTCAGGGCTTTCACTGTGGGTTGTTTACCAAATCCTCTTCTGCAACTTTAGGAAACACTTCTCTACATGGTGCTGCTATCTCCATACCCTCCATTTTTCTGTTGTTGGCTAACAGAGGCCTTCTACTGATGTTAAATGAAATGAACTTAAAAATAACCATGATGATTTTGCATTGTCTTATATCTATCAAATAAATTAAGTGCATCTTAATCAGGCTTACAGAAAGATTTTCCACCCTCTTAAAGATGTTTATTGAGCTCTGTATTGAATGGACCAACTATTCTGTAAAGTTACATTTTGTCTCACTAAGTAAGCCTTGGAAGAAGTTTGTCAAAACTTTACGGCTTAAAATCCAGAATGATTTTAAAACACCCTTGACTGATACATTTTTCCAAATAAGTGTTGTATTTCTACACCACCGAAACCACATATTTATAATTAATAAATGCATTTACAGGGTTTAATAGTAAAAAGAAAAGGCAAAGCAAATGTGGCAAAACTTTTCTCTCATTCTTTGTTTCCCAATATTTTTTTATTTGTCCAATGGAATGTGTTATTACTACTTTCCTCTGTGTCTTCCTAAGTTTTATGTGCATGCAAGCACATTCCAGCATGTTTATTTTCTTCTTGCTCTTTATTAACACGGTTTCACATCCTGTACTGAAAGTCACTCTTTTAAAAAGTCCTGTCTGACACCATGTCTCTTTTTTGTAGTTGGTCTCAGACAATTCAAACTTTTTCTGCTTGTGCTTTCTGAGTTATAGATAGAAAAATTTCTGAACATCTTAAATATGGTTTAAAAAAGCGATCTTTTAACAATTACAAAGTATGCTGTAAAGTGCTCTGAATCAAGTGTGAAGTCTATAATTATTGAATAGCAAGACTGAATAATTAAATAATGAAATATTTATTTCACTTAGCATGAATAGCTACAACTAGAACTGTTTGAAAGTAAAATAATGAATATAAAATATACTGGGTATCAATTAATAAAGGTTAAATTAAATACTGTACAAAACTCATTTTTTTTTTTAAAAATTAGCCTGCTTGTAACCTCTCTGGGAAAAGACATACTTTGGATAAAAGAAACTATTGAAATTCTCTTTCTTTAGTACCTCACAATGTAAATAACCATCTGAATGTCTGAGTTAAAATTATATTATACATATCAATGCAAATGCTCATAACAGTGATTTGTAATAGTTATCATCTTCTCTTAGTGACTGTGTGGTGTTTGGGGAATATCAAGTCAGAACTGTATTCACTGACAGACCTCAGTAACTCTGTCCTTAAGCATGTCTGCCACTTCATCTTTGATCCCTCAGTCTCAATGCTCAGTGGCTAATCACTAAGGATCTGCTTCTGACTTTAGAAATTACATCTGCCAAGGTCAAATGATAGCATTACTGAACTCATAGGTCACAATGAAGATGTTTTATTTCCAAAGAAATGGATACTTTCCCCCTCAGCTACTTGAGATTAGAAAGCAAATGAGATATTAACATTTTTAGATAGTTATTAAAGGGAAAAAGGTAGAAAGGTTAATGTTTAGTACATGAAAATGTCCAACATTGCAAATTATGCTCACTGGTCAATTGTAATAACATGCATGGTATTACGAGTTACCTTAAGTGAAAATGATGGAAGTTTTGCAGGACTCTTGGTAAATCTCAGATTTGATAATGGTCTAGATCAGTGGTTCTCAATCTTCCTAATGCTGTGATCTTTTAACATGGTTCTTCATGTTGTGGTGACTCCCAATCATAAAATTATTTTCCTTGCTACTCTATGACTGTAATTCTGTTACTGTCGTAAACTGTAATACAAACATTTGTGTGGTCTTAAGCCAACCCTGTTAAAAAAGGGTCATTTGACCGCCCAAAGGGCTTGCGATGCACAAGATGAGAACCACTGTTCTAGATGAAGAAGCCGAAAGCACTATGCAAGTCGAGATAAATATCTCTTCATAGAAAATTAGTTACTTGCCAAGGAAGAAGTAAGAGGCTCGGTTTCTTTTCTGTCTCATTTTTGTGAGTGGAAATGCAGTAAGTCCTGGAGCAGGAAGTACCAGGTGAGCCAGGAAAGAATGATCAGTAAGTAATGTAGGCAAAGGTATTCATTTCCTTACTGCTCAACCCATAAGGAAGGGAGGACTATTAAAAAGTATTTATTTATTCATGCATTATTATTATTATTATTATTATTATTGTCATTGTTGTTGTGTGTCTACACACATATATATGGAATGTTTTACAGCCAATTAAGCTTGCCAAATTCATTCCTAACAGAGGCCTTTTGTGAAAAATAGTGCTCTCCTTGAGAGTTTATGTCACCTATGACCTAGATGGGTTTCCTAAGAAAACTTGTAAACAATTTTCTGGAAGGTACTCATGCCTGTTACTTCAATGCTGTCTTCATTCTAGGGTCCAGACAGGCATGTATGGTGTTTCAGGGAAGACCAAAGTCAAAGTGGCCAAGGTTCATAAGGCCCAGGTCATCATGTTCATCCACAATAAGCTGCAAAATATAGAAAATCTGATTGAGCTCTGATTAGAACTGCCAGACAATTGATGTTTTAAAGAAGTGGAGCTTCACAAAGTTGTGTCGGTGAATTTGAAAATGTGGCCTCTGAGATATGGGGTATCACTGATGGCAATAGGCAGTAAATAGATCCCCTTTTGGTCCCCTGAGAAAGTACTTGGCCCTAAACTCTTAAGGGCTTCCACTGTGCTGTTCCTTACCTCGCCAAATTATGTTCAGTAATAAATCTCACATTCAGGAACAACAAAAACAACAACAACAAAACAACAACAACAACAACAAAAACCCAGCATTTTAATTAAAACTCACATTTATTTTATACTACTTAATTACCTTTGTAAAAATACATGACACTTTTATTGGGGCACTCAACATGCCCCATGCTTTTAGAAGATAATATTTGTGTCTAACATCTGTTTGTTTTTACAGAATAAAGGGAGAGGCTTGTTCAGGTGGATGGACTTACCCTCAATAAAGCTAAGAATTCTGCTTTCCCTAGGTAAACAAAAGTTGTGGAGCACATCATGTTTCAGTCACTCCAGTGACATAATTCAGTTCTCTGAAATAATTAAAACATGGTCTTCTAGACGTCTGCATTCATAAAAAGTGCTGAGCTGTGCTCCCTGCTTTTCCTTTTCCTGTTGAACTGTCAAAACATGGTGAAGCTTTGGGGCGTTTACTGTAGATGAGCTACAAGACTGCTGCTTGTTAAGGGTAGCATTCAGAAATCATTTGGCTGGAAAAGAAAAAAAAGAGGATCCCTAAGTATTCGGTACAGAGTTGCTGTGCTGTGCTACAGCTTTTTTCTTATCGGCAAATTTAAGAAATAAACGTGGTACATTCTGAGTTAAGAAACACTTGCAGCTCCTTGTCGTGTAGTCATCAAATTGTACATTTCCTGAAGAATCTGCAAAGTCAGATTTCATCTGTCTCAGCAACATTCATGAGACCATAGAGTCATGCTATTTTGCGATGTGGACATGTGCAAATCTCAGGAGGGATATGATTCAAGAATCTCCTGATCTATGGCACTTGATTCGTTAATTCAGATCTAATTCAGTGTTGTTTGATGTAGTCCCTGTTTTGTATAAAAGACAAAAGTAACCAGTCAACCCCTAAATTTGCACTTTTACATAAAAGGTTAATGGTATTCCTCACATCTTCTCATTAGCAGACTTTGAGACAAATGACTATAAAAATGTCTTGTTAAATCTCATGAAACAATAGATATTATTAATCAGAAAGACTAAAACTGAAAGCCCAAAGCCCAGGCATTATAACATACATCTCATGGAAAATCTGTTAAGGCTCAGGTGCAGGTGAAAAGATAAAGTAACAGTAGTTTAAAGTAACTAGGGATCTTGACAAGGAAGGCTAGCCTTGACCTTCTCTTTTTAACCCTCGTTTCATCAGCAGGGGTGAGATTACTTTGAGACCCTGCCAATAGGTAATAAATAACACATACATTCCAGCACATCCTTGCACTGTAGGGTGCCTTAATGTGTAATAATCCTTAGACTATTGAGTTTATAACTCAGGGCATCTGGCAGTTACTTGGCATTGTAATTCATGAAGATCATGCATGTCAGAGTGCACCATGGGAGAAAAATATCAGAGCAATGATGTCTTGATGACAGGATAGGATGGAAAGACGGGAAGATGCTGCTGAGATCAGGCACTTCTGTGAACTGAGCAATGTTGGAATGCTGGAAATGTTAATATCTTCAGTTAGAACTAACGAGGTGGGAGGAGAGACATGAACTCTTGGGGTCCTGAATAAACTAGCACATTAGTATTTACCTGACACTGCTCTGCATTCACTTTATTCAAATGCACAGATGCAGCAAGGGGGGTAAAAAAGAATCCTGAGCTCTAAATTTAAACATATTGCTTAGGTACATTTGAAAGTTAAAGTTATATTTAAATAACTTTATTTAGTTAGACTCTGAATTAAATTTTTATAAATCTATATTAATGATAATTGATTGCCTCAAAATTTTTGCTTGCTGTGGTCAAAGGGTAAAGAAAGGAGTAGAGAAAAATATAAATGTAGTGGGCATAGAATATAGCAAGCAGACTCTCTGGCATCCACTTCTCTGCATTGGCAGAAGACTTGAGGTTCATGGAATAAAGATTAGGTTGAAAAACTCCTATCAAACAAATTATAAATACCCGTCAATCAGTATTTCATTAAAAAAAAAAAAACTAGTGTGTTTACTTCTTTGTTTGTTTATTTATTTATTTATTCACAAGTCTACATGTTAGAAGAGTAATAGGCACTATCAGAAGTGGTCAAAAAAGGCTGGACTCTCCACTGAAACCATGTTGAGTAGCTTTACTTGATGATCAGTTTGTTTATGTTGTTGTAGATTTTCAATTCAATGTATTCTCTTCTCAAGCTCAGAGCTTTTGGTATCTGTGTTGTATTCAGTGCTCTGTGGAGAAGTGCTCAGACACAGTCACTCTGGGAGCAGAACAGATATTTTAATGGGATGTAAATCTTGTTCTGAAGTAATGTATCATCCCAAACACAGTTTCCTTAATACCAACACTCCTAAATGGTTTCTTTCTCCCGATACAATGTTTTAGCATAAATTCTAACATTATTGTTATTTTTTAATTTAGAATTTTCTGTGATTCTGGAGACATTAATACCTCAAGAACAGTTTTGTGGAACATGAGTCTTTGAGGGAGAAAAGAAGAACTGATTAAACATTAATTACATCAAGCCACAACTTCCTCATAAGCTAATGGGTAGGGTATGCAGATTCTTGTCGAATATCAGATGCTAGGCTTTCCAAAAATAGGGCTTCCAAGTGTTGAAGGAATGCCAAGTGCTGGCTCCTTCACAGCAGAGGAAAGGAAATGATTGCCAGAGACAGGCCTGGAGTCTGCCGTGGTCAGATGTCACCAGTGCCACATGTGATCCAAGAGTTTATGAATGATCTCAACACTTGGTCTCCAAGGAGAACATATGCATTACAGAGGTTACGGACACAAATTACAGAGAGCACAGTGTTTCCATGCAATTTCTAAGAATCCTTCAGCAAGTTTTAAACATTAATGGAAAACATTAAGGAAGACTTGGCACTCTTAGCAAGACTTCAAATTATGCCGTGGGTGAGGACAGAGCAGAGCTAAAAAAAGGATCGAAGAATAAAGACTTGGCTAAGGAGCTTGGAGCTGGCCATTCCTCTTGCGTGAATTGTGTGTTTGTGTATTTTATTCCCAGCAGAATTCCAGGCTTCACAGAGTGCTATGACTTGAAAATGAGCAAGTCACAGGCCATCCTTGTTTATTCAACACGCTCCAATTCATACTGCTGCTTTATCTGCATCATTTGCTTAGTGAATTTGCTTATGCGAGGCTTATTTCTGGGGGCCAGGGTGTGGGGTTGGGGAGGCTGGAATTGTCAACTTGCTGCAGGGGTGCCAGGGTATCAGCTTGCACAGAAGTGGCAGGATGTTTCCCCACTGAGCAATTTCTTCCTCATTCCCCTTCTGTGCAGGAAAAACCACTTACAATTTGCTCCCCATATTCAATATTGTGTTCTGTATATAGCTGGTAGCCGAATCGTCGTTTCTAATCATACTTGATATGGCTGTATCAAATATAATGGAACAATTCTTAAAATGACAATTATGTAGAAGATTCTCTTTTAATACAGTAGAGCATAAAAAATAAGAATTATGTTGCTGTGTTGTCAGTGGGAGCTTTCTGTTGCAAAGGAAAACCAGGTTTAATATGAAAGGAACTGAACTACCAAGTTCAGAGTTGGGGCTGTGTTCAGGGTTGAACTGCCCAAGCATACCCCAGGCAACAACATCTTATTAGCTCCTCCACTAGTATAATCCCAATGTGGAGCTTCTCTGGACTCACAGCATGCCAGCCAGCAATGACCATGGAGAAAAATCATACTTTCCTTGCAAATGTAATGAAAGCCTAAATACATGGTGAAAGTGACCCTGACCAATTCCAGTGTTGGCCTTCAGAGGGAAATGGTGGTGGTAGGATTAGGAAAATACTGTGTGTGGTTTTACTGCTGGCCATTCCTTATGTTTTTGTATAGTTGATAGAGATTATTCACTTATGATAATCTAAGTTGCCATTTTTTTGTACTTGCACAAAAATCTACAGACTTCTTCTCTAAATGCCTGTCTCTTATATTAAATATGGTGAGGGGTCAGAGCAAAGATGCCATCTTTTAAATCTCAGCAATCAGAGTTTCTCTCCAAAATGTCGTTTTCAAATTAAAATGCCCTTATTAGGCAACAGAGAAAGAGGATCCAGGCAGTCCTGATGAAACCTGATAGGCTAGGGTCAGAAAGTAGGAGAGGAGGACCTCCCTTATCAGTGGACTAGGAGAAGGACATGGGATGGGGGGGAGGAAGGGTGAGACTGGGAGGAGATGAGGGAGGGTGCTATAGCCAGGATACAAAGTAAGTAAATTATAATAAATAATAATAAGAAGAATAAGAAACAATAAAAGGGAAATATTATGGTCTACACTAAATGATAAGAAAGGATTGTGATACACATCTTGGGATTTATCGTTCAATCAACCAGTGAAACATACTTATTAATTCTTGTTTGGTTCTTCAAGAAGGAGACTTTGGAAACATACCTTCTTTAATTTAAGTATTTAAAGGAAGATTTTTTTTTTGGTGAATGAGTTGGAAACTGAATTACAGATTAGCTATATGCAGGAGAAAAAAACACACATAGATAACAAAGTGGCAACCAAGAGATACTTCTGTCAGAAAGAGTTTTAATGCACTAATGTAAACTGATAATTAGTTGTTTATCTGTATTTCTAGAGTAGGACTGTTATAGATGAATTTGTTGCAAGCCTCGAGATATAATTAAAAACATAGTTCTAAGCAACATCTAAAATTGTACTAAGGAGAGAATTTTACTTTAACCTTGTAGAGTTTTGAATGAAAATGAAGCATAGACTTATATATTTGAATGTTTAGTCACCAGGAGAATTGTTTGAAAGGATTAGAAGGTATGGCCTTGTTAGAGAAAGTGTATCCCTGGTAGTGGGTTTTGAAAATCTCACAGCAGACATGGATCTGTCTTTCTCTCCCTGCAGATCAGGATTTAAAGGTCTCAGGTGTTACTCCTGCACCTGTCTCTGTGCTGCCGTGCTCTCTACCATGGTGATAATAGAGCAGGCTTCTGAAACTGTGAGCAAGCTCCCAGTTAAATGCTTTCATTGATAAGAGTTACCTTGGTCATGGTGTCTCTTCACATCAGGATAACAATGATGGAGACAAACCTCCAGAAAGTAAACAAAAAATGGTATGATATTTTCATTTTAGGAAACGAGTGATAGCTACAATGGAGAGTTTAAAGATATCAGATATACTTTTAGTAATTTAACGAAGATATAAAGACTGCTGAATAATGGCAAGGGGATACCATAAGTAGAGCAGGTGGTATGAGAAATTAGTTATCCCAATGACAGTCAAGGTCTTAGTGTCAGACACTGTGTGTGAATCCTGCACATATTTAACACATGTTTAAATGACATATGGGGAAACATAATGACATTGTTGGCAGGTAAAATGTGTTCAACAAATTGTAGCTATTATTATTATTGGTGGTAGTGGTTACTTACTTTTAGAGTACAAATAAAAATTATTTTCATATGGTCTTTTGCCCTAATCTATGAAAGCCATAGCAGTTTAGTACACCGAATTCTGGGAAAGTCATGGTTGTGGAACACTTATCCAGATGTGATAATTTACAAAAATTCTGAATAAGATTGTGTCCACCAGCGTCTAGTTATAGGAAAGTTATGACTAAGGGATCCTCACAAATCCCTGAAGATTTATTTGTAGTCAGTGGTTGATGGGGAGGGAGAGCTATTTTCTGCAGTTATGTAGCCCCTGCTAAGGTATTAATACTCTTTGAACAAGCCATTATGCTCCTGTAAATACCAATAATAGAGCTCAGTGGGTGGCCTGAATGTATGCATGTATGTAGAGACACAGACACACAAATGCACACCCATTCATGCAGACCCCCTACACGCCATGCACACATGCACAAAGACAGGAAAGTCTGCGGGGTACTCAAGAAGTGAAAGTGGATCAGCAAGAGTGGAAAGTGGAAGAGACAGGGTGAATATATTAAGTAAAGAGATGGGAATATAAAAATGAAACCCATTATTATATATAATGAATATATGCTGATAAAATATAATGTTTCAGACTATTCTGGAGAATGGAGTTGTAGTTTAGTTTGTGTGAGGTACTGAGCTCCATTCCAAGAAACAAAAATGGTAAAAAACAGCCCATAATTTCATTTTGGTCTATGTAAGAACACCCTATCTTTTTTAAGTGGTGCGGTTCAGTGAGATTCCGTACTGGGAAGTTAAGCTGTGTGCTTGGGACTGGGGTGCACGTTTCTACAGAGAAATCAGGAGGTAGCTATGGCACAGCTCTCGCAGCTTCGCACAATGCCTACACTTAGTGAAGATCTGTCTGCACAGGGCTCAGGTACAGTGCTATCTTACTTCCCTTTGGCTTGACAACAAGCTTGACTCAAGCTTGACAACAAGCTTGACAACAAGCTTGACTCAAGCTTTTCATTATAATTCCTTTTTAGATTACCTTTCTCGTGAGCAATTTAGTTTGTTTAGTGTAGTTTTCTTTATTCACTGGTGTGCTTGACTACTTCCATCCGTAATGTTTTCAGGCTTTACATTGCTGATGACCTCACGGGAGAGGGAGTGCACTGAGTGTACTGTTTGAGAACGAAGCTTTCAAAGGTCCATTTATTGTTCATGCTCACCTTATTGTCGTTGCTAATTTATTTCATTGCCCAGGTTAGAAATAGCTGAGTAACGATTTGTTCCAACTGAGGTTATATAAGTAAAGACCAGAGAACTGATTGCTTAACCCAAATGGGAGAAGAGTTGGCTAGTGAAAGAAGAGAGATGAAGGACAGAGGAGTCAGATATACAAAATCTGTAATTGTTAACTGGCATGGAGCTTGTATAGGGCATAAAAGTAACTGCTGTTTTATACAAATTACAACAGAATTTGATAGCAGTTTGTGTTTTCAAGTGTTGTGAGACTACAGATCTCTTCTTGTTGATGATTGCATGGAGTCTGCCCTCTGTCTACTTTAAGTACCCTTGTCTATCAGATAATGTGGGAGGTATGAAAAGAGAAAAACAGTGACAAACAAACCATTGAGAGACTCTTCCTGGGAGATGTAAATTAACTTCTATTCACTCCAGGAAGCAAATTGACAATAGACCAAAGGAAAAAAATTAACCCAACTCTAGTGAGTTTATTATGGTTACTTAAAGGAGTGTGGGTGATTAATAGAAAGCTACATCACCCAAAAAGCTTACCACAGCATGGGTAATTCAAGAAAGCTTCCTCTCTAGAGCTTCTTGCATGAGATAGATGAGCATCCTAGAGCATCTTTCTGTGGGGCCAGGGTATGTGAAAATGGGAAGAGCTAGTCTGGAGCAGGAGTAGGGTAGAGTCTAGCTCCAGAAATCTCCTCTGGAGAGCAATATAAGTGGGAACCACTCCTTTCTCTGCCCTTGGCTTGCATGTCTTGGTGCACAAAGTTCTGCATACCGCCTCCAACTTTGCCCACACAAAGGAGATCAGGTAGTAGCAGTCAGGTTAAATTTCTTCTTTCTTTAGAAGGTCCTGTCTAGAAAGCACCTGGAATTCCTCATCATGCAAATAAGGCATTCTCAGCACCTGAACCCTAGTCCATGATGTATACTCACCCAAAAAGCCTCTAGCCCCTCCCAAAAGGCTTAAATAGACTTTCTCTTCCCCCAAGAAAAGGAGGTGCTCAACGATGCTTGCTTCTTTCAGAGTCTGTTCTCATTGTGCTCACCATCATCCTCAGGCTGTTCCTCTCAGGCCACCAGTCTGATGGCTGTGGATCACACCCTTAATGGAGTGGGAACAAAGTGGGAATGACATCTTCTTTCCCTAGCTTTTATAAAACAGGCGCAGAGGGTGGGGGCGTGGTGTGACTCGTACTTTTTAAGTATTTCTTTCTTTCTTTTTAGTATGAGCATTTACTTTTCTTTATTTTTTTTTATTAATTACACTTTACTCATTTTGTATTCCCCCTGTAGCTCCCTCCCTATTCCCCTCCCAATCCCTCCCATTCTCTCCCTTTCCATGCATGCCCCTTCCCAAGTCCACAGATAGGGGAGGTCTTCTTTTCCCTCCTTCTGATCCTAGTCTATTGGGTCTCATCAGGAGTGGCTGCATTGTCTTCCTCTTAATTGTGAGTTAGGGTACTTTTTCCCTCTGCTTTCAGCATTCATTAGTTGCCTTAGTTCTTTGTCTAGGATTGAGGCCTCCTGTTTTTATTTTTAGTTTTTTCCACATCCAATTGGTTGCTCAATACCAAACGTTCAGTTCTGAAAACAAACATACAAGAAAGATAACAGAGCAAGAGCAGTTTTTTTTTGTTGTTGTTGGTTGGTTGGTTTTGTGTGTGTGTGGGGGTGTGTGTGACATCAAATAAATAAATAGATAGATAAATAAATAAATAGATCCATTCATTTTGAAAAAGATCAAGGGGTATATGTGAGGGCTTGGAAGGTGGAAAGATATGGGAGAAATGTTATAAATATACTATAATCTAAAAAAAAAAAAACAGTATTATTTACTTATATGTAAGTAACTTACTTCATAAACCCTGTGAGTTTTATGTATTTTTAAAGACTTAAGGTGTTTACTTCCAGGATAGAATGTTTCATTTTCTTCTTAACAGCTATGCAGCACACACTACATAGACAAAGAAGGAAGAAAATAAAAATTTCAGTCTGTTAGGATCTCCTGTGAGAAGTCATGTACCATCACATTAAGTTTTCTTTGAGTGAGACAGAGGAGACAAGTTTTACCCCACAACTCAGTGCAAATGAACCTATGTGACTGAATCACACGAGTTAGCTGCATTACAGGCAAACCCCAAAGAGCATATTACAAGTTGAAGAGGGTACAGTACCAATTATACCATTATCTCACCCTACTCTCTGAGTGAACTGTCTGAAAGCCTGAAATTACAGATGATGTTAGATTTCTTGGCTTCATGTGCAAATTGGAGTCATTTTCCTTTTTTTTTTGAATGCATAAACACATGTTATATTGTTTCAAAGGAGCAGTACTTACAGTTTGTTATATATGTTTTTTTTTTTTCATTCTGTTCACTGTGTCAAAGGGCTTTTTTTTTTCAAAATTGAGATTGTGGCAAAGCTATGCAAGACTGATGCTCAGAATGATTTGAAATCATCCCAAGTACCACTTGAGCTAAGGCTCTTTGGCATGTCATTTGTTAGGGGACAAGATCTGGTGAAGGGCCTTCAACTGGCCAGATGTGCCATTTTGGAACAGATTGAGGTTCTGCCAAAACACCATTTGTTGCCAGCACCGGATATGATAGGGGGTTCATCATCCTGTTACCATATTTTTGCACTTCTTAGCATTGCATAAATAGGCAGCTGTTCTCTATTCAGAATATAAATTAGTCAGCAGCTTGCACTCCCTGGAGGACATACCTACAAAAGGCAACCATGGTGTTAACTCTTCTCATCTCTTGCAAGAATGTCACATCAAGTGTACACCTCCCTGTCTTCATTCAGAAGCCAGTCCTTATGCATAAAATAATCACACGTCCCTTTCCAGTTACACAAACGGACACACACACACACACACACACACACACACACACACACACAGGAAAACAACCTGTGCACTTGTCAGTGCTAATGATAGCATTATATCCTTAGCAGGAAGGCTTCTATGTTAAGAGTGAACAGTCTGTACAGAATGCTTTGCTACTGCTCCTTCAATAGAAAACAAACTGCTTTCTGCTCTCTTACATGGCTATGACTCTATTAAGATGGAAAGCTTTGTTAAAGGGTGTGCTATGAGAAAAAAAAAAGGAAAGAAATGACTGAAAAGTTACTGGTTGTTTCTCTGGGGCTATTTCCATGATAAAGATTTTCTTGTTGTTGTTGTTGTCGTTTTTAATTCGTTTAGAAAAGAAAAAGTAACCTAAAGATTCCTCACAGCAAAGAAAGATGTACAGGGCTAAGGTGGGTCTCCTAATAGAATGGGGAAGGCATATAGCTTAACATAATCCATATTTTCAGTAGTTGTATCTAACAGACTATGTGAGGCTGTCTAATGAGAGTTCCATACAGTATATGTCATGCATATCTATGTATGCTTATACACACATGTATGCATCTAATGAATATATACATACATATAGAAACAGACACACCCTGCATATGTATAACAGTATTATAGAGAAGGAAACAGATGATTGATAGATAGATAATAGACAGGTAGATAGACTATCTATTGATGATAGATTAGATAGATATGTTTCACATTTACATACTCTAAAATAAATCTTGTTTCCTAGAGTGTGCTACATGCCTATGCTCACAATACATGACAAGCAGGAGGACTGTAGGACCAATGGTTTAAGACCAGCCTTAACGAAGCTGTCTCAAAAAACATAACACTAAATGCATAAGACAAAATAAAGCTTGCAAGTGTTGGGGTATCAAAGAAAAGGCAAATGAATATTCAGTTGGGAAACATGAAGACAGTGGAGGGAAACATGTTAGCCAGTCTCTACACCTATTTTGAGAGCTTGTCCAAAAATAGTTATGGCTACTATTTGCCATATCCGTTCAATCCTTTACAGTTTGATAAGGCATGCAGACTTCCCTTCTTGCCAATTGAAAACATGATCATACTGATAGATAGGTGACATTTGGACATCTGACACATGCCAGATTTTCAGAGGTTATGTCGGAGGTCCAACCTGCTGTTCTGCCTATTAATGAAAACTGATTCAGGCTGCAACCATGCTGTAAGGGGTATCTGTGTTCAAGTCACGCTGCCCAGATGTCACTTGGCAGGTGGAGAATAAAAATGAAGCCCTTGTGTGCGGGTGCTAGAGCGTTGCAAAAGCCAACAATGAGTCTGCTTACTGAAGTGCGGAAAGCTGTGTGGAGTGTACCCACATTCATGTCACAGGAAAAAGAGCTTCTCAGAGCTCTCACTCCACTTCCCTCATAGACCCATTTTTACACGTGCCCATAAGCCTGCATCAGGATTTAATACAATGCATTAACGGACACATAGACATATATGTTTTTCTTTACAGAGAGTAGAACCACAGTGCATGAAATGTTCCATGCCTTGCTTAGTTATTAAAGCTCAGAACTATATCATGAATGCTTTATTTCACTGCTATTTGACATCTCATTTTTAAAACTGAATTTTAGCACCAAAATGTATATAAATGACCCTGTCATAGCACTTTCCCATCGGTGATCACTTAGGTTGGGTTTAGCATATTTTCAAATGGACATGGCTTGTACATCAGAAATACCCAGGATTTGTTACTATGACACTCGGGTAAGACTTGAGGTTGATTTTGGCGAGGGAAATGGAATATTGTCATAAACCATGTTTTGTTTTTTTTTAATCTGTTTTCATTTTTCCTCAGTATTGCGAGATGACTTCCGGCAAAACCCCACAGATGTAGTAGTGGCAGCTGGAGAACCTGCAGTCTTGGAATGCCAGCCCCCACGGGGACACCCAGAACCAACCATCTACTGGAAAAAAGACAAAGTCCGAATTGATGACAAGGAAGAGAGAATAAGTGTGAGTTCAGTTATAAGAAAGGTCTAGAGGCACCAAATTTCACATCAAATGAACAAATTTTGTTAACAAATTAATCACAAAATTGTATCTAAATGCTAATATACCAGTAACTATAGTGAAAAGACTCAAATGTGGAAATAATTTTTAGGTGAGACTTAATAAAGATGACTATAATATTTACATTATACTAATAAGTCTAACAATTTGAATATGTAACTTATTTTGTAGTGTGATATTGCTATCTTAGCTCTATAAAAGCTTCTACTGGTCATTTATGCTTTATACATTGATATTAAAATATAAATGGTAGTCATTGAGCATATCTCCTACCTCTCATATTACACTAGATTTAGTATTATGCAAGAAAATAATGAGGGCGACATCACTTTAATAAAATTTACATTTGATACTATTAATTAGTTTTACATTTTGATAAAATACATTGACTCAAAAACAATGTTTATTAAATTGTTTCCTTTGTCTAGAAAAATGTTATTTCCAATAAATTATATCTGTGTATATTATATTTGTTATAAATCAGAATTTATGAAATATGTACAGTGAGATGAGAACAGTACATAAAATCTAAATGCTTGGTAGAAATTGTAATATATATTTATATGTTTATGCCTTTATTGTTAACAGGAAGAGTTATCATGCCAATAAGACTTTGGTTTTAGTGGTTTTGTATTGAGTACCATTATTTTGAAAACATACACCTTGACTTTTGGTATATTTCAAGCCGTCTCAAAATTCAATGGTTTATAAAAGCCATTTCCTTTATAATCTGATTCTTTAAATAATTCTTTTAGTGACTCAACAGTAAGCTTGCTTATTCTTAAAATAACCAAATCTGTTAACTAGAACGTCTTTCTTCTTCTTTTTAATTTTGTGTAGATCCGTGGTGGGAAACTCATGATCTCAAATACCAGGAAAAGTGACGCAGGGATGTATACCTGTGTGGGGACCAATATGGTGGGAGAGAGAGACAGCGACCCTGCAGAGCTGACTGTCTTTGGTAAAGCTGTCTTCTAAATTATGTACTATTTCCTTCTCTTGTTTCTGTGGCCAAACACTAGACAAGGAGCAGCTGAACAAAGGAGCAGCTGAAGGAGCAGCTGAAAAAAGGAGCAGCAGTAGCATAGTATAGCACCCACAGACAGGAAGTGGAGAGGGAGGAACAATCTACAGACAGGAAGTGAGGAGAGAGGAACAAACTACAGACAGGAAGTGAAGAGAGCGACATGGTTACCTTTTTTCTTTTAAATTCAGCTAAGTTTAAAAGGTCCACAGCCCACAAGATGGTAGTTACATATTCGGGCTACATCTTCCTGCCTCAGGCTGTAGTATTATTGACAAAGCCAACTTTGGCCTTGTCCATGAGGGAGCTTCTATTTTAGTTCAGAGTTGGTCTTGTCAATAATTCTACATACTGTCAAACTGGTAATATTAATTTTTAGAAATTATAAATAGTCGTATTTTATTAACAATAAAAATTGGAACATACATGAACAATTACTCCTTAATTAGAATAATCAATAATGATTAGAATTGGGATTTGGGAGGTTTGTGTTAAACTGTAATGTCAAATTTTTAAAAAATCACTCTCTCTCCTTTATGTACTATTATCAAAATGTTAAAAAAAACCTTTTTCTAAGACAATTTGAAATAATAAACATGTCCAATGTTCATCACTCTTTCTTTTTTGATATATTTATCATGTATCAAATACATACATACGTATATACATACATACATAATATACCTACAAAAGTGTGCTTATATGTGAATTTAAATGTAAAATTTAATTTACTCATTATGATATAATATTTTTAAATTTAAGAGGAATATTTAAAAATCTTAACTATTTTCCTATGACAGTAAAATAACTCTAATTCCATGCTTGTATGGCAAGGTCCTACTTATGGTTATTCCTCCAGGACATGCCCAAGTGTGGCTTTGAAGTCTGTCATGGCTCTCTAATGAAGCTGCTTCTGCATCTTGAGAGGCAACATGCATTCTTACATTCCATCATGATGGAAGCAAATGTGATGCCCTTTCATTTGTGCTTTTTAAACGAAAGATAAGGGCCTCTTCTCAAACTTCCTGCATGCTGAGTAATCTCTGAAAATACTTCTTGTGCATACGCCACAAATGAGAAAGTCGGGAAATGTCCAATACTCATTAAAGAAATGAGTAACTATAACTGTTAAATGCATGCCTGTAAACTTTTGTTCACCTACTCCAGACAACTTCAAGTTTGGCTCTAAATTGTACACAGTCATCTCTAAGAGTCTCAAAACTCTTTCTACCCAGTAATGAATAAAATACAGTTTTGTCTGGTAAGATATGAAATTAGTGGTCACTGAATATCAGCATTGAAAGCCCAAAAGTATGGCTCTTCTATTTAAAGAAACACTCATTGCTATTTTTTTTTTTGTAACTACCACAAGCTCTTGAACAGAAAACATTACATTATGGCAGTATAGACTGTCTTAGGAAGGAAAGTGAAAGGGTTCAATGTCATTACCAAAGCAATTAGATCTACCAGTAATGTGTCTAGAGTATGAAATATTTACCCAACTTTCCCTAAAGACATTAGAAGAACTGTAGGAGACCCTAAACCTAGAGTTGTGGTACAACTTCTAAATTATTCTAAAAATAGCTATCAACCCAGGAGATTAAATTTATCCAGAGGCAGTTCCTGTTGAAGAATTGATTTAGTGAGCTGAGAAATATTTATCTGATGGTGTAAACAGGCTTAAGGGGTTTTTACACAATAAGTTGAGAGAAAACTGAAATCCCATTATGTTTATTAAAAAAAAGAAGTACACTCAAAGTAAAAAAGGAAAAAGAGAGACAGTAAAATGGGATAGAGATACAGAGACAGAGAGAACAGAGAGATATACATGTAGAGATAGAAAGAAACAGAATGGAAATGTGGGGGAATGGAGATGGGAGTATAAGGGAGAAGTTGGCAAAAGGGAAATGATATGATCAAAAATAAATATATGTATATATTATATATTAATATATACTATATGTATATAGTATATATTAATACATACATATACATATATTAATATACATAATATATATGTATATAATATATAATTATATATTATCTATAATAATAGATAATATATAGAAAGATTGAGAAAAATAAATACATAAATAGGTAGTGAAGTTTTGGTAGTAGCCAAAGCTGTGACTGCTGTGTGAGAGAGCTTTGGTGTGCTGTAACTCTTAATTTTAGAGAAATAAGATAAACAGTGGCATTCACCTCATTTATTAAATTGAATCTCTTACATCAAAAACATTAAAAACATGAACTGCCTTTCACTCCAGCATTATTAAACAGTATCATTTTTTAAATTAAGTTTATCAACCTGGCTGACATTACTCCCGCCACCTGCTCAGCTTTAATCTCAGGCAGCTGCAAGTTCAGTTTAAGGTATTGGGCTACCACTGTCCCTCTGTAACTAGGAAATACGAGGTTTACTCTAAATGATGTTCAACAGAAAAAACAATCAGGAAATGCTTACTATTTGAGAAATGGGATTGACTTATAATTTGCAAGGAGAGCCAATTTTTTTTCTTATATGATAGCCATCTAGATTACTGCAAAAACCTATCCTTTCAGTATTTTTATTCTTCAACAAGTGGACATGTTCTAGGAAATATACTTTGGTCATGTTGTTCTAATGTGTACTGCCTTCACAAAGGTGTGATCATATTCTCTGATGGCCCTTCTTATTCTACTATTAGGAATAACATGAACTTTTGTTTTTAAAATACGATGAGAGAATTTTCCTCTCCAACTTTTTTTTCTATGTTGGTCTTTGCTTCCAAGGATAAAAATTATTGGCAAAAAGAACTTAATGAAGTGAGAATTTATTGTAATCACAGCTAGGTAACCTGATCATTATACCGAGTTTTGTGGAAGGGCACAGTAATTTCATTTAATAGTTATCAAACTTCCCTCCCTTTAAACATAACCTGTGAGGTCAAAGGAGACCCATGAATCCAACGATTTGATGACTTCTTTACCTTATAGCCACTGCTCGTGGTAGAGCAGTGAAGCAGATAAAGGCAAGGCAAGGTTTACAAGCAGTAGTTAGCACTAATGTCCCTTTATTACATAGTTTTCTTCTTACAGGACTTAAACAACCCCAACTATGCGATTATAGCAACAACACTGCTTTTACAATGTCAAGTGAATTTTACCTTAAAATTGCTAAGGTCATCTGGAAATAGCTGTCATGGCACAGTCATCGGCAATTTTACAGCCACTCTCAATGACTACATACAGTTGGAGGATGTGTTAACTGGGTAGTTAATTTCCTCACTGCAGCATTAAAACACGAAAAGATTATTCAACCACCTATTGGATTTATGGTATTTTGTGTTAAGCTGAATTTTTTTCTCCCTGAATAATGTTGACATGACCGCAATGAGACAAGGTGTTAACATTTGATTATAGCTGCTGGTAAAGTTGGGTTTTTCCACAATGCTGATTTGGACCTGGGCTGACAGAGCTATTTGAGAGCTGTCCTCTGCAGAGTAACACACCGCCACACAACAGGGTTGTCTCCAGAGAGATTAACCTTGCAAGCAAGTTATGCAGGTGATTTAAATCCAGTTAATCTCATAGAAAAAAAAAAAAAAGTTAATTGCATTGGCAAAGAAGTTGTCTCTGATCACTGCATAGTTATATAATTAGGGTTCAGCTGACATAAGGGGACTCTAATCTAATTGATAAGCAGTCCACAGATGGCTCCAGAGGTTTCCCATCCTGCTTTTTCAATATGTGGTCAGACATAAGGGGATACCATGGGAAAAAAATCAGTGGTCCTATTTTTAACATGTCTTAAAATTAAGTTGACTTGTTCAGTAGAGCAAGATTTCCACACTTGTTTAATTGTTCAGAGCTTCCTGGGTACAATCTCTGTGGACATTAGTGAATATGAAATATTATCCTTATCTTTCACTAGATTGTTCTATTATCAAATTAACACTGTTATTCTCCTGACTTTTTATTTTGAACAAACAAAGACACTTTAGACATTTCTATTTGGCTTTCTAGTCTAAAATAGTCTAAATAATGGTAGCAAAAACCAATGTCAAGCATTTAAAAATACATTTTTTTTGTTTCTAAATACAATTTTGTAGTCTTTAATATTCACATTTCTGTTTCTTATATTTCCAGAAAACAAATTTGATTAACAGAAGATGAAAATATTTCTTCCCAACTTTTCTTTAAATATATGGCATGTTAATGAAACCTGCAGTTTTTAATCATTATTTTCCATAGGCCAATATATGTATCACAAACCAGAATGTGGGTGTAGAAAATTAATATAACAAAATTAGAATGACAAATAATACAAGTTAGAAATATTTATTGGGATAATGCTATGGAAATTCTTAGAGTAATACTACATAAATTTGTGAGAAAGTTTATGTGAACAAAGTCCAATTAATCAATAAATTCCTACATTGTATCTCAGAGTGGCAGAGCTGAGATATTCTGAAGTATAAAACCCATCTTGATATGCTGTAGATATGCAAGTGTCTTTCATCTGTGCTATTCTTGGCCTCCATTTTTAAAAAATTATTTATTTTTATTAATTACAGTTTATTCACTTTGTATCCCCCCATAAGCTCCTCCCTCCTCCTTTCCCAGTCTCATCCTCCCTCCCCCTTCTTCACGTATGCCCCTCCCCAAGTCCACTGATAGGGGAGGTCCTCCTCTCCTTCCTTCTGATCTTAGTCTATCAGATCCCATAAGGAGTGGCTGCATTGTCATCTTCTGTGGCCTGGTAAGGCTGCTCTCCCCTCAGGGTAAGGTGATCAAAGAACAGGCCAATCAGATTATGTCAGATTGGCCTCCATTTTTTTTTTTTTTTTTTGTCAATTGAATTATACTGTACCAGTGTCTGACATTACACATTTCAAACTTGTATACAACTTGCTTCCCTGTAATTATCTAGTTACTTAGCAGCCTGACTCTGCTAGGAGACATAAGGAAAGAGGAAGATCGGTGTAAAGTTATCCATTCCTGTTGGGTAAACCAGAATAGCAGCAGGGGTTCCTTATTTTGCTTCTCCTTGAAATTATAACTCAAGTGCTTCTCTGCATCACCATGTTTAGGCAGCTTTCTTTAGAACTAATTAATTCTGCCTATATTATACTCTTTGGGAACAAAACATCATTTTCTAGTCTGGCTTGCTTATAAACTCTGCTTTAGAAACTTTCTATGATAACAGGCTGGAGATGGCTCGGTGGTCAAGAAGACTGGCCTTTCTTCCGCGGGACCTGAGTTTAATTCCACGGGGTAGCTCAAACCATCTGTGTGTAGTCTCAAGAGATCTGATGCTTTCCTCTGGCCTCCATGGACAATGTACACATGTGATGCACAGAAATGTATTAAGTCAAAACACACATATAGATAAAACATAACAATAAAATGAAAATGAATGTACCTTCAATGATAAAATTCTTTCTGTCTCTTTCATTCCTTTAATTTTGGTGTCGGAGAACACAAATGCTACATTATATGCAGCTCACTTCCGATGCCTACCAGCTAAATCTCTGTAGACATGGAAATTCTCAGCCTTTTAAATGCCCGTAATCATTGGCTTCCTTGAAAAAAAATTCCCCATTGCAGTTTCACAATTGTTTTATGAATATTGATCTCAATATCAATATATCAGTAATAGTATGTATTCAAAATGTGTTCTTAGTGTCTTATTTTAAGTGATTTAGTTTTAACAAAGGCTTTCTTCTAAGTTTGTTTCTATCTACGTGACATTATATTCACAATTCTAAATTAGAACAGTTAAAACTGAAGTCCTAAATGACTAACCATGGCCATATGGCCAGATTCACTTTGTCAACTCCCTTTGGAAATGACTTGTCTTTCATGACCTAGTTTACTTTCTCCTTCAGTAAGTAGCAAATTTGGACTTAATATATGATTCAAAGACCTGATCCATGAAACTTAAGAAGTACATTTTCCAGTGGCTGGCCTTTAAATAAAAAAAAGAAAGAAAGAAAAAGAAAAACAGATACTGGACTACTGGACAAGGGCTATAACTGGGGCGTGGTTGTCTCATACATATCTTTGATAGGAGACCTTTGTGATCAGGGATACATTTTTATATTGTATAGAAAAGGGCTAGAATATGGTTCAAAGGGTAGATTTAAAAGACTGAAACAGTAAAGGACAATACTGAAGAAAAATAAAATAAATTAGGTAGGATAGTAAATAATTAGCAAAACAGAAAGTGTTTGTATTTAAAAATGTTAGATAATTTTCAACACATGATTTAAAAATATTGATGAATGCATTGGGTCTTTATAAAGAAGTATATCAAGTGGAAAACGTTTTTGATTGTGCATTAGTTTCCTAGAATGCTGTTGATGATCTCATCATTAATATTTATTACTTTTTATCAGCTTTATCTTTCACCATTTCTACTCTGAACTGTGATAATAATCATTTTAAACTCCATGTTTTTGACTTAGTGTTTTCTATTTTAATGATCAGTTTCACATATTTTGGGTCAGAAATTCATTGAATATCAACTTCATATTTTTCCCAGAAGGTTATACACAGTTTTATACTGAAACCATATTGATTCTTACGTTCAATTTTTTCTGTTTAATTGTATTCAGTTAATAAGGTCTTTACTGATATAGGTGAAATGCAGCATTAGGTATGTGTGTATTAATAAACTACGTATCTTTTGCTTTATTTATTTTTTACACAAATCACATGTGCCTCATCTAATTTTATTATTTTGTGTCATTTTTCCCTTTCTTCTCCCATAGAGCGGCCCACATTTCTCAGGAGGCCAATTAACCAGGTGGTGCTAGAAGAAGAGGCTGTAGAATTCCGTTGCCAGGTCCAAGGAGATCCACAGCCCACTGTGAGGTGGAAAAAGGATGATGCAGACTTGCCAAGAGGAAGGTAAGTCTATGGTGTGGAGCAACATTTAGAACACCATTATCCATGGTTCCACTACCAAAACCCTTTACATCCTGGATAGCATTCGGACCTATGATTCTTATTCTTGGTTTCACATCCACTGTGTGCATGTCACAGTCTTTCAGACTTATGATGGCACTCTTTCTTTTTTTAATATTTATTTTTATTTATTCATTTTATATCCCAGTCATAGCCCCCTCCCTCCTCTCTGGAAATCCACATTAATGCCTGATCCTTCTCTCTACCTAGCATGTCCAACATTCCTAAGGCATTACCTTTCTCAGGGCTACTTGCATGTTTGCTAATGACTCCCTGTATCCATGGCCACCCAGACATAAGGTGTCCTTTATGGGCCCTGCTTTTATGATTTTTAATCTGCAATGAGTGTCCAGACCATCTATAACAAAAGGCTGCTGAGAACAGTTGGCATTAAGGCCTTATATAAAACAGAGAGTAACGATCTAATAAGCTGAGGCTAGATTAAATAGATGACCTCCTAGGAGGGTTGCCCTCAGGGAGTTCCTGGCACTCACCCTGTTTTCCCTGGAGACAGGTTCTCCAATCCTTTCATTATTCTCTTACCAATCACAATCTCTTCACTACACTATATCTAAACAGCTGAAAATACTTAAAATCTTATATAAAAATATTGTGATTGCACTTTCTAATTTTTTATTAAAGATTTTAAATTACAGAGACTGTAAACTGGGTTTGGTGGCAAAAGCCCTTAATCCCAGCACCATGAAGGCAGAGGCAGTCAGGTAGTCAGCCTGGTCTACATAATAATTCACAGGACAGCTAGATTTGCATAGTGAGACCTTGTCTCAAAACAAAACAAAACAAACAAACAAAACAAGAGCAATACAATTGACAAGACTGTAAAATTTTTGCATTTTTAATAATTGAGCTTTAATTTCCTGATATTTTGATTTATAAGAACAACAAAATATATACATGATTGCCTGTACAACTTTAACCCACTTTAACTTATTGCTAACATCTACAAAATAGCTTTCACAACTAAAGAAAGATGTTGAAATAATTAAATGCCAGATAAATTATTTCAATGTAATACATTCAATTTTTTTTAAAATTTCGTATATGTGTACTATAATCTTAAGATAAAAATATATGCTAGAAAGTTGTGAGATTGCTTTGAGCTTCAATGTGCCTATATTTTTGAATGACAAAACTAAAACGTAAATTAGGACTAAGCAAGTTTATTTCCAATTGAATATGGGTTAAGTGATTAATAACTCTTTCACTATTTTCTATGTCTTGTAAAAATCATTTGCCTCAAAGTTCATGTATTTTATGAAAAATCTAACATATACAAATACCATATAAACTACATTTACAATACATACAATTAAAATGTGAGAAAACTCTTAGTCTGTTTTGTTGTTGTTGTTGTTGTTTTGTTTTCAAAAAGTTGCATAGCTCTGATCTCTAGTCTCTTGCTATTGAGATTACAATACTGCAGTAGTAGTCGGGATAGTTATTTTAAATTTCTTCTTCTTATTATTTACAATTTTTTCCCTTTGTATTCCAGCTGTAGCCCCCTACCTCATCTCCTCCTGGTGTCACCCTCCATCCCTCTTCCTCCCCTATCCTTCTTCCCTAGTCCACTGATAGGTGAAGTCCTCCTCCCCTATTCTCTTTCCCTAGCCTATCAGGTCCCATCAGGACTGCCTGGATCATCCTCACCAGGGACAAGTGATCAAGGAACAGGCAACTGTTCATGTCAGAGACTGTCTCTTCTCCCTTTACTACAGAGCCCATATGGAGATTGAGCTGTCTATGTGCTACATCTGAACAGGGAGTCTATGCCTTCTCTGTGTATGGTCTTTTGTTGATGCATCAGTCTTGCAGTACCTCGTGGGTTCAGCTTTTTTTGGTTTTGTTGTTCTCTTTGTGTGGCTCCTGTCCCTCTGTGTCCTTTTACATCTCTCTTCTTCCATAAGACTCCTTGTGCTCTGTCAAAAGTTTGACTGTGAGTTTCTGCATCTGCTTCCACCTCTTGCTGGTTGGAGTCTTTTAGAGGACATCTGTGGTAGGCTTCAGTACTCTTCCCTCTTTTCTACCACTTCTAGTGTCTATTCTGTTTTCCCTTCTGAATGAAAATTAAGCATCTTCCCTAGGATACTCCTTGTTGCTTAGTTTCTTCAGGTCTATAGAATTGAGTTTGTTTATCCTATATTATATGGCTAATATCCTCTTATAAGTGAGTATGTACCATGGGTGTCTTTCTGCTTTTGGGTTACCTCACTCAGGGTCATTTTTTTTCCAGTTCTATCCATTTGTCTGCAAATTTCATGATTACCTTCTTTTTAATAGCTGAGTAATATTCCACAATTTCTGTACCTCAATTTCTGTATCCATTCTTTTGTTGAGGGACATCTCGGTTGTTTCCAGATTTTGGCTAATGAAGCTGCTATGAACATAGTTGAACAAATGTTCTTGTGTGGTTGAGAATCTTTCGGATATATGCCTAGGAGTGGTACATCTGAGTATTCCCAGTTTTTTGAGAAAGCACCAGATTGATTTCCAAAATTGGCCATATAGTCAGGCACAAAGCAACCTTTAACAGATACAAGAAGATTGAAATAATTCCTTGTATCCTATCGTATGATTATGGTCTAAAACTAGACCTTAACAACATCAGAAATAGCAAAAAGCCTACGCAAGCATGGAAACTGAACAACTCTCTAGTCAACAACAGCTGCGTTAGAGAAGAAATAAAGAAATTAAAGACTTCCTAGAATTCAATAAAAATGAATACACAACAGACCCAAACTTATAGGACACAACAAAAGCAGTGCTAATAAGAAAGTTAATAGCACTAAAGTGCCTTCAGAGAGAAATTCAAGACATCTCATACAAGCAGCTTAAGGGCACACCTGAAAGGACTAGAAAAAAAAAGAAGCAGACACACCCAAGGGGAGTAGACAGCTGGAAATAATCAAACTCAGGGCAGAAATCAGTTAATTAGAAAGAAAGAGAACAATTAAAAGAATCAGCAAAACCAAAAGCTGGTTCTTGAAGAAAATCAACAAGATAGACAGATCCTTAGCCAAACTAACTAAAAGGCAGAGAGACACTATCCAAGTCAACAAAATTAGAAATGAAAAGGGGGACATAACTACAGACACTGAGAAAATCCAAAGAATCATTAGGTCCTACTTCAAATGCCTATATTTAAAAAAAAAATATTAGACAAATGGAAATATTAGCTCTAAATCATTGTGTTAGAGAGGTTCTACATAAAATGTAGATGGATATTTTTATCCTGATGTAGATCAGGCATTTTGCTCACTTCTCAGACTCAAGTGCTGTTCCAAAGAAATGTATTCAGTTTTGATTTATTATGCATATTATCATAACTTTTAATTGAACATGTGTTGTTGAAGATTAATATTTATTATTGATCTTTTAGTTAATCAGCAGTTATTCCTAAACCAGCTGTATGCCCAAATCACCACACAGAGACTAGGATTTACTTAATTAATCTAGAGCACAATTCTGGGCAATGATTACTCCATCCTAAACCTACAAGCCCACATAGCTTCCTCCCATTCAGAATTTCCAACATTATACTTGCTTTTAGCCACATCGTAGGTCCAATTCACCTTTCTTGTTGGTTCCAAGTCCTCTCCTGCAGCTCCCTGCTCTCCGAATCCTCCCACTTACTTACTGCTCTGCTCCATTCCAGGGTGTCCCTCCATATTCTCTACATTGCATAGTATTGTCCCCTTGTTTTATTGAAAATACAGAAAACAAACTGTGGTATGTTTACACAAACTCGAAACAGGTAATGCTTAGAATAAACATCACAGTGCAATGTCAAGATTGAAACCAGATAATGGGATAGAAAAATCAGCATTTGAATGAACAAGGCCAAATTGTATACATTCCACAAGGATATTATACCAACAAACATGAAAGGCAAATAGTCCTCTTTGCTTGGGGAAGGATAACAGGAATGCTTTTCAGTGAGCCACAGTCTAAGCCAACGGACACTAATTCCATTTTTAGGTATGAGACAAGAGAGATGACTATTGTTCTTTTAAAAGTAATGGGTATGTGGATTTCTTTGGCTTAGTGTTTAATAAAATTTGAATATAGTTTGTGTAGTTGTTCAGATTTAACACATTGATAGTGAGCTTTGTTAGGGCAGCTGCATAGCCTATAATTACTATGGAAGTTATATGTGACTATTTTTCTTTTGGAAGCAAGGGGAGCTTTTCAATTCATGTTTAACTTGATGAAAATGCTGAGAGCTACTTAAACCTTCAATACAGAAGAAGATACATGTGCTAACCTTTCGGTGAGAGATAAACTAAGGAAGTATTTTTGCCTTAGCTTTATTCATCCTAGTAAGAATATTTAAAAATAGTAACAATATGTCTATTTATTTTGTTTCACTTTAGCATCCTAAGATTTTTCTATCAATAACTTTAATAATTTTAACAGCATACTTTTTCAGAATTGAAATATTATAATTTTTTTTTTTTTGCAACTAGAATGTCTTGTTGAGGTAGGAAACATGGAAAGTCTAATAATAATCCTATGCTCAAACAGACAAATGCTTTTTTACACGAAAATTTTTAAGAGTCAAAAATGGAAAGGTATTTTCCATTGTGTCTGTTTAGTAGAATCTAGTAATTTCTTTGAGAAACAACTTAAGATACTAGTTTACAACAGATTATCAGGAGGAAATAACTCAACTGACTTTTTTTTAATTTACAGTTAAATCAGTGCATTTAACTGTAAATCCAACTTCAAGTTATTTGATGCACAGACACACACACCCACATGAACACACATACACACTCTCTCTCACATACACACAAGAATAAAGAATAAATATTACAAAACAATGTTTTTAAAGATAGGGTCTCATATAGCCTAGCATGATCTTTTAAAAACTCAATAGGTAGCCAAGTTGGGCCTTGAACTCGTGATGTTCCTGCCTCCACCTCTCCAGTGCTGGGATCACAGGCATTTGCCAACACAGTACTCAGTACCTGAGTACTCTCTTATATTTAGAAACAAGATTTTTACACATAAGTACAAAAAAAAGAGAAGTTAAAAAAGGAAGGTACTTTAGAGCATGTAATGGTTTATCTAAATAAGACATTTTCTGATGTGCAATTTAATTAGAAGCAACAATTTATTGAAAGTTCTCAGTTCTCATCACCAGTTTGCAAAAGTAATTCTTTAAAGCAGAGCACAAGCAGTGTCTTTTATTCTTTGAATTGTAGGTTAGTGAAACAAGGCAGTATGGACAGCCATTTACATACTGAATACATCAAAGACAAAAGACTGAGGTAGATAGAACTCTTTCTTCTCAGCATTGCATCCCTGTATGTCAGGCAACCCCAGGTGCCTGTGCTTATTAGTGTTCTTTGATGATCAAGCGATTTAATATATGTATTCACGAGTAATTTATGTGACGGAAGTTTCTAGAAACTATGGTGAAGAGGGCAGTTTTCTTCTCTGTGTCACCTTACACCCTAAAGTAGATTGTCAAAAGGAGTACATAAAAAAATCCATATGCTGCTAACTCTATGGAAATAAAAGCTTACATAAAAGAGCAAATATCGTAAACTTATGAACAAAGAAATAAGAACAAAATTGGCTAGCCTTTACTACAATGTTCTATTCAATCTAATAGGGTGGAGACATGAAAACAAAGCTGAGAGTTTGGGTAACCAGAGGGAGATTGTCCTAGTTATAATATCATCTATGAACAGTAAAACAAGGTCTGTGTTTCAAGTTGCTAGTAAAATACTGTAACTTGAACATTAACTGCATTTCATCACTTATGTGGCTTTCACCATGTCATCGTTAGTTAGCACCACAAATTTTATTCATTTTGTTTTCTAAACTAACTCTAAGGTGACACTAAGTTTCTCAGTAAGGATCTACAGCAGAATGGGATGTTCATAATAGCTTTGCTATGAGAAAAAAAAATAAAACATGCCATTTATAGTTTTACGTATGCCTGCCACTTCTAAATGCAGTTGACGGCTTCCATATAGGGTAGGTAATTCATGAATATTTCATAAAACAGAAAGGAGCCTACAGAATAAGCATTTAAAGAAATATAGTGCAAATTTTATCAATTTTCCTCAGCCCATAGACAAGTTCCTTTTCTAAAGTCTATTTTAAGTGATACTTTCTAGAATTCTTAGTTCCATGAAATATGAGATTCACAGAAATACATGCTTTTTTTTTTCAGAAGAGAAACTGAATAGAACCACTTATAACCCCCTTTTTTTGTGCAATTTTGAACAAAGTGGCTCTTTACAGTTAGCCCTGGGAAATGTTCTTGTATTAATTGTCTGGAAGCTCTATTGTTTAGAACGTGTGCTGCCGGGATGCAGAGATGCTGAACAGGTGCTCAGCTACCCCGCTGGGCAGATCTGCCTTCCTCTGATGTTCAGTGTGCACCTCAAGGACATGTGGTAATTTGTGCTCCTGATAAATAACCTCTTTGATTAGAATGGCTAGTGGAAATTGGTCAATTAAAACAGTTTTAGGAAAATAAAAGGAATACTAAGAACATTAGAAAAGCAATGTATATAAACTACAGTCTGAAAGTGTCTGTCCCCATGAGACAAATAAACAACAAAGGTGTAAATCAAAATGCTTTTGTGTGTGTGTGTGTGTGTGTGTGTGTGTGTGTGTGTGTGTGTGTGTGCTAACTAAGTATTTTACCCATTTCTTTTTGGAAAAACATGTACCCACTGCAAGGGAAATTATTATGGAATATTATTTGTACAAATGCCAACAGCATTATATGCATGTAGTCTTTTGTCCAGGTTTGGTTTGGAAGTTCTGACACCGCTTGATTGTGCATGACTTTGTGTCTACCTCTGTCTTATAAAAAAGGATGTGTGACAGATTTGTTTAGCACTAAGAAGAAAAATGACCATGGAGAAGCTATTTAAATTTTGCGTGTCTTATATCCTGAAGATACCAAACAAACCTACTCTGGCAGGTTCTAACTGGAAGGTTATGAAATGATGTAATTATTTCAAATCACTGTAAATACTACATAAGGGAAAACACAGAAGGTGCTATGAGCAGCATTGACAGAGTTCAGGTGTAAAGGGTTATAAAGGACCCTAGGGAAGATGCATAATCCTTATTCAGAAGAGCAAACAAGGTAGACATCATTTTAGCCAGCCCTGAAGAGATCTGATAAGCTAGGATCAGCTGGAAGGGGAGGAGGACCTCCCCTATCAGTGAACTTAGGAAAGAGGCAGGAAGAAGATGAGGGAGGGAGGAAGGGTAAGATTGGGAGGGAATGAGGGAGAGGGCTACAGCTGGGATACAAAGTAAATAAACTGTAATTAATATAAAAAATAAAGAAAAAAAGACAAAAATAAATTGTAATAAATAAAAAAAATCACCAGAGAGAGAGAGAGAGAGAGAGAGAGAGAGAGAGAGAGAGAAACATCAGAAGTTGGAAAAGACAGACAACTGGACAGGATCCTACCACAGAGGGTCTCTGAAAGAGTCTACCCAGCAGGGTATTGAAGCAGATGCTGAGACTCATAGCCAAACATTGGGCAGAGTGCATGGAACCTTAGAGAAGAAAGAGAAGATAGAAAGACATGGAGGGGACAGGAGCTCCACAAAGAGAGCAACAAATCCAAAATATCTGGGCTCAGCAGGACCTGCAGAGACTGATGAACCAACCAAGGACTATGCATGAAAGGATCTAGAACTCCCTGCTCAGATGTAGTCCATGGGCAGTTCAGTTGCCATAGGGGCCACCTAGTAAGGGAAGCAGGGGCTATCTCTGATATTAACTTGGTTGCTTGCTTTTTGATCACTTCCCTTTGGTGGGGTGGCCTTACTAGGAAAGGGGATCCAGACAGTCCTCATGAAACTTGATAGTCTAGGGTCAGCTAGCAAGGGAAGTGGACTTCCGCTATCAGTGGACTAGGAAACTGGAGTAGGAAGGGAAGAGGTAGAGAGAGTAGGAATGGAAGGAGATGGGGATGGGAGGCTGCAGCAGGAATAAAAAGTGAATAAATTGTAATAATAATAATAATAATAATGAAAATATAAACTTGGAATAGTGCACATAATCTTCTTGAGGAACGAAGCCCAACATTTTGTTTACATAACGAATTAATTGGAAACTTTCATTGTTGCCAGGATGGAACTTTTCCTGTGTTTTCATCAGATAGGTGCTAATAGTTACTATCAACATAAAACTAATTGCCAGCTAGGGTGGGAGGTCATGGTGCCTGGTCCTGTGACCATACTGGTCCATCTGTTGAGAATCTCAGCATAGGAACAATGCTGGACCTGGCACTCGGTCTCTGCTTTGGCCAGCCATCAACTCCCAAGCTGGAACATACTCAGGATATAAAGTGCATTGAAGTCAAGAGGAGCTCTGATGCCCATTATCTGGCTGCTCTTGTGCTGTGTGAAGGCTGAGCCAAGGCCAGGTGCCAGTTCTTAGAGCAAAAGGATCTGTCTGAGTGCCACCTGTCATTGGCGTGTGGGTATCACCCATCATGGGAGCCACAGTAGGAGTGCTTCTTCCATCAAAGCAGAATACACCAGAGCGTTCAGACTGGCTGACGTGGGGAGAGGGTTAACAAGACCAGGATCACAGCCAAGACTAGAAAGTCACTGAGACTTATCAGGAAATACTCAGCACCCCAGCCGAATTGATCTTTTCTGGTGGAAACACGTTCCCATGTTCCTATGCTATTTTCTTAACTGTAAAAAATATTTTAAAAGAACATTGCTGACCATTGTTTCCATTTAATGCAGAGGCAATTTATGGTTAGATTCACATGAATGGTTTGTAATATCCCTATAGCTTTTCTTAATACATATTTCTTATTTCGGTTATTGTTTTATATAATTTGAATTAAAACATGAATCTGAAATGTAGATTTTAGGAGATGATAATTAGTAATAATTCAGATTGTCATTGTGAAAAAGTCACGAAGAATATAAGCAAGAAGCTCTTGAAATATGCAAGTTGAATGGGATGTTTTCTGTGATATGTTTAAATTTCTAAATGCTATAATTCCATGGTAAAAGCAAAAAACAATTGAGAGGTAGGCCACTTCTATTTTATTCAATGCAAAAACAAAAATAATCAGAAAATGAATGAATATAAGAAAATTAAGTTACTTATATGTCTATTATCTAATGGCTACTTGTATCTATGTCTTATATAGAGTTTTCAAAGTTTCTGTGTATTTAGACAAATTTTTTGACCAGTTTATAAAAGAATTGAGCTTATTCCATTTCTTATTTGAGCTTAAAGAATAGAAAGACACACTGTATACCTGCTTGTCTTGATCTATACTGTTTATAACATAATAACAATATACTGAAGTTAACAAAGCATTCATTGGATATAATTTTTATACTAAAGCAATGATATAAATTAATCTATGATAACCATACATCTTTTAAAATGATCTGCCCAATTTAGAATAATTTTATTCTTTTTTAGTATTTTTTGGTAATATTATTATTTGTTCTTCTCAATATGGCTTCATGAAATTGACAAAAAATAAATCACCAGAAACTATAAGATGTTAAAGAAATAGTTGCTAAAAGAATCACAAAATCTGAGGAGATCTGTAGGTGGATTGAAGACTTTTCTTGAACATTGGGAGTTTACACTTTTTTATCTTTTCACCTTCACTGGGGAGCATAATACTCAGTACACATTTAAGTTTGTTGAAAGTATCTTCTGATACTTTCTAGCTGACATTTTTTTACATTTATATATAAATTTATTTTTATTATTTTTATATTAATTACAATTTATTCATTTTGTATCCCAGCTGTAGCCCCCTCTCTCATTTCCTCCCAATTCCAGCCTCCTGCCTTAATCTCCTCCCATGCCTTTCTCCAAATCCACTGATAAGGGAAGTCTTCCTCCCCTTCTCTCTGACCCTAGCCTACCAGGTCTCATCAGGAATGGCTGCATTGTCTTCCTCTGTGGCCTGTTAAGGCTCCTCCCCCATAAGGGGGAGGTGATCAAAGAGCAGGCCAATCAGTTCATGTCAGAAGCAGTCCCTGTTCCTATTACTATGGAACCCACTTTGAGACTGTGCTGCTATGGACTACATCTGTGCAGGGGTTCTAGGTTACCTCAATGCACGGTCCTGGGTTAGAGTATCAGTCTGAGAAAAGACCCCTGAGACCAGATATTTTGGTTCTGTTACTCTCCTTGTGGAGTTTCTTGTCCCTTCTAGGTCCTTCTATCTCCCCTTTCTTTCATAAGATTCCCTGCCCTCTGCTCAAAGTTTGGCTGTGAGTCTCAGCATCTGCTTTGATACTACACTGAATAGAGTCTTTACACAGTGGAATACTACTCAGCAATTGAAAACAAGGAAATCATGAAATTTGTAGGCAAATGGTAGGATCTAGAAAAGATCATCCTGAGTGAGATATTCCAGAAGCAGAAAGACACACATGGTATATACTCACTCATACGTAGATATTAGACACACAATATAGGATAAGCATACTAAAATCTATACACCCAAAGAAGTTAAGCTAGAAGGAGGACCCTGGGTAAGATGATCAATTCTCATTCAGAAAGAGAGACAGGATAGATATCAGAAGCAGGAGAAAACAGGGAACAGGACAGGAGCCTACCACAGAGGACCTCTGAAAGACTCTTGATGACATTTAATGAAAACTGTCCACAGTGAAATGCATCCTGATCCTAACTTAGAAAATCACCTTTTTTTATGTGTGTGTAACTGAATGCAGCTTTTGTATTTAATAAACAGTGAAATCAAGACTACGGGATTAATGATATTTCTTGTGGCTGTGACAAAAAATTTGACAAAGGTAACCATAAGATCAACATGTTTATTTTAACACACAGTTTGAAGGTCTGGCCCATCAGGGTGGGAAGTCATAGCTGTAGGAGTAGAGGTAAGCTGATAGCATCATGCTTAAAGTCTAGAAGCAGAGAATGAGGAATGCTCACACTCAGGTCATTTCCTTGTATTTATTCAGTCCAGAACATCAACCCATGGAATGTTGCTGTTGCTTCAGTATGTAGAGTGGGCTTTCTCCCTTCAATTAATCTAATCCAGAAAGTTCTTTACAAACATACCAAGAGGTTTCTTTCCTTAGTGATTCTAAGTCCAGTCAACTTGACAACCGTAATCAACCATCATAATTTTCAGTCTAACCATTTTTAATCTGATAGTGGCAATTTATGTTTAAAAATTCAAGGTGAATTGACTTGAATTGCAAGCAGTGGCTTCATTAAGGAGGGAAAATGTCGCAAATTGATCATGGTATAACATCTGGTGAGATGATTCCTTAATTTCAGAGAAGTTGGATATGAAAAATATACATCTTGCAATTTACTATCTCCAGGGTTGTTAGTTACAGATTTATTTACAGATGCTTCACATAAAGTAGCTATTTTATCTTTCAGACTTACTGCAAGCAACAAGCAAATGTTATCATCCATAATTTACAAATGAGAAATGAAACTTTAATTCATAGCATGAGATCTGGAATGCAGATTCATCAGTCCCAGAGTTCTCTTAATTCTCTTAAGTGTATGTGGCAATATCTTATGAACGTACCTATTATAAAAAATAAAAACAAAAACTACTAATGAACGCTAAAAGCTTTTGAGGGCCTTCTGGTTTTGCACTGAAAAAATGCATAGGTTAGAATTAATATTTCCAACAGACTTGAAGAAGAAAGCCCCTAAAGGTTAAAGATAGTGAAAAATATGCTCAAGGTTACAGGCCCAACATATGGCCCCTGTTATCTCTGATGACAAAAGCTTATATTCATTTTCCATTTGATAAGTGGAATAATGTGAATTCCACATTCTATTCAACAGCTGCTGATCTTCATTATTTTTTGGCCATCACCTATTGCTAACAGAAAATAAGGCTGAACTCATTACTGTATTTTCCACCTCTATCTTCCCAACAAACTATGATGTATTCATTTGAATTCACAAGTATCCTAACAGACAGGTTATCCTAACCCATGACAGACAGGTGATATTTAGGTATACATTAAAATGTATATTAGATATATATGATATTAGATATACATTAAAATGTAGTAGGTTCTCACCTCAGGGAAATTGGTTTCTCTCACTCCCCAAGAGATATTTCATAATGCTTTAGAGCACATATCTATTGGATGCTCTTGACATCCTTTATCCAGAGGCCGAGAATGTTTCCAAAGTGCCTTCTAGGAACAGTGAGATCCACAGAAAAAAAAGTTACATTTAAATATCAATAGTGCGAAAGTTAAGGAAACCTAAGATAGTTGGAAATAAGAAACAGGCATTAATCAAATGGTATCATTTAAAATTTTGTTTTGTTTTGTGTTTGAGGAAGAGTCTCAAATAGTAGGTTGGCCTGTATTTTATTATGAAGCTGAGAGTAACCTTTAATAGCTAATTCAATGGTCTTCACCTTCTGGATCCTGGGATCATAGCACATGCCACCATGCTCATTTCTTTTTTTTTAATTTTTTTTTATTATTAATTACACTTTATTCATTTTGTATCCCCCCATAAGCCCCTCCCTCCTCCCCTCCCAATCCCACCCTTCCTCCCCTTTGTGCATGCATGCCCCTCCCCAAGTCCACTGATAGGGGAGGTCCTCCTCTCCTTCTTTCTGATCTTAGACTATCAGTTCTCATCAGAAGTGGCTGCATTGTCATCTTTTGTGGCCTGGTAAGGCTGCTCCCCCCTCAGGGGGAGGTGATCAAAGAGCAGGCCAATCAGATTATGTCAGAGGCAGTCCCTCTTCCCATTACTGTGTAACCCACATGGACACTGAACTGCCATGGGCTACATCTGTGCAGGGGATCTAGGTTATCTCCATGAATAGTACTTGGTTGGAGTATGAGTCTCTGGGAAGTTCCCTGTGTTCAAATTTTCTTGTTCTGTTGCTCTCCTTGTGGAGTTCCTGTCCTCTCCAGCTCTTGCTATTTCCCACTTCTTACATAAAATTCCTTTCACTCTGCCCAACAGTTGGCCATCAGGCTCAGCATCTGCTTTGATAGTCTGCAGGACAGAGGCTTTCAGAGGCCCTCTGTGGCAGGTTCCTAGGTTGTTTCCTGTTTTCTTCTTCTTCTGATGTCCATGCTCATTTCGACTGTCATTTTAAATTAAGGGCAGAAATAATAGGTTATAATTCAAGTAATTATATTAAAAAAAATAACAATCCTTTCCCTTTGCCTTACATATATATGGAGCTTGTACTACTTGAGATGGACAAATAATATCATGCTGGGATTTAACATAAACATATTATTTAACACAAGAAGATACTTTGGTGAACTAGTGCTATGGAATGAATGTATATTTGAATATTTCATTTTTCCTAATTGAAATCTTGTAATGTTTTGGATTATTAGGCATAATGACTATATTTACACAATTACGATTCCTTCTTCTCTCCCTCCACCCCCTCCTGAATACCTCCCATCACCCTTTCAAATTCATGACTTTATTATTGTTCATATATACACATATACATGCACAAACATATACATACGATTTGCTGAGTTCACTTAGTATCACTCATATGTACATATGTTGAAGCCTTACCACTTAGAATTGAATTATTAGGGATCTTATCCCTAGAGAAAAATTACTATTTTTTCTCGGCTGCAATTAACTGATGAAGCTCTTCATGTAGGGGTGGACTCTTGTGAAGTTTTCAACATCCATGTTGGCTCATCAGCAGAAGCTGTTAGTACAGGTCTTGTTTAGGCAGCCATCTTGTTATTTCATGGTTGCAGCTTCCTTTTCATGTCTAGAAAACACTGTCTCATACTAGGTACTTTGCTTTGCTAATACTATGAGATAAATGTATTTTGAAAACTTTCTAGGAAACTATATAAGACAAAGCTTTTCTTTGCTCACTAAATCATTTCTGAGATGAAACAACTAGCCAAGAGAACCCCAACATCCTGATTGCAGACTCCTTCTCTCCTCCCATTTTCTCCTCTACCCCACATCAAATCCTCTCCCCATTCTCCGTTCTCCTTTTCCTCTGAGAAGGGGGAGGTCTCCCATGGGCACCTACCTGCCTTGGCACATTAAATCCCAGCAGAACTAGGCACATGCTCTCCCACTAAGGCCAGACTAGGTTAAGGGAACAGGATCCAAAGGGAAGTGTCAGGGTCAGAAAGGGTCCTCACTCCAGTTGTTGGGAGATCCACATGAAGACTAAGCTGTTCATCTTCTACATATGTGCAAGGGACCTAGGATTAGTCCATGCATGCTCTTTGGAAACTTTCATTTTCAATCAGATCTGTCTGCCAAGCAACAAATTACTTTATGCAACTAGTTATCACTTAGGATGTCTTCAATTCCAAAATTATTCCACAATTGCATTTTATGAATGCATTTGTGGTACAAAAGAACAAGCTAAGAGAGCCTTTTTGATTTTCCAGAGCTTGGCTCAGGCTAAACATCCCCATGTAACAATGCCACACTCTCCTGTAGCTCAGCTGTACTCAGTTATGAAGCTGATGAAGGAAATGCCTCTGTACCACTCCCATCTCAGAGACTGCAAACATAGGAGCTGCATATCAAAACAGACTGGTGAACTCTATGAATTCTTGTCAAATTAATACCTAAGATCTTATTGTAAAAGGTTTTAGAGTTGAGGTTAATTTCTTGCCAAATATCTTACTTTAGATACCTCCAAAATCAAATTATCAAAATCAAATTATCTTGAGAGAACTTAAGCCAATTGGATAATTATTTCTAAATGAAAGTATAATTGAACCTGATTCCACAATTTTGTTTCAACATGTTTCCCTAATTGTGAAATATTTGTCATTTTTTTACTGTAAAATTTAAATAGCACTGTGAAATAAGCACTATTAATTACTGTATTAATTATCATAAAAAAGAGGAGATCTTCAGTCAGTTAAAAAACTGGGTAACATAAGCTACAGTGAAAGCAAATATGTTTTCTTCTACTTTGTTATTGTATTTGTAATAGAGGGCAGAATTTCACTAAAAAATATTTGTTTAGTACTTTGTGTCAGACACTGGGATTACCCAGAATGTCTGGAGTGGTGAACACTTTACTTTTCTTGTCCACTCTTAGGCCACAGAGTGAGCCCATCTTTAAGGTGGTGGGAATAAATATCTGGGTAATTGGGAGAAAAATGAGGTTTATAAATAAGGAGGTTATTTAGAAACCAGGGGACAGCTTTTATAGAAGTAGTGGTACATCTTTTAGAAAAGGTGAAAAATGAGAACAATGTGACCAGCGATGATGGACAGGATTGATTGCTGAGGACTGCAGACTCTGAACTTGGTAGTTGACCACAAACTTACACTGAAAACTGATGACTTGAAGAGGCTTCAATGTCTTCCACTGGCTCAGAAAACCTAGAAGAAGCTTGTAAACCACACCAATGAAGAGGCTCAGCAGAAGGACCTGGGATTAGTTCGGTGGTCTGTACTCCGCTAGATGCTTAAGGCTCTGAGTTTAACCTTCAGAAGAGAAAACAAATGTTTAGGGAGGGAGTCCTCATTTAGGTTGACCTCGTGATTTGGCCTTTTGGAAAAGTCTCAGCTGTGATATGGTTTAATTGCTGAATTCCAGAGAGAGAGACAGATAGAGTACATCTCTTAAGTGGTCAAAACCCAGGATCCTTGAGAGTTGTGCAATGCCTGCTCTACTTGTCCTTGTTATACTGTGTGCCAAAAATCTGCACTCTGTCAGCAGTCAACTGCAGTTTCTCAATATGGATGTTTTAAACCTGTGTCTTGTTTATTTTCTCACAGCTTTTTAGTTTGAAAATGCCTTGTTTCTCCTGGCTGTGCTAAAGGAAAAACAGTTTTAGAACCCTCCCTTATCTGTGTATCTGAAAACATGGGTAACAATCCTTCAAGCACTGTGTTTGCATATGCATATATGCCCCGGTAAAGTTAAACTTATAAATCAGGAACAGTAAAAGATTAACAATAACTAATAACAAAACATCTACCATAACACACAGTAAAAAAATAATTTGACTTTTATTTCTTCTCTCCTTTTTTCTTCTCCTCTATTCATTCAATCTCCTCTATTCATATCAAGAGAAATAAGGTACAAGAGAAATAAGGTGCCATCTCTCCTTGATTCTATCTCTTTTGATAAAAGATAATATTTTTCAAGCCAATGATGACCATAAATGAAACTATGAAAAGGGAAGCCAGGAATAAGCATACCTCTGCTTATAGGGATTCTCAAGACCCATGGAATCCATGGGCCATGTTGATAGGAGAAAATCACCCATAACTAAAAGTTGGAAGTGACAAGGGTAGCTTTTGTAAAATTTTCTTAGCTTTTAATATTAGGTAAAACATAATTGAGTAAGATTTTAATTTTTTGTTTCGTAGGTCTTTCTGTGTTATATATTCAACCTTTGGATATGACTACACAACACTGTATTCTACCAAGCTTATATTTATGAATCACAAACTATTTTAAGAACTAAGAAATCTCATAATACTTTAATTAAGTTTTCAGGTTTGTGTGGGACCACATCAGTAACTATTCTGAACAACATGGAGCTTGTGAGCTGTTCTGGAGATTTCAAAATAAAACAGAAAGTACAAGTTGAGGAAATAAGTTTTCTTTCAGGAAAACAGATTCTTTTGAGTTGAGAATTACCATTCAGGAACTTATATCGAATCTTTATATAATCCAAGCAAGGTGAAGAGAGACACAAGATTTCAGCATGGGAAAATTCAGGTTATTCAGAAAAGTTAGCTTATATTTCTTTTATGTGTCTTCTCTAATTCTATGCTTCTCTTGGAGCCCCTATTTTAATACATACAGAAAAGTCGGAAGACTGATAACTCTCTATCATAAGGGTACAATATGCTTTGAAAATTGCACAATGAGAATTGAGAAAAATTTGTTTTGCTACAAAAAATTCAAGTGTTATATCATACTTTCATTTTAGTTTGATTTATAGAAATTCTTCCTACTATGTATGATGACAGGTTTTGTGTTTGAGGAGGAAGTATAGTAAATCCCCTTGTGTAAAATGGAAAATGATTTTTAGAATGTAGCACTTTGTTTCCTCAAAAAATCAATAGCAATATTTCTCTTTTGAGACAGTTTTAGTATTATTCATAAAACATCAAAACATGAACAGTACTTTCTATACAAACTGTTGCTTTAAATATTAAAGTATTTACACTTCATCTTGTTTATTCTTTAGCTGCACAGATGGTAATTATTTTTACACAATTAAATTTTTTTTTAAACCTCATCCCCATTGGGGGGGAAAATAATGCAGTAAAACCAAGCTTCAGTGCCTGTTTGTCATGGCTAGTCAGCAATCAATCTGAATTCACGGTACAGTGATGATAGCACATGTTGTCCAGGGGCCAAATTTGATTGGGTTGTATTTTTCAGCAGTGGTCCATATCAAGAGAAATAAGGTACATCTTTGGTAGCAACTGACAATCCAGGATAGTACAACTGGCATTAATTAAACCTGGCAACAATGGCTGCCTTTATGTAAGTCTATCAGTTGAATTTCACAATGAAAATCTCACTTGAGTAACTGTCTCATCAGAAATATTCTTCATCAGTTTCATTTTCTATTTTTAATTAAAAGAGCTATTACCACTATATGCCACACATATAAAATTTTACTATCCTATCAATAAGTCATTTTGTATCAAAGCATGCTCAACTCATTTATTATTCTAGATTAATTAAAGACAGTTAAAAACAAATTTAAGTATCTCTTATGTAATAAAATATGTATTCATTGCTAAATAATAATGAAGCTTCTATAGTTATGATTGCTTAGGACATTTTCATACCATTAGTTTTGAGAGATTCCAAAACCCTGACACAAAATATTTTATTGCAAAATATTTACTGATTACAATTTATTCGCTTTGTATACTCATTGTAGCCCCCTCCCTCATCTCATCTCAATCCCAGCCACCCTCCCTCTTATCCCCCTATGTCCTTTGCCTAGTTGCTGATAGGAGAGGCCCTCCTATTCTGTCTGACCCTACCCCTCAGGTCTCAATAGGGCTGGGTGCATGATATTCTTCTGTGGCCTGTCAAGGCTGCACCCCTCAAAGAGAGGTGATCATAGAGCCAGCCACTGAGTTCATATTAGAGACAACCCATGTGCCCCCTACTAGGGAACCCACTTAAAAACTGAGCAGTCAATAAGGCTTCCTTTTAATAGGAGGTCTAAGGTCCATGCATGGTCCTTAGTTAGAGTACTGATCTCTGTAAGACCCCCTGGGCCCACGTATTTTGGCTCTGTTGGTCTCCTTGTGGAGTTCCTGTCCCCTCCAGGTCTGTCTATCTCCCTCTTCTTCCATAAGGATTCCTGAACTCTGACCAAAGTTTGGCTCTGAGTCTCAGTATCTCCTTTGATAACTTGGTGGGTAGAGTCTTTCAGAGGTCTTCTGTGGAAGGCTCCTTCTGAAACTGAAAAGCTTCTGTAAAACTGTGGCCCCCTCCCTCATATTCTCCCAGTCCCACCTTCCCTCCCTCTTCTCCTCCTATGTCCCTCCCCTAGTCCACTGATAGGGGAGGTCCTCCTCCCTTTCTATCTGACCCTAGCCTATCAGGTTCATAAGGACTTACTTCATTGTCTTTTTTTTGTGGCCTTTATTATTTTAATCAATGTTCATTTTGTCAACTTTTCAATACAGAAAATAAATATTTCCTGTTTTAGAAAACATTTTAAGTTTGTAATATTCAAATGCCTAAAATAAATCATAGTAAATACAGTATGATTAACTTAAAAAAATAATGAACCACAAGTGACCCAAAGCATAGATAAATAATATTTTCTTTATTTGTGGAGCGCCACCAAAGACAAGACAAATTGGAAAGTCTGCCTTTGATAGGTTTCAAAGTGTACACATGTAAAATGAACGGGTACCTGACAAGCAGCTAGTGGTCAGTTAAAAAATATTTTATTATTAGTGATTTTCGCCTAAATGAGTGTAATTTTGTGGATAGATGTGTTTATAAAATGCAGTATAAAAGAAATAAATGAAGATTACTATCCATATGCCATTTTCTGTATGACTGGTGGTAGTAAATAATACTGTTCCGTATTCTACACAGGTATGACATCAAAGATGACTATACCCTGCGAATTAAAAAGGCCATGAGTACAGATGAAGGTACCTATATGTGTATTGCTGAGAATCGGGTAGGAAAAGTGGAAGCCTCTGCGACTCTCACTGTCCGAGGTAAGAGACTTAAAGTGTCAAAGGAAATTGAACCAGAAGCTTAATATCTTGTTCAATTGGTAAGTTTATGCCTGCTCAAAATAGTAGGAGCTGCTGGGAATGGGAGCATACACCTGTTCTCCCAATACCCGAGAAGCAGTCACAGAAGGGTCACAAATGTGAAGCCAGCCTTGCCTGTATATTTTCTGTTTCACCATGAAGGAATACATTATACTCTTTTAGTGTTACAATAAAGAATCAGTGTTTTGTTTTCCAAATCATTACTTGAAATAAAATGACTGTTTAAATGGAATATTTCTGTCTTTTTTATTTTGTTCTTTTCTTTTGTACTTTTCTTCCTTCCTTCCTTTTTTTTAAAAATGGAATCCATTAAAAATTTATTTCCAAATGCACTGACCAGCTCTGAACTAGTGTTCAGTTAAAGCTCAGTTCAATAACAAACCAATTCTAACAGTACCCAGGTCAGTTTGCTAAACAGTCCACCAGTTCTTATAAAAAGTAGTTGTATGCAACCTTCCTCACAAAGATGATAGATATATGTCCAGATAGGAATAGCAAAGATTGCCTCAGAATTGGGGCAAAATTGCTGTTTGAAGACTGATTTACATTTGTTTGCATGCTAGATTGAATTTGGGAATACAAAGTATCCACTCTGTAAGCACAAACATTTGCATGTGCCTTTGTTCAAGCTACATATTCTCAACTTCCCTTCACTCTTGTTTTATGGTTGATAGGGAGGTTTTAAGCAATCACTTTCCAGTTTGACTCTACCATAGAGTAACTTTCATTTTGCTAAGACCAACAATTACTGTTTTTCTTTTCTTTCTTTATTTTTTCAAGATCAGCATTTGGTAGTAGCTCCTTGAGATCTCCAGTCAATCTCCTTGATCTCCAGAAATCGTTACCTATGACTTCTGTCTCTGAATGTTTGACTACCAAATATATTAAATGTTGTGTGGATCCAATAAAAGAGAGTACCTCAGCATCTGCCTGGTGCTGCTATCCCTTTAATAGACAGAGCAAGTGTAGCAAGATGAGGGGGACTGTCTTGAGCAGTGGCTCTCAACATTCCTAATGCTATGACCCTTTCATGGAGTTCCTCATGTTGGTGACCTCCAACTATAAAATTATTTTTTGAGATTCCATAACTGTAATTTTGCTATTGTTATGAATTGTAAGTATTTTTAGAGATAAGGGTCACAACTCGCAGGCTGAGAAACACCAGTCTTGGGTCATACTATTGATCTGTGGAAAGTTAGAGCAAATACTCACTTTCTCCCAACATGGGACAATGTTCTGCCCTTATCATGTAGGTAAAACTATTGTGTAATGTTATATGTGTTATGAATGCAGATTGAGGAGGCCTCAGCGGCTATAATCCAGTCTCCAGGATTCTTCCCAAGTTTTGACTCTTTTCTTTTAGTACACTGAGTGTACCCTGTATTTGCCCTTCTTTATAGCAAGGAGATCCCTGTAGAAATAATGGTTAGGGTGGGCTATGATGAAGCACTAGGGGTGGTTTAACCATTTATGGATTTCTTACTCTGAATCTCCTGCTAGTACAATGCTTTTCAAATTTCTAATGAGTACATACACTGACAAAGCCAGAGTAAGTCAAGATCTTTTCTGAGAGCCTTTGATATCTAGCAAATCCAGAAATTTTTGTCATACCTTCACCCAAACATCCTAAAATATGACTTCAACTGATAATATAATCAAAACATATTTTTCAAATAACTTGAGCATTATACTAACTGGTGTGTAAATGGTCTTTGAAAATTTATGAAAGTTTTAAAGTTCAATGTTGTCCTTTCACAGGTACATGTTAAACATACGGGTTTAATAATTAAACCGTTGAGAGCAATCACGAAACAATGGAAAGTTCAATGGCATAAAGTAACAGCTTAAAATATTAATTTTGTATCATTCCAATGATATTAATTTTGACATACCAAAAGTGACATAGAGATCCTTGCCTATAATTCTAGCACATGGGATCTGAGGCAGGAGAACTGTAATGAATTGGAGGCCAGCCTGAAATGCACAGTGAATTTTAGGCTACCCAGTCAGAACTTGATTTAAAATAACCGAAACCCAAAGAAAGAATCAAACAAACATTGCTTTTTTAGATAGTCCAAATGATTCTAATATATAGTAGTTACAAATGATAAAGAAAGATGGCTACAAAATAGGGCATTATTTATTTATTTATTTATTTATTTATTTATTTATTTATTTATTTATTATTTACTTATTGAATCTGAGTGTTTCTCTCTGCCTGCTTGTCCTCACACAAGAATGCATGAGATCTCATTAGAGATTATGTGAGTCACCACGTGGGTGCTGGAAATTGAACTCTTGGGCCCCTTGAAGTACAGCCAGTGCTATTAACCACAGAGCCATCTCTTCAACCTGATTTACATATATATTTAGCAGCAACATGTCAACTAAATAGTTTATATGGCTGAAAGTTCATTCAAAAAATTGGGAAAATTTATTGTTATTATAATAATTTTTTCTTTCCTGGTACTTTCGATGACTCACTGCTTTTGGATGCTGTCAGTTTTGATAATGCTTGCTTTCTACTAGCTTATCCCTTTATACTGGGAGAAGTCGATCTAAACTTGAGGAGTTTTGTTTGTTTGCTTCACCATTCAACACACCAGTTTAAGAAAATGCAATAACTAGACATATTTTAAAGGTGGTAACAAAATTCCAGCCTCCTGATAATCTGATTTAGAGATCAACGTATAAACTTCACTGGCCTTAAATAATGGAAGTAGCTAGGGACGCTCTTTAAGAATGAGAACTTTCTGTGTGTTCTATGAGAACTACTCTGCCGGTTTTGGAATCATGTTCATTTCATTTCTAGACTCAGTGGAATTGTTTATAGTAACAGAAAGCACTACTAAACACTAAAGTTCTCTAGCTTGAATTATCAATGATTCTGATGGAACATGGCTATCGTGAGAACTTATGTATTCCAAGGTACAGAATACTGTCACAAAGAGAGGGACCCTTAAGCTTCTTGAGTAGACATTTCCATGGCACTGTTGAAACTTGCCAGACTTTAAGCACACATATAGCAGCACATCTTCTGTGCAGTCCTTAACAACCTGCCTGCTGCTGCTGACTACACTTCCTCTCATCTCTCTGTAGAAGGAGGTTGGCAGCAATTCAGTCACACCTCACCCTTTACCCTTGCACAGCTTTGCTCCCATCAGTTTTTATAAATTAGGAAGAGGGGTAGGAGGAGTTTGAAGTAGAATGAAATAAGTTAGAGATCCTTACTTGGATCGTTTATCTGGTAAAAAAAAAAAAAAAAAAAAAAAAAAAAAGAAATTATTGCACAACACTCACTTGTCTCCAGGTAACAAGCAGGAAGCATGTATCTTCTATCTTCTATCGTGAGAATAGGATGCCCTCTCTTCTTTTAATGACCCTGTTCCTACTGCAGACAACAAATTTGCTTTCGCTTACATTCATTTTAGTGTTAACATAGATCACAATTTGGACGTACTTGTTTATCAGCATTGTTACCCCTTGTTAGTTAAGTCATTAAGGGCTTTGGTTATTTATTAACAAACTTTATTTATTGATTGTATAAAATAAAAATATAGTAACTTGTGCAAACAAAGGAAAACTGTGCATACTATGGATGATTTTAGGGACATTTTTTTTTTTTCCTTCCCAGTTCTTACTCTACCCGCACTTTTTCTCTCCTCAACTCCATCCTCATTCCCTGCCTAGGGACATCAGCTGAACAAATAACAGCAAATTACAGTAAGATCAGGCACAACCCCCCACATCAAGCTGGACAAGGCAACCCAGTAGGAAAAAAGGGGTCCCAAGAAAAGGGAAAAGTCAGAGACATCCCCACTCCCACTATCAGTAACCACCCCCAAAATGCCAAAGCAAAAAACATAGACTATGTGCAGACTTATTTTTAAACAGCTAGGCTAATGTTAAAAATAATTCAAGACAGGAGCCCCACAAGGAGAGCAACATTACCAAAAAATCTGGGCACAGGGTTCTTTTCTGAGACTGATACTTTAAATCAAGGACCATTGATGAAGATAACCTAGAACCCCTGCACAAATGTAGCACATGGTAGCTACTTGCTGACAAAACAAATGTTAAGAGCATATGAGGAGCTATTTGTAGAAGAGGCAGATTTTCTTTTTGCACTTGCGCTCTTGGGCCGAGGAGACTTGCTGTAGTCTGTTTGCTTTGAGAATTTACCTAGCTAATTGTTTTCATATGTTGGAAGTTTCAGGTTTATCAATTTATTTATTATTTTATGCTATTTGTATGTGGAAGCAAGCCTACAAAACTCGTACAGAGCATTGTTTTTCTTAACATAATACATTTATTTTTAAAAGATTACCAAGACTCAATTGGTTTCTTCTCTGATTTATAGCATGGAAATTAGTAAGAATGTTTGTTCTCAGTGATATGAATTTTTCATTCATCGACATCTGCTACTTCAAAAATCAGGGCTAAATAATAATAAATCTCCATAGAACTATGCGATGTTCAGTAAATTATTATTTAAAACATTTTACCATTAAGACAAGCACTTGGGATGTCTCACACTACAAGGTTAATGGGGACAAAATTATGACTTTTATTTTCTGTGTCTTTTTCTTCATGAACATAAATAAAATGGTGAGCTTTTCTCTGGGTTGTTTTATTAGAACAAGGTCAACTGACCCAAGAGGCCATGCCTATTTTAATCCTGTAAATTCAGGGGCATAGTTGGCTTTAATTTGCTGATTTTAAAGACATTCACCTGCAGTGGAACAAGGACATTCAATTTTATTGTGATGTTTATATGGAAATTGTTTCAGTATACAAATGTTGACAGCCAAACTCATTTGGGATACTTTAGGAAATTTTAAAATCAACACTTGAAAACAAAGCCTCTTCAGGTTTTTTGTTTGACTGTTTGTATTTAATTTCAAAACATGGTAATAGAAAAGGTTATCAAATGACCCTTACCATTGAGTTGACCCATTAGCTGCCTTGGCAAGTAAAATTTAAAAAAAAAAAAGTCCGGAAACAAACTTGCATTCATAATAATCAAATCAAAGGACTTACTCTGTAATTTCTAAATAGTTCTTGAATGTAATGTTAAAACAGCAGCTTCATTTATGCAAGCTTTTTTATTTTTTTAAGTTTATTTTTAATTACACTTTATTTACTTTGTATCCCCCCTCTAGTTTCTTCTCTCCTCCCCTCCCAATCTCTTCCTCCTCCCCCTTCTCAACACATGCCCTTCCCCAAGTCCACTGGTAGGGGAGGGTTTCTTTTTCTTCCTTCTGATCTTAGTCTGTTAGGTCTCATCAGGAGTGGCTGCATTGTCTTCCTCTGTGGCCTGGTAAGGCTGCTCTCCCCTCAAGGGGAGATGATCAAAGAGCAGGCCAATCAGTTCATGTCAGAAGCAGTCCCTGTTCCCATTACTATGGAATCCACTTGGACGCTGAACTGCCATGGACTACATCTGTGCAGAGGTTCTAGTTTATCTCCATGCACGGCACTTGGTTGGAGTATGAGTCTCAGGAAAGACCACTGTGTTCAATTTTTTTAGGAGGTCTCTGGCTAAAATGCTCAATCCCCATTCCGAAAGACAAAGAGGATGGACATCAGAAGAAGAAGAAAACAGGAAACAAGTTAGGAGCCTCCCAGAGAGGGCCTCTGAAAGGCTCTGCCCTGCAGACTATCAAAGCAGATGTTGAGATGTATAGCCAAACTTTGAGCAGAATGCAGGGAATCTTATGAAAGAAGTGGGAAATAGTGAGATCTGGAGAGGACAGGAGCTCCACAAGGAGAACAACAGAACCAAAAAGCTTTTTTTTTTTTTTTTTCCCTCCTCATTTCTAAGTTTCTTCATTGGCTTGCTAGGAAAAGTATCTCATTCGAAGAAATGTTTCCCAAGGAAGTAAAGTAAAATTTTTGGAAACTAGTCTAAAGTGAATGCAAAACATGTTATTTATTTTAACAGGATTTCTTACTATAGTTTCTTCTTTTTTTTTAATATCACAACTTTAGAAGACAATGTTTCTTAGAAGAGTGTATTAAAAACCAATCCTATGTGGCAGTTAAGTTAGCACAAATTTCAATATTAATTTTTTTTTCCTAGTGGATACTGACACAACTAAGAGAAATTATTAGTGAAAGAAAAAGGAAGAATTTAGGATGCTTACCTCATGTCTTTACTTGGTTACTAATAATAGACCTTTCTATCCATCCCTGTACAAAAAGAAAATAATGGATTATCCGGCGATTTCTCAATGCTTTTCTACAACAAACATACCATAACATGTACATGGCAGTGAGCCAGGATTTCTCTACTGCTACTACACTCATCATAGTTTTATTATAAATACTACTTTATGAAAAACAGTTATCACTCAGCCATATATAACTATACTATTAGTTTTAGACATTACATAAATGCAGAATTATGACAGACATGTTGTTTAAATGGACAAATATAAGGTGTATATCAAATGCATTTATCTTTTCAAGAACCCAAATCAACGCCAGTGAGATCTGTTCATATCTTTTTCTAGAAATGCACTATTGTTCACTATGGTTACATATGCTGAGGTGTGGCTGAAAGAGCCACTGGATAAAAACAATTGTATTTAAATTGGTTAGTTTTATATAGTTAACTCTTCTAAATATAAGTTTTCTTTTACGTAGGCTCCTTGTGTTTGCTAATGCTTATTGTTTTAAAATGAAATGGTTGTTAATCAGTAGTGATTTGAATTATTTTTAATGAAAATATTATGTATGTCTTTAAAATTTTCAATCTATAACTAAGGGGTTTTTGTAATTGAAATATATGGTATTCACACGCACACACGCACACATGCACGATATATTTGCTGAAACATCAGTTTAGAGCTATTCTGAGAGAGAAAGAATCAACAGGCCACTGCTTCATCACGCATGCCGAGAAGGAACTTATTCAGAAGTAGTTAGGGAGCTATAGAGTTGTGATCTACAGGCATGTCCATATTAGAAATATAGATATTTGCAAGATGGAAAACAAAGTGCTTTTAAATTATTGCTGACAAAAAAGTTGTATCAAGAACTTGTCTATAGTCTTGAAAATGTTCCAACAAGCCATGCTTAAAAGCCAATTCCTATTTAATTGAGTCAGTTAGACCTTATTTTTCTGAAATGTTTGCTACCTATCAGCTTGAATAGTTTTATCAGTATGTTCCTAACTTTGGGGTAACATTTGGCTCCTTAACTTGAAATCTTCAAAATTACCACTGAAGTAAATGATGATAAAAAGACCAAACAGAAACTATCCTTTAAGTTCTCATAGTCCTGAGGCTAAAAAATAACCTTTCTTTGAATTATGTTTATATCTTTCAGTTTTATCCGACTTATGCACCCGATCATAATTGAATTATGAGAATAGAAGTCACTCTATTGTCCATACTTAAATGTAACATTACACATCATGCATTCTGATAATTTTCTTTTCTTTTTTTTAATTTCTTTTTTATGTTCTCACCACACCATTGTAATGTCTACAGTTCGCCCTGTTGGTAAGTAGTCATCCTTCTATCCATTTGGCATGGCTTTGCACAGTGCTTCATGAAATGTTCATAGTAGCATTTGACAAAATTAAGTTTATTTATTCGACCATGTTAAAATGCTTCTTGAGGGACTGTCTGCTTCAGAGTTGCTCCTGGCTTTTCAAATGCTTTAGTAAACCATTTTTGTCATACTTCCTCAACACATGACAGAGTTGGTGTCAATGTTCAGATAAGATAACATATTTTATGGAAATATGTTCAAAACTAACGTTTACTAAAGAAGAAGATATAACATTACCTTTTTATTGTATGTACAAAATAATATGCTATGCTTGACATTACTGAAGAGAGAAGTCTATGCATTAAGCTCAGATGTGCATTTCATATTCACTTGCTTCATTTCAAGCCAATCAGGCTTCTCATTTTTCAGGGGTATTTCTCTCTATGCCTGCTCATCTGCATTTCTACATGGCAAAATTTAGTAGAAATTCACTATAAGTTATAGTAAAATAGATTCTTAAATTAGTGCTGGGAAGATGGGGAGATCTGTGTTCTTTGGCATGAAAAGTTAGTGTTTGTGGCTTAATATCTCATTATTGCTTTGCTTTGCAAAACCGAATAGCATGCGCTTGCAGAAATTTAAGTGCTAAATATTTGTGAATGTTTTAATGATGAAGTATTTAAAATTCACTGAGCTAATATCCTTACAGTTTATAATAAATTACCTATGGATATGTGTAAATAAAGAAATTCTATGAGATGAATATATGGATGTACAAATGACTGGATAAATGAATGGTTTCAACACTTTAAAAATATGTACCCCAATGTATTTTAAAAACATATTAAGGTTCCATGATTTAATAGATTGTCTATCTAGCTTCAAAAGATTTTGTAATATCTGACCTGACATTTGACAGGTTGACATTTGATAGGATTTGACGCAAACTCATGTTTTTCCCTCCTCGGGTGAAACACTCACAGACTCGTATCATGTAGTTTGTTCTTATGGCAACAGCAAATGTAGTAAAACAAACAAACAAACAAAAAAAACCCAAACAAACAAAAAAAAACAAACAAACAAAAAAAAACCCCTTCTATTTCTAATATGCATTTTTTTCTAGCACACCTTTTTATTTGTGTCTTAATATTCTTATTTTTTGTTGTCTGGTAAGTGGAGGATATCAGCCTGCATTATCTGCAGGAATAAACTAAGCTTAACATGGGCCATGCATACAATGTTTCTAAGCTCTAGTGTCTAACCTCGGGGCCTAGTTTCTAATACATTTATCGTTTGTCACAGTAACATTTTGAAATATACTTAAGGTTTAAAAGGACTTTAACTGCAAATTGCAATTTATATTATTATATAATTATATATTGTATAATATACATAATATGTAAGAATATTATCATTATATAATTATATTATGATATAATAATCATACTTTCATAAATTGATTCTTGAAAATTGAGGACAGTGATACTATAATTTTAATGCACATTTCTTGTATTTGTAATAATTCATTTATATTATAATTGATGGCTATTTAAAAATAATAACAGACGTCAAAGCATAATATAGCAGAGAAAAAGAAAAGAGAGCTGGGACTCTACAGCTCGTCCTATATCACCAGGCCATTTCAGAATGGTGCTCTGCTCAAACACCATTCTGTTGCTGATAGACTCTTATCTGGCCACTCTAGAAATATACTGTGCTCAAACACCATTCTATACTTGATAGTGTGTTATCTGATCATTCTAGAACCAACACTGCTCTAGCACCACTTTAGAGTTTGACAGTCTTTTTTGGCCATTCTTGAACTAATGCTCTGGTAGGTGACCACTTCATAAGATTTCCTCTCTCAGCATCTCTGAACTAGGTACACTAACCTATTTATGAATCAAAAACTAAATTATTGAAATTCATCATATAATAAAATATATTATCTAAAATATGCATAAATTACATATTCACTAAAGATTATGAAGGCTAAGGTTAGTAATTGGAAAGACAAAATTCTAACATTTTGGAATGTCTAAAAATCTAGGCAGTAACAACTTTACAAGTTTTGAAATTTTAATTTATTTTAAGAGAGTAAATCTTTGGTTTTGATTGTCAATGTTAAAATATATGAGAACCCTTCTGAAAGAAGAAAGATTACAGAAGGATCCCTTCAGATATTGTAACTGTACCAAGCACTTTTCAAGTGAACTGAACATATATATAGTCATCTTACAGATTTTGGTAGCTAGAAATAGTATACTCATACACTATGACCTCTTAACTTACATTGTTTAACAAGTTCTCAAACTAGACAACAATGTTAATAACCTTTAATACATTTACAACTCTTAAACAAAGAAAAATGCATTGGTTAAAACAATATGGTGTGTTCCATGTTCTGAGATGCAGCTGTCACCTGTAGTGAGTTTCAAAAGTTATTTCCCCATTTATCCTTCTTTGAAACAATTTCTTAAATTCCCATTGGATTTGGAAATAAAGAATAGCTTTTTGACACATTACACTTTGTCTGAGAAAGTCTGTCATTTCGTAAATCTGTCTTGAATGACTTATGACAGCGCTCAGAAGTATGAAGAGCTATACTTCAAATGTGACAACTGCTATGAACTTGGGAAATTGAAAGTTAGATACATTTTCATTGGATTAGTAAAGAAAAGGCTGACAATGAAGAGATTAGACTGCTATGGCCCTGCACTAGTTCTTAAAATGACTTTCAATGCATTAAATATAGATATTGAAAGTTTCATAATAAGGCTAAGAGGTACACATCAATTGATACAATGTTTTAAGTGCATCATTGAAAACTCATTACTATTCAAATGTGTTAGTAGAGTCAAACACAAGTATTTTTCAATACCTGGAAGGTCTTAGAGAAAGCATTAAGAGTTTTCTAATACATATATCATACAGAAAATTACTTCCTAATTCCAATGCAAGTATTTTCAAACAAATACATAGTCTAGAGAAAAGTTCCTGGATATTTCAGTAAAAGGATTTTAAAATAAAAAGTATGAAACAAATTCGGAGTCTGAAGCACTTAAGGCCTCAGAAAACAATCACTGTGTTATTCATCATGAAGCTTCTTTGTCTTCTGTATAGAAGCCAAATTTGGAGCTATTGGAAACTTTAACATGAGAATTTGTTCAAAGATGACTTTGTTTAAAAGAGACAAGTTTACCATGCTATGCCTATCTCAGTTGAATTTACACACGTGCATGACTGTACTTTAAGATTCTATATGAATTTGATGAGCTTTCTAAGGTAGAAATTATTTTTGAAAGCCACCAATTGCATACTTCTCATTTGAAGATATTGTTGTCCATACTATGCTTACTCACTGTAATGTCACTAGTGTTTCAGAAGGATTCCTTTTATCAGTCCGTTAAATTCTGGGTTAGCACAAAATATAGATCAATGCCCCTTTGATAATGAGATTCCCCAAGCCTTCCTGTTTTACTTTTGACGTGGTTCCAAAGGCAAGATTCATAAGAAAAGAAAAGAAAAGAAAAATCTCAGGGCAAAGCTAGCTATGAATAATGAAACGGTTGTTTGTTTATTTGGAAACGCCTTCTGACAAGAGACCTGACAATACAAAAATGGTCTCAGTAGGGAATCTACCTCCCTTCCTATAACCATCTGCTTTATTTTTCTATTGGAAGTCTTTCTTCAGCATAAAAATAAAAATGAACATCTATTTTGGAGATGGGCAACACATTCTTTTTTCCCTAGCAGTAATTCAAAACATGATGAGCAATTTGGAAAAGAACTGTCAAATCCACCAGCTGCCTTGCCTGGGAAGTTGAGCTCTCTTCCGTTTTGTGTGTTATGTACCATATGCTGGCTGCTGATTGCCACAGCTATAGAGAGGAAAAGCAGAGAGGACCAGGTGAAACTTCTGGAAATCACGAATAGCAACCACATATGTAACTTTATAGAAATCTCTAAGTGAATGGTTTATTTTTAAGGAAATCCTTGCTAGATAAATATCTTAGAGGCTAAGGAGCACGTGATGCTCTGAGCCACCACACTGCAGCTCACGCCTATCTGAAACTCCAACTCATGGTCACTCCACATGCTTTTCTGGCATCAGGGCCATTGGACACACCTGAAGAACTACCACACATGCGGACAAAACACACAATGGTATGGAACTTACCATTTTCTAAAGGAGAAAGAAAGAAAAGGGCACGATTTTAAACAAATCTTTATGGACATATTTTTATCCACTAATTAGCCAGTTCTCTTTATTCACTGGAGCACAATTCAGTTATTGTATGCTCTAAATAGTGTTATTCAGCAAACAGCTCAATAAAAGATACAATGATGCACCAACCAAGGACCATGCATGGAGAGGACTTAGACCTGGTGCTCAGATGTAGCCAATAGGCAGCTCAGTCTCCATGTGGGTTTCTGAGTAAGGGGGGCAGGGGCTGCCTCTGTCATGAACTCAATTGCCTGCTCTTTGATCACTTGCCCCAGGCTGCAGAGGAAGAGGATCCACACAGTCCTGATGACACTTGATAAGCTATGGGCAGAAGGCCGAGGAGGAGAACTCTCCTTTCAGTAGACTACAAGAAGAAATAGGGAGGAAAAATGAGGGAGGATGGGACTGGGAAGTTGAGGGATGGGGCTTCAATTGGGATATATAATAAAGAAATTGTGAAAAAAAAAGATACAATGCCAGAAAATTTTTGTTTAGAGAGAATTATAACTCATACATTACTTAGAGAAGAAAATGTTAAATATTTCCAATCCCTTCACATTCCAATCATGCTTGAAATTTTAGTGTTTGTATATAACTGAATATTTTAACTATTTTAGTTACTTTTAAAGTTAGAAAGGTCATAATTCTTATACTTCATCTTCAAATATTTTCTAAAGATGAGTGTGCTTGCAGGGAGGTTTGTGTTTTGACTCTTTACTATAAGATTGTTCATGTTCTTTCTTCCTACAGCTTTCCTCTGTTAGCCTTCAGACTAACTCATCTGGAGCTTAACGTTTCAATAAAACCCCCTAACCTAAATGCTATGGTTTATTAACTTTCTGTTAGGAATGTTTTCTTCTGTAATATTTTTATTTCCTCAAATGTATCAGATAGACAATTATATCTCTGTCTATATCTTGTGTTTATCAACTTCTCTGTTATATTATGAAAGGCATCAATTTTATAACACATTTTGATATGTATTTTAATGCCAACTGAAAAGCTCACTTTTTCAATTAAAATTACAAAGTATTTCTTGTTATTTAAATATGCCTTACTTCTTTATTTTTTCTGTTTTTCTTATTTCCTTGTTAAACTTCACTTTTCAGTCATGTATTTCTTTGTGTCAATTGGCCCATTTACTTATTTCTTATAATTTTGATGGGCACATTTTTTACGGAGAATTTTTCTGTATACAGTCTCATTTAGATAATTGAAAGCTTTCTAAAGTATGGAGTTGTTTTTTTTTGTTTCTTTGGGTAAGTTTTAGAGGATATGGGTTCATTATTTCACATTTATTACTATCTTCCTTTTGTCATTAATTAAATGGATAATTAGATGATATACTGATCTAATTAACTTAAATCCTGTTTTTGATCTCTCATTGTTTAATTATTTAGCTAAATCCAGAAGAATAAGACTTACTAGTTCTGAAATTTTTAAGTTGTTTCAGGGTCATTCAGTATCCCTATTTGAAAATTTTTCTTAACATTGTACCAAAAAAACACAATTTTGCCTTATTACGTGCATACCTGTTAGCGTACAGCAGAACTACTGAGATGTGTGCAATATAAAATACAGGCAATCATTATAGGCTTTGCTCTTTCCATATGAGACCCCTATTTATTTTCATTCCTATTCTCTGCTTCATAAACAAGATGTTCTTTAGGTGGGAGCTTTCTGTTGCTGCAGACAGTTGCCACAAATTTAGTGATTTAGAATGGCATTCATCTCTTATGAGGAAGTTTTGTGGATACAATTGCCAAAGGCACACGCTGAAGTGGGGATACCCCACTTCCACTGTTACTTGGGTTATATCCTCAGAATTAGGAAAGGTACATCCATGAAATCTTTGTGGGCTTAGATGCTGGGCCAGTATCACAGAGTTTAGAGGCTCCCAACTACACGGTAGTGGCCAGACCTCAAATCTTTTCTGTGTTGAATCAGTGACCTTGTTTTTGCTGTGATAGGCAACTGTGGCCAACATGACTTATAAAAGAAAGCAATTAATTTGAGGCCTCACGCTTTCTGAGGGTTACAGCATGTGACCTGACATTATGGTAGAGACCTTCACAATAGCATGGTTCTGGAGAAGTATGTAGAAGCTTAAATCCTGACCCACAACCACAACGTAGAGAGCACTTTTGGACAATCATGTGGGCTTTTGAAACTTCAAAGCACAGGGCAAGTGTATACCTCCAACAGAGATACACCTCCTAATCCTTCCCGAAAATTCCACCAACAGGGAACCAAGAATTCCTACGTGAAATCTTATGGGGCCATTCTTATTCAAATCACCACATGCATTTTTATGTCTTATTTTTCTGACTCCATCTACTAAGAACAGCTACTGGCGTAGAAACAGTGCCCTTCCTTCAAAATCTTACATGATCATTTAGGTTCCCCTAATTAGTGTAACAGTCTCAAAGTCAACTAAAAAGTAGCTGCAGTGAGATACTCAGATACCCATTGTGTTCAGATATGTAGAAACAACACCAGGAAGTGAAGGGGATGGGGACCATTTAAAATACAGGCAATTATCATAGGCTTTGCTCTTTCAATAGTTTCGTTCTCTGGCTTCTGAATCTTTTGTCCTGTACAGTCATCACATATTTGCTAGGTCTCACACTTGAGTCCAGGTCACATTCAAAGAATCAAAGAAAAGCCTTTTGCAATATTGAACGTTATGTCTGTAAAGCCAGACTTGAAAGAGGACAGAGGTGAGATTTAAAAAAAAAAAAAACAAAAAACAAAACAAAAAAAAAAAAAAACAAAAAGGCATCCAACATGGATTCTCATTCTCTTCTACACTTGGCTGGCAAACAGAATATTTTAAAATTTTTGGTTTGGGATTATGGTAGAATTCTCTTATTGTTAATTTATTTTCTTCAGTGCAATATCAGGGAGTAGGAGACTAAGCCTTTAAAGAACACTATAGAATATTATTAAACATTAAATATAAAAAGTTTAAATACTCAAATGTGTATTTTAAACAAATTAAACAAAATAAATAAAAAACAATAATAACAAAAAATAAAAATGTTTTGGTTTTGTACTTAAAGAAGTATATCATATCTCTTCAAGATATAAATGCTCATCTCTTAACTATTATACATTGAATAAATAATATTACCCTCTGAGACATACCTTATAATAAAATCAAAGTTTTATTTTTAGAAATTATGTAAATATAGATTGTGTAAGGAGATATTGACTTTAACAATTCTAACATGGCAGCCGGGTATGGTGGCCTATGCCTGTAATCCCAGCACTCTTGGAGGGAGAGGTAGATGGATCTCTGTGAGTTCAAGGCCAGCCTGGTCTACAAAGTGAGTCCAGAACAGCCAAAGCTACACAGAAAAACTTTGTTTCAAAAAAAAAAAATTCTAACATGACATTACATGTAAATCTTATATGTAGCACTTGAATTACTATGTAACTTATTTAAATATGTTACACAGATGATTGGTACATAATTATATTTGTTACTTATACTAGAAAAATCAATTAAAATTTGAGCCAAATATTTCTAAATATATATTAAAGTCTTTTGGCCATTATTATTTCTGAAATTTATTGTTGATATTTTATCGTCTGCTATACAAAAACCTCAGTGCTTCACTAGTAAGTACTGCGATCATCTTTCTTCTGTATTGAGATATAGTATAAGTCTTAGCATGTTCTAGGCACATACCAAATGTTGGCACACTTACTTGATATACACATATGTATACATACATAAGTAATACTTGTCGAGAAAATATTTATGCAAGCAGCTTTAAATAGTGCCATAAAAAGATCAAGCAATATTAACAGTAACAGGCCAGTCTCATATCTTCCATTCTGCTGGTAAGAGATAAAAATGCAACAAAAAGAAAGAATTAATGAGTTAGGATGGTGCCTTACTAAGCGTGTAATTAATGTTATTAAGAAACATTGCAATTGCATATTAAAATTCTGTTAACTAAGCAACCCTTCAGTATCATTACATTTGTTCCTTGGTTGCATTTTTTTCTTTTTCTTTTTCTTTTGCTGATTGGCATCTTGTGCAGTCTTTCTCTAAAAAAATGAGATAATGGGATGTGAGCAGCCTTCCTACTGTAACTAGACTGCTAATGAGACAGTTCTGGCAAGTTGACAGGTTAAGTGAGTAAAAATGGATGTCTTGTCTCACCATTTCTTTGAAGACTTACCTGTAAGCATTGGTTTTCCCTCCTCATTCCCAGTATTCCAGTGTATTCCTCTCCGTGTATGGGATTGCATGCTTTCTAATTTAAGAGTTAGGGCAAATTAGAGTTTACTTTCCAGCACACTTTATTGGTTTTGTTGTTGTTGGTGGTGGTGGTTTAAAAAATTAAATTTTGTCTTTACAGTTAATGCAGATATACTCTCCTTAAATAATTAGTTTATTAATATTGAACCATTTCCCTTGCAAATTAACACTTTCTTTAAAAGAAAAATTTACAATTTTATTACTAAGATCTTAATAAAGAAATCAAATAGAGAGAAGATTATATAATAAAATAATATTACATGGAATATTTTAAAGCAAATGAATAAAATAATATTTTGAAAAATTAAGAAACTTATTTGTAAATGACAAAACAGCATGGAAATTGAGATTTAAAATGGTAATCTATTAAAAATATTGACATATTTTTATGAGTTTTCAATGTGTGTCTTCTGTATAATGAGAAGTTCCGTAACACTTTCCAAATAAAATACAGAATAATTTCCTTGGCTTACAAGACTTCCTCTGTTTACCTATAATTGAGAGTAAATCTGCTTTAGTAATCTGAAATCTAATAAAGTTTAAAGTTCTCCATAAACATGTCTGTCTTAGTTTTGAGTTAATTCTGATAGTCATTATAATGTAGAAATATTTAATAACATTAAAAATTAATGGAGTTTTTCTAAATGGAGTGAAGACCATTTACTTTGAAAATTGCATGACTCCACTCACATAATCCTTCAGTTCATAAAAACCAGAAAAAGAATTTGTCATAGACTGCTGTTGACAACAAAGAAAGCAGGTGTGACAATGGATGAAGTATACAAAGAGGGGGTGTTTTTTCCTGTGTGAGGAATACTCTCTCCCTCCTTTTTTTTTTTTTCCAGGTTAAACCTCTCCTTCCATTACTCTCCTTAGAATTGTATTTACTCTTTTTCCTGTAGCAGTTTAAAAAATTACCTTTTTAATTTCATGGTCATATTAGATAATAAATCACTGGCCAACTTCATTGCCTGTTCTGGCCATCAGATTTTAAATTATAGATAATAACTAGGGAAGATTTCAACTATCACATACACACACCCTCAAAATTTGCCTTCTTGCAATCAATGCATTCTATGAAGGTGATCCAAAAAACGCTAGAGAGGTACTGCTGGGCAGCAACATGCCTTTAGACATGAAATGATTGATGCAATTGTACATGTCTATAAAATCTCTAGGCAAGAGTATAATATAAAATACAAACAGATGCAATTCACCATAGCCACTTTATTATCTTGGTTATTGAATTTATTTCTCATTTATGAGAACAGTGACCAATTTAATATTTCCTTTGTAAAAAAAATATATTGACACTGAAAGAGCAGATAGAGGTAATAGATATTTGTTGAAGGAAAAGGTAGATATAAATATTTTACATGCATAAGAATTTTTTTTAAATTAACTGAATTACTGGCTTAGAAATCAGCCATATATCAACTCTGGAGGACTAATTGCTACAGATACAAAATATTTAACTGAGAAGTTATGTAATTAAGTAAAATTGTTAATATATAATTCCTTGGAAATAATAAAAGTAAATTAAATTTAATTACACAGGTTCTAAAAATGATTATCATACATCCTGTGCCTTTAATTTGTATTTTCCATTACAAATAAATTTCACCTTCTTAGACAAATTGTCTTGATATGTATAAAAGACAAATAATTTATGATGTTATATGTTCAATTTCAATATTATCAAGCTATTTTGAAATCACGTAAAGTGTCAACCAGTGAAAATAAGTACAATTAAATGAGCTAAAGAACTAATCATTTATCAATTAGAATTCATTTTTCATTTAAATTAGCACTCTTGCTTTGTTTCTGGCATTTATTCTACTGTAATGAAGTCAGTTCTCACTGTTTTTATTGGCTGTATAAACTTATATAATACCTAGGCAATCCCCAGTCTGAATGCTACAAAAGGTCTATGTTTTTTCATTTCTTTTTTTCCTCTAAGATTGTAGATATTTGTTTGTGGCTATTTTACTTTGGTGTATAGAGCGCTTTCTATTGAATCTATGTAGGGATTTCAGAATTGCTCAGGATATTTTCTTTTTTACAAACTACATACTCTGTTTAACTGTCCTTCTATCTAAGCTATCATGCTCAATTGAAAAAATGTGTTGAAGGTTTTAAGTGTAACGAGGTGAGAAAATGTTGAATATCTTCTTCATAGTAGTTTATTTTTTTTCTAGGCATTCATTTAGAATTCACAACTTGAAAATATTCTAGGGCAAATAAAAATATGTCAATACTATTAGCCATAAAATATAGGATAAACATCCTAAAATTTATAGACCTAAAGAAGCTAAATAACAAGAAGGACCCTAGGGAGGATGCTTAATTTTCATTCAGAAGGAAAAACAGGATAGATTCAGGAAGCAGTAGAAGAGAGAGAACAGGATGGGAGCCTACCACAGTTGCCCTCTAAAAGATTCTACCCAGCAGAGGATTGAAGCAGATGCAGAGATTCACAGCCAAGCTTTGGACAGAGATCAGGGAGTCTTATGGAAGAAGGGGGATATAAAAGGACCCAGAAAGGACAGGAGCCCCACAAGGAAACTAACAAATCCAATAAATAAATAAATAAATAAATAAAGTAAAGCTGAGACAAAGGGGCACTGCAGAAACTGATGCACCAACTAAACATGCATAGAGAGGACCTAGACCCCCTGCTCAGATGTAGTCCATAGACAGCTCAGCCTCCATGTGGGCTCTAAAGGGAGAAAAGACATAAACTGTCTGTTCTTTGGTCATTTCTCCCTGGTTGGGTGACCTAGCCTGTCCACAGACGAAGAGGATGCAGGCAGTCCTGGTGGGACCTGATAGGCTAATGTCAGACAGTAGGGAAGGACTGACCTTATCAGTGGACTAGGGAACAGGGATAGGGGAGGAAGAGGGAGGACGGTTGGGTAAGGGAGAAGATAAGAGAGGAGGTTACAACATGGAATTAAAAATGAATAAATTGTAGAATAAGAAGGAGGAGGAGAAGGAGGGGTGGAGGAGTAAAAGAAGAAGAAGAAAAGGTGTCTCAATGCAGAGAAATTACAGCATATTTCAGGAAACAAGACACATAGGGGAACAATAAAGAAACAGCCCACATTGAATCAAAGCATGTTCCTTATATTGGAGTGAAGACATGTACATGGTTAATGTATGTTCAGGATAACCCATGTCTAACAAGTCAGGATAACAGAAGTCAGTTTGATGAACACAAGAACAAGTGCATGACCATGCAAGTGGCAAGGAATACAGTAGTCATGAAAACATTGTGTAAACTTTCACACATTCTACTATGATAGAAATTATAACCTTAGATTTTTAGTCTTTTGGTTCATACTAACATGAGTAATTATCAGTTTAATAGAGTCATTATCTAATGTGAATCATTTTAAATTAAGAGCTCAGTATTTAATTGGCCCATTTAATAGGACATTGAGATAAACCAAATGTCAAATTTATCCTTGAATATAACATTTTTATGTAATAATTGAAGCATTCTTCACAAAGATTCAACTCACTGGTGTTAATGTAAAAATAGTCATAGTTGAGACTGTGACTCGTGCAAAATTTTACATGAGAAATTAACTAATTCCTGTGAATTGTTTGATGTGGTCCCTAGTACTTAGTCAGCACTCAGTTACTGTTTTTTTTTTTTTTGTTGTTGTTTGTTTGTTTGTTTTGACATTGTGCTAAAGAAAGTATGACTAAGTAAATCTGTAGCTCAATCAAATTGTGGAGGTGATTAATTGCTTTAAAAATATTCTTACAGAATATATGAGCTTTAATAAGCAAAATATACTGAATCACAAAAGAGTGCTTTCTACTTTACTTAGGGAATTCAAATGTTTATTACAGATGCCAACACTGATTCATACAGGTACAAAATTACAGTCAAAGAAAGACAGTGGCTGATGTGCCTCTGACCACCACAAATCACATACGAATGTAGCTAACTGCTGCATGGCTACTTCCATGTTAATGGTTGCCATGGAAAGTCATATTTTGCTGTAGAGACAACGTGGACATGATGTGATTAACCTTTAAGGTGCCCCTCCCCTTGTCTGGAGCCCACCCTGAGCATGGCCTATGCTTCCTCTCCATGTTCAGCCTTCTGATTTCCATTCCACCCACTCTGACTCAACAGCAGAAATTAGCATAAGAGTGCTGTAGCATGACTTTGATGGAAGCCAGCACAGGCTGAATGCAGTATCGAAGCATAAATTAGCAGAAATCAAATCGAATTTGCTGTGCATTTTATTTAAATTCTCAAAATACAGTTTCAACTGAACTATCCCAGACCTGCAATCTTAACTGACCTTTCGATACTAGAACGTGCCTCTCCAGAATTCATACAGTGTACTTTTCTTAGCATGATATATTTTAATTTATTTTTTTATTAATTATAGTTTATTCACTTTGTATCCCAGCTGTAGCCTCCTCCATTGTCCTCCCCCAAACCTAATCTCTCTCCCTTATCTCCTCCCATAACCCTTGCCAAGTCCACTGATAGGGGAGGTCCTCCTCCCTTTTCCTCTGACCCTAGCCTATCAGGTCTCATCAGGGCTGGCTGTGGCCTGGTAAGGCTGCTGTGTTTTTTTTGTTTGTTTGTTTGTTTGTTTGTTTGTTTTTGATATGTTCAGATTAAACCCTGAATTGTGACACTGGGATTCCTCATATCTTTTTACAGACATAGAAATAAGACATAATCACGAGGTAGACTGAGCAAGTAGATTAGTAATCATATTTTTGAGAGGATTGTCCAATGTTGTCAGGTTTTAGAGACTGTAAGTATTATTTTAAAGATTTTGTCTTAAAGACATATAGGAGAATTGCCATTTATCGAATGAGCAAATTTGTCTGGAGTTTACCTCTCAGTCTTTCTAATTTGCTTTGGGTTAACATGTGGGTTTTGAATTGCCATCTTGAGAGCCTAATTTTGTTTCCTGTATGTAATGAGATCCCTCCCAGGAATCTATTTCATGTGCAGCACACTTTTTGCTGTTGCTCTCTGTTGATGGAATGCCCCCTCTGGCTTCTCCCTCCCTCTGGTGCCATCACCTGAGCCCTTCTTTCAAACAATTTTCAACACCACCTTGCAGGAATACTGATACAATGGAGTGTTCCTAGAAGAATTATTGCTGTCTTTCTTTTTCATTTCAGGCCCCCACCCCAATAAATTTCTGTAGCCAATCTTCCCTCACAGAGATTGCAATATAGATCTTTGGCAGGGAGTCTACCAAAGAAAAAGTGATTGTTTTAATTTTTTTCTGTTGTCCAGATTTAGTGTGACAATAGGCCAGGCATTGTCAAAGACACAGGCATCCTTTGAAATTTGCTCTGTTAAATGTTTCAACATTTTGTAAGATAAGATAATGCTAAGAAAATGGCAAGGCTCTTGGGAGCCATGAGTCAAGTTCTGGCAACTGGAAGTGGTTAGAATCATTAGAAATGTAGCAAATGTACAGTGACTGAAAAGAAAGGTACACAGGAGTAAATATCTCATACAAGACATGGTGCATTTTTGGGTTTTGTGTGTGTGTATTTTTTGTTTTTTGTTTGTTTTTTTATGACACCATCAGGAATAACTACCAATGCCGTGTGGGAGAGTAACTTTGCTTAAGTGATAACACATTTTCTTTAGGTGCCTCCATACAATGCAATTCTGCACTATTTTTCTGAGGCTATCTACTCCTTTCTCTCTCTCTGCTTTTTTATTCAGTGTCTCCAATTAGCACCCAGATTGCTTCCAGAACATCCATTCTGAAAGGCAAATCTGATTTACTCCTTATAAAAAATATTTTGAATAGATTTTTTTTTTAGAGCAAATTGTTAAAATCCTTTAGTACAAATTATCTGGTCTTATCTGTATTCAGCTCAGTGTGCTGTGTCCTTCTGACTCTTAAAGCCCTTTATCTTCCGAAGACTGTAGTCCCACCGTTCTTTGCCACATACGCCCAGTGACCTTTTACTTCTCATCTGCTGAGCACCTATGCTTAGAACACCGCCCAGAGGTGGCTGTTCCCTAACACCATTCTTTTTCCTCACTACAGGCTCTCTTTGGCTTCTTTTCTTTTCTGCAAGTCCCTTCCGCATATATGGTTTCTAGACAGAATCTCACTTTCAGCATGGCTGATTTGAAACTTTCTATAAAGTCCAGGCTGCCCTAAAACTCACAGAGACATTGCTCTGTGTCCCCCTCCTGAGCGCTATACACACCAACAACAAAACTGCTTTATGAATCATATTTTTCTATTTTTATTTATATGATTGCTTAATGTTAAGGCCATCACTCAAGGCCATTTCATAATTTATTCTACATCCTTTGTCCTTTTAAAGTAGAATGTTTTATACTTTGTAGTAAGTCAAATAGAATGATTAAAATGTGAATCCTCTGTTTTCAAGAAAGTATATTTATGGTATGTTAATAATTTTTGTCCTTACTTAGAGAACTCAGTTCTAGAATCTGTAACTAAGTTTCTAGATACATAGTTTAAAAAAATTTAGAAAATAATTCATCAAAATAGAACCTATTTGTTTCCATGCACCCATTTCTGCTGCCTCACAATTATCTGTAACTGTAGGTATAGGGAATCTGATACTCTCTTCTGGCCTGTATCTTCCATGGGTATTTGAATGCATATACAGAAACATTTGAGCAGCCCACACATATTCACATAAATAAAATAAAATAATCTTTAAAAATACCTTTCAAATGATGTTTGAATTTTGAGAGAATGTTGAAATTTGGAGAAATCTATAGGAATACCTCAGGAAACACAGTAATTTTATCAAAATAGATTATAATATGTTTTCACACATTCTTATGTGATGGCTCTGCCATGTATTGTATTGGTTGTTATAATGTAAGCACTAAACAGAGCAGTACCATTGAGAGCTCCTAAAGCTACAAGATTGTACTAGTATTTACTTGGGGGAGTTCAAAGTTTTTCTCATATCAAGAAAGTCACATGGCTTAATGTGATGAATATATAGCTTTTCTTTGAATGCTAATTACTGATTTTGATGTAAACCACTTTTTAAGTTTTAAGAGAAAAGTGCAAGCAAAATTACACAATACTTTTCATGAAGGTAATATGCTTGTTGACACTATTTTTTTTTTCTTTCTTGGGCTTACATAGGCAAATATTTATACACTGATTCTTAAATATTTATTAAAATTTATATCTATTGTAAAAATGCCACAGCATACATAACACAGAGCAATGCTAATTTATTTTTCATGGTAAACATGTGGTAATTTCATGTCTACTGAAAAATGGATACTTTTAAAGCCAGGCACTGTAGCTTGCATCATTAATCTCAGGAGGCAGAAACAGGTGGATCTCTAGGTTCCAGCCTAATCCTGGTCTAAAAATGGCTTCTAGGACAGCCAGAGCTATGAAAAGAAACCTTGTTTCAAAAAAATGAAAACAAAACCAAGAAAAATATGTACTCTTGTTCATAATGTTTTTCTGACATAATTATAGATCGATTTAGGCTACTTCCCTGCTAAAATCAGACATCAATGCATCTGCTAATTCAGCATAAAAGTTTAGAAATAGCAAGAAATTGTAAGAAGCACATAATCTCCTGAAAATTAGAAAACGACATTGTTCAAACAGATCCCTAAATATGCTTTCTCCACGCTGCTGGAATGAGTCCTCTGTCATCCATATAGAGAAAAATTTATCTTAGGGGATTTCTTTCCTTCTTTCTCCCCACTATCTGTTGAATAAAGAATCATAACAGTATACAAGATTAAAAATCATTGATTTTTTTTTTCCTTTGAGAAGATTATGCTGTTTATGCAATGGTAGGATTTGTGGTAGGAAGTATAACTGGCTGCATGTTTCTGAGAAATACACTGTTCTAATGCCCCTTAGGTTCTGCACTTATTTCACATTGTACTGTTACAGTTCTCCAGAGTTCAATTTTTAGGATTTTTTTTTCTATGTGCTCCCAGTTCTACACATTAAAGCAGGTTTAAAACTCTTTTACTGGTTTCAAGTTTCTAGCCTAAATAACTATTTAAATTAGAAAGTGTTATTCTGAAAGTCATAGGATTAGATTTTCACTAGACGTACATGGAGTGATGACGTCTTCATAGAAGCATCTGACAACCTCTAGTGATTTCTCACTTTCCTCTTTCTCATTAGGCCACTCTTAATTCTGAGTAGCACTAACATTTTTTCTTCCATCTCTTCCCTTTTCTAACAGTCGCTCCTTCCTGGCTTCATTATCTTTGCCTACACCATTCCACTAGCCCACTAGTCTCCAGGCACCTTACTTTATTGAGTGACTGTTTATCATGTTCTCCATCCCCAATCAAATGTTAAAGCCTCTGGAAAGTTACTTTGCAGCCTTCATTCAGACTAGAAGTAACTCCAGCAGATTTGTCAGGGTGGCAGGATCCTTCATTTCCACACTATATTAATAATTATAACCATTCTTTCTTCCCTTACTACATACTGTTGTGGTCGATGTGATCTTGCTTCTAGCTTCTTCACTGAGCACATGACATGGAAACTGTTCTTCCTCCCACTCTAGGAATGCTGCTCTTTATTCAAAATTCTTATAATGTTCATTGTCTCTGCAAAGGCTTTTCAAAGCTGCCATAATATAGGAGATAGCACTCTCAAATCTCATTCCATATGCTATATGCAGTATAACCGAAGTCTTCAGTGTGCTCTGAGTGGCCCTCTCTGAACTCACCGCATTCTTCATCATTATTGGGTGTGTTTTCTTTGTGTCATCATTTGTTTTATTGTTATTTTTCACAAGGCTGTGGACTCCTTGAGTTTTTTATTTCTAACTTTATAGGAGAGCATACTAATTACCTAATTACTCCTTGCTGGAGTAATATTATTAAAAATGAACAAATTGTTTCAATGCAATGTTTATATTATTAGCTACCTTTGTATGCAATTGTCTTCTCTCCAGTGCAACAGTGTGTAGAATGTGTCAAGCCTTGACTGCTGAAATGCTTTGTAGGAATGAGGAAACATTTTATACTTTATAGTTACTTCAGGATCTCATATAATATAATAAAAACAAATAATAAAATTTGTGTCTGCTAATCCATTACGTGTTGAGGAAGGAGATAGTTACTTAAGATACTGGTTCTTCTTCATCATGACTTATTCAAAATGCAGATCCCAAATGAAAATTGGATTTTATCTTAGGAATGTTAAAATTATGATGAATCTATTTTCCTAAGCAAGTGTCTAAGACAGGATGCTAATGAACAGTATTTAAAATATGTTTGCTAATAAACTCATTTCTTTGCTTACATTTGAGAGTTTGCTCTTTTTTTTTTTTTTTTTTTTTTTTACCTTTGTGTTGTGAGAAATGCATTAGAGTAAGTAGAGACATGTAGCCTTGCTCTGGCTCTGAGCCACCCACCCAGGGCCAGATTTTCTCTTTGATATCTTTTTCATTGTTGTCAAAGGTTGATATTTACACTTTCTTTTCTTTTAAATTCTAGCTCCTCCACAATTTGTGGTTAGGCCAAGAGATCAGATTGTTGCTCAGGGCCGAACAGTGACATTCCCCTGTGAAACTAAAGGAAACCCACAGCCAGCTGTTTTTTGGCAGAAAGAAGGCAGCCAGGTGAGTGGGGGGGGGCATGACTGCTTTTCTGACATCTCTGAACCTCGCCTCTCTCACTGACCCTCAGAGGTTGGCTTCTCCTGCTATCAATGCTCACTGTATTTTATTTCTAAGAAAGAAATAATTCTAAAATGACTGGATGTCAAATGTTCCAATAAAGCACTCTGTATTTGCCAGGGTTATTTGTTTTTAATTCTATATCTAACCTAAATTAAAAATGAAATAATTTTAACCCAACCTACACAGATATGTTGCTTTCTTGCATTTAGTGGCATGTTATTTAACCATAAATTATCACATAGAAAAGTGCCTAGAATAGTCCTTGGCATATAAGAAATGGAATGGCTTTTTTTTTTTTTAATTCAGTGTTAATTGCCATAAAATCCAATTTCAACCCCCTGTGTGGTCAGTAGAAAATGATCATAAACTACGCACACTTTCATTTGAGGATAGAGGAATTCCTTTCTTCCTTTTCTTCTCAGGATTTCCTCATAATAAGATTAGACAGGAAACAACAGATTTTACACAGGAAACAACTATCTTGTTTGTGCTGTGATCCTTCTGGGCAAAATCATCTCTCAAAGTCTTTTGGAAAATTCAACTGGACACATTAATTTTCTCAAGTAAATTTGGTTCAACTGTGGACAAGTGCTTAGCTTCTAGGTTGAGTCCATACAAATTTCCAGCTTGAAACAGATGAGAAATTAAGATAGTTCTTAGAGTAACATGTCTACATGTTTCTCTTAAAATGAGCTGTTTATTTCTTATAAAGGCACTAAAAATAACCATCAAGGCAAGAATTTCTCAAAAACAAGCATTCAGTGTTTTCTCAGCATGGTTGCTTGCCTTCCCAGCTTCTGGAAGAATATTTTTGAGGGGTGGGGATAACAGAAGATGACTAAATGTCAACAGTTGATATTGACATACTTTCTGAAAACTTTGCAAGAGGTGAATTTCACCTCAGGAGTTCTTTGACTTTTCACTAAAAAAGTTTATGTCATATGGAATTACAAAAATGGCATAAAGAAGCATGTCTTTTCACTGATTAGAGATAGCTTTGGGATTAAGATAATTTTCAACACATACAAATAACATCCCTAATATAGTTCTAAAAATCTCTAATATAGCTCCTAAAAATGTACACTGGTGCTCTGTCCAATGAACAGAGGTTATAAAATATGATCATAAACGATTTTGAAAAATAATTAAGAGAATTTAAGCATTGCTCCTGCATTGTCTGACAAAGTGAGATAAATTCTAAAGATATTATTAATACAGGACTGGCCTTTTTAAGTACAAGAAAAGGGGGAAATGAAGAGTTTAAGTTAGCCTGGGTAACTCCATTTTGAAATGAGGAGCCATCTTGACCAGGAGCTGAACTCAGGTACCAGGAAATATCACAGAATATGCACTTGGCAAAAAACAAAGTAACTTTCCTAGCAACGGCCTCCAGGAAATATCACAGAATACATACTTAGTAAGAAACAGAAACAATCTCCCCTGGCAGCAATCAATGCGAATCAGTTGAGAGTCGTTGGGAAAATTTTCCCCAATATTCCAGATATAGTTAAGAAGAACGGCAACTGTGATTATATGCCTTAGGCAATTGTGATTATCACCTTGCCCCTCTGACTTTTAACCAATCCTGTAATTCCAAGGCATGTGCCCCCTTGCTTGCACTCATGGAAACCCCCTGTGTGCAGTCTTTCCCTTCCATGCTCACTCAAGGGTCAGGGTCGCACTTCTCTACTGCTGCATCAGTGGGACTTGGGTTCTGAGTTCGATTGCTCTAGGAATAAAGCTCTCTTGCTCTTGCAAAAAAAAAAAATGTTGCATAATATTATTGTTATGTATGTTGATTTGCTTCCAATAATTGTACTTATAATTTTATTTCTTTCACTACTCTCTCTCCTCATGGGCATGAAGAGAATGAGAGATTAAGTATAAGGTGAACTATTTGAATAAACTATAAATTTTTATTTAATGAATTTAGATTTCAAAAGAGTTCAGTATGTCTGCTACCAGTATCCAACTTTTACAGTGACCTGTTGATGACCATCAATAGAAAGGGCCAAAATCCTGAACTAATGATCCATATTCTTCAATACATATGGATAAAGCCAATTAGTATTAACAGAGTGCTCAAATACTTCCAGTGCTTTTCAGAGTTCCTGGGCATGGCTTGCAATCCTTTTTTTTTTTTTTTTTTTTTTTTTTTTTGCCTTTGTCATACAACCTGGAAGTATAGATGATAGATCAAACTCAATCAAATGCCACTTTCCATGTCAACGAATCATTTAGAAGGTGGAATGATATTATAGTGTAGAGAAGAGATGCCGAGCAGAATTAGCCCATCTGATAGATTAGTGCAATGTAAATTAGTGTTCTAATTGCTAATTGTAGGAAAGTGTGCACTTTGAGTTATTGTTTCATTTTCAATAGCTCTTAAAATTTAGGCCCTTCTCTTTTAGATGGTTTATAAGTGTAATATATTTCGATTCCACAGGAGATTATCTTTCAAGTGTATGAAAATGTCTAGCACTGTATAGTAATATAACTTTGGGAAGAGGGCAATAGCATTTTGAAATTATACTCCTGACATGCTAGCAAACATTGCTCCTTTTAGACAGCATTTAATAGCATGGTAATGTTTATGTAAAGTGGGCTTATAGTGTCACACTTGAATCTAATAAAGTGGACATCCATCATGTCGCAATAAAGAGAAGAGCTTCTAATTAAAGTAGGACATCATTTGCTGGATTAAAGTCATTTAGCGTAATTGAAAAGTGTTAATACCCTATTTTATCCTCTTCCACTGGCATTACTTCAAGGGTAAAAATATTTTAAGGTGAAAATGTGTCTTGTGCCTTTAATTGAATGTTATTGCCTCCTGATTTCTACTTATTGAAATTGTTTAATTACAAACCTGGAAAATTAATTACTATATTGCAAAACAGATCCCAGAGGGTTCTAATGTTCTTTTTTGTAAGTAAATACAACATAAAAATTGATATGTCCTTATTTATAATGCAGCTAGAAACATACCTCAGTATGATTTATTGTAGCCACATGTTTTTCTTAATTGAACAACAGCAAAACAGCACAGGTCAACAAAATTAATGACCCTGTGCCCATAGAAGAACTTAAAGAATTTGTGAGTGGACTGTATTAGGTGTGTGACAGGCTTTAGTGAACCAGGTAGTAAGCTATTTCAAATGAAAATAATACTAGGAAGGTCTGAGAGGTTACATGCATGCTTTCAGAGCCATGCTGCAGCCTTTATTTATTTTAAACAAGTGACTTAACCTTGCTTAGATTATAGCATTTTTTCATAGCTCTTTTGGAAGCTGCTATGACTTACTAAGAAAAACTTATAATAGACGTTTAGAAGCTTCCCTTGGTCAGTCTACAGTAAATGCAACGTTTATAACTTGTTCTAACATATTAAAATTAGTCAACAATAAGGATATTTGGCATTGCTTGTTAATGTACAGTTTATAAGCTACCTTCTTACCGTTGCAGTCAACATCCTTACAGGGCCTGGGGACTAGGTTATATGAGAAATATTTTGCCTGTTTATTTCAAAGATGTGGGAACTAAAGTTCAAAGGTGAAATATATAACTAGCAAACATTAGGGAGTAGATAGTTGATATAAAGTTATGCTAATGACCCTGATTTGGTCAATATCTTGCAGATCTGTGCGTTGAAATATGATACTGTGGACTATAAAGCTGCAAGAATTGTATTCAAATCAAAAAGTCCTGAATTTTAAGGAATTTTAAGGTGATTGTTTCTCCAGGTAGAAGACGGTGACTTTGTAGCTCACAGACAGGGACTAAGAAAATATTTCCCAGTCAACCCCATTGTGGTGCATATAATCATCTCATAGCCATGTGTTTTTCAACATATATATTTTATTTTTACAGTCACATTTCCATATTGGTTATAGTTGTTTTTAATGAAATCATCCCTGTGGAGGGAAAAGTATTGAAGAGTCTGTTTTGTTTTGTTTTTCCACAGAATCTACTTTTCCCAAACCAACCTCAGCAGCCCAGTAGTCGTTGCTCAGTGTCACCTACCGGGGACCTTACCATCACCAACATTCAGCGTTCAGATGCAGGGTACTACATCTGCCAGGCCTTGACGGTGGCAGGAAGCATCTTAGCTAAAGCACAGCTGGAGGTTACTGATGGTGAGATGGCATCACTTGACTTTTTCATGAAAATGATAACTTGTATTTTGATACACACATTTTGATTTGGGAGATTTTTTTCTTTTTTGATTTGCTGAAACATTTGCCTCAATGCCTATATAATACTTTGGCCTAAGAAACAGTATTATATTTACATGAGTAAAGCAACAGTTGTTAGTTGTTTCTAATTCTGATTTTATATCAGCCATTTTCCTAAGAAAAAAGACTGTCAAAGACAATAATTTAGATCATTAAATTTACAGTGGTGCATTGTTTTACACAAATGACATCAACTTGCTGTGTTTACAATCGTAATCTGTATGTTTTCACTGAATATTTTCCTGGCATGACTGCTTCTGATGGATATTAATACTTTTATTTAACTAGAGGAGTAGGAAATATCATCTTTAAATATCATCAGTGAAACAGAAATGAGATTTTAGTTAGCTAATCACATTATGACATTCTTCCAACTTTAATTATACATTCGCTAAGTTAAATTAATTAAATACATTCCAAAGAAGTGATGCATGCTAAAATTATTATTTTTTTACTTGCACAAATGTACTTCAGATTTTAATTTCTACTTAGAGTTGAAAAGGCTCTGATTTTTTTTCACCAGAAGTTATTTATTGCACTTGACAGCTTGGGGGATTTAGATAATGTGTGGGGCCGTGAACATTAATTTTTCCCTTGTCTTTGATGTTTTAAATTAAAAAAAATTCTTCATATTTGTTTTGTTTTTGTTAGTTTTCCCACTTCTTTTCGACTACCTTCTGAGATACAGAGACTTTGAAACATGTAGTCTCAGATTTTCTTTTCTTTTTTTATTTCCTGGTGAAAGTCCCTTTGCTTTTCTATATTCCACATTGACATGTAGATTAAAAGGCCATTTTAAGTGAATACAAAGGCAATATCTTCTAATATCTATCTATGGCAAGGCCCAGTTTAGCACTGTATAGAATCAGTGTAGGGCTTGACAACACAGACAGAAACTGTCCACAGAGATGCTAAAAGACTATGGGCAGCACCTGCTGGAGCTGCAGAGAATTTCCTGATATGAGACTGAAAGAGAAGTCCAGCTCAAGGGTAACTGTGATGAGTAAGAGCTGCCATAGATGGCAAGAGCATCTGTCCCTAAGATTCCATATTTCTCAAACAGAATAAAAGATAATGATTAACACCTGTAAAAGTTCTCATTTTTTATACCAGTGAAAATGACTAGACATAAATGCTTGGAAAATAAGATATATTGACCAAATAATTTAATATATCCACATTTTAAATATGCATATAAACATATGTTTATCTTTAAAATCTCTTCAATTTACAGAAAGTTCATTTCTTTTTTTTAAATTCTGTAACTTTTTACTCCAAATTAAAAAAATGTAATGACTAGTCTATGAATAGAGACAATAAAATTTGAAAAGCATATAGATATGTAATGTATTTTAAAACTTATGTTGACAACAAATGCCACTCAGTGCTCTTATTGGAAAGGCTTATTAAGGATTTATAAAGTGTAGTTAGAGAAGACCGCAGAGTTGTTCACAGATCACTGAAAAACCTAAATGTTCATTTAACCTTTGACCCCTGTGTCATGGAAACCTGTGGCCATCTTTCAGCCATAACATCCCTGAAACTGAAATTTCTGCTAGCCAGGAGATTTTCAATTACAGTATTGATCAGTGTCATTCAAAGGCAATGTGTTACTCATTTAGAGAGTGAAAAAAAAAAAAAAAAGGAAGAGGAAATTCTAATTAGCTGACCTTTGGTTGTGTTTAATGATATCAGAGATAAGACTATAAAAGCAGCTTTATAAGAAATTATTGGAATTCAGTGTAGCTATTTGACTTGAAACAGAAATACCACAGCATTTAAAAATTGATAAACACATTTTAGAAGGGTAATGAAGACCTATTTTCTCCCTCAATTATAAAATTGTATATAATGGTTTGTGCATTAAGTTTAACTTGAAAACCCATAAACCTTTCTGTTAAACTTCAATTTCTCTAGATTTGTTACAATTACTGTTATGCTCTATACCCTTATTCCATCAAAGTATTTTCTTTACTTATAAGTTAAGAAAAATTATAAAACCAGGAGGTTGTCATTTTGGTTTGTGATGAACAGATAACTGGGTTTTGGTTTCTAATTGTTTTTGTTTTTTTTTGTAATAACATAAATCAGTTTGTTCAGAATTCAGAATAATTTCATATGCAAGAAGTTATGTTCCCTTTACTAGATAAATTAAAATGGTTTGATTTTTATCATGTACAATGGATTTAATATAATTTAAATAAAATACACCAGTGTGTTTGTGAATATAATACATACATATATTTATTACATCTATGTATGCCTGTATGTTTCAATGTACAATATAAAATTAAAGTATATACTCACTCATATAGACATACAACATAGGACAAACCCACTAAAATCTGTGCATCTAAAGAAACTAAGCAAGAGAGAGGACCCTAACTAAAACGCTCAATCCCCATCCTGAAAGGCAAAGAGGATGGACATCAGAAGAAGAAGGAAACAGGAAACAACTTAGGAACCTGCTACAGAGGGCCTCTGAAAGCCAGAAGAAGAAAACAGGAAACAACCTAGGAACCTGCCACAGAGGGCCTCTGAAGTGGGAAATAGCAAGAGCTGGAGAGGACAGGAACTCCACAAGGAGAGCAACAGAACAAGAAAATTTGAACACAGGGAACTTCCCAGAGACTCATACTCCAACCAAGGACTATTCATGGAGATAACCTAGAACCCCTGCATAGATGTAGCCCATGGCAGTTCAGTGTCCAAGTGGGTTTCATAGTAATGGGAAGAGGGACTGCCTCTGACATAATCTGATTGGCCTGCTCTTTGATCACTTCTCCCTGAGGGGGGAGCAGCCTTACCAGGCCACAGAAGAGGACAATGCAGCCACTTTTGATGAGAACTGATAGACTAAGATCAGAAAGAAGGAGAGGAGAACCTCTCCTATCAGTGGACTTAGGGAGGGGCATGCATGCAGAAAGGGGAGAGAGGGAAGGGAGAAGGGAGGGGCTTATGGGGAGATAAAAAATGAATAAAGTGTAATTAATAAAAAATAAAAAAATAAAGTACACAAACTCTTAACAATTAAACAAAAATCTGTGTTGTTGTTATAAAATAGTCATTTTATTTTAAAAAGTCATTTTTTTTTCTTACTTAGCCAGGTCAGTTTGATTGGGCAGGAGTATTCTCATGAATTTTTAAGAAACACAAGTATCAACTATTTCTAGTTATCTACCAACCATTTACATAATGTGAAACATTAAGATATGTTTCTTAAACCATTTAAAATGTTTCTTAAAACAGCAAATGTTATGCTATAGCATGATGCTTCAAAAGCAGCAAAGCACACTGAGCTTGTGGAATTATGCTGAATGTAAATGCTGATTATAAATGAAGATTTGAATTTGGTCATGCCATGCATTCAATTTGACTAGTTCCCTCTGCTTCACTGTGTGCTCCTAGTCAATAAACTCATTCAAATGACATGACTGTAGTTTGAAGAGCCAAGGTCATGATTTTGTATTTAAATTATTTAAAGTCTAATGTTTTATCATCCACAAAACACATCAGCCTATGTAAACATAACATTCGGCAGCTGTTATGAATAATAAATTATATAATACTCATGTGTTTATAACAAAAAACAAAGTCGGAGGTTAGCTTTATGAGTAGTATGTCCCTTAGTTTATTTTTTAATATGTATGTCTATGAGCAAGAAAAAAAAAAACTGAACAATCTATGATTGGCAGCCAGTAAAAGTAACCTATATTTTTATTTTAATTTCAGTGTGACTAAGTTTTTCAATTCAATTCAACCTTTCTTAAATGTCAAAATTTATCTCTAAACCATTTTAATTATAATGAATGCACAATAAAATAAAACAATAGTATTGTCTTGGTACAGTATACATAGATGTATGTTTAAAGTATATTGTTAGAGAATTTATAGAAATTTAAAAGGCAAAGCTGTAAGTTATAGTAAAGGGCTTTGGGTGTTTAGTTTTATTTTTCAGTGTCGATATACCAAGGCTACTGAATGTCATGGAATTCTAAATTTCCTGCATATGCTCTTACTTTTTAGTTTTGACAGATAGACCTCCACCGATAATCCTGCAAGGACCAATAAACCAAACGCTTGCGGTGGATGGTACAGCGTTACTGAAATGTAAAGCCACTGGGGAGCCTCTTCCTGTAATTAGCTGGCTGAAAGAAGGCTTTACTTTTCTGGGTAGAGATCCAAGAGCTACAATCCAAGACCAAGGAACGCTGCAGATTAAGAATTTACGGGTATGTATTATTTGGTCTTGCTGATCCTATCAACAGCAGTGCTGAAAGGAAAATGTGTATGGTATATAGAAAAAAATGTGGTATTGTAGCACGATTGCTGTACATTTTATGAAAGGCCATGCTATTTCCTGGTTCAACAATGACTACTTGGAATTATAGGACAGACTATTGTCCTTTGGTAATTCACAATTTCACACTGTACCTAGAATCTTTCAACTTGGGCATCCCCATGACTGTCATTAGTGAAGTTAAAATTTTTATACAGTACATTGGAATTTTGTTTTATAAGTACGTTTGAATGTGAGTATATATTCATGTGTGTGAAGGTGTTTGCGCATGTAGAAGTCAGATAACAAACTGGTTTTCTTTTTCACAACCCTCCCACCATGTGGAAAGGACTCGGTTTCCTTGGGACTTGAGCTCAGTTAGGAGGGAGGTCTCACTGGCCTACAAGCAGGTGACTACTTTTCTCCATCCTCTTCATACTGAGATTACAGATACACGGTACCGTTTCTACATAGATTTAAGTTTTGGGGAATTCAGGGCAGGTATTCATACTTGAAAAGCAAGAACTTACTGGCTCAGCTCCCTCTTCAATACAGGAGCTAGAATTATTGGAGAGAAATGTATGCATATTTCAGGCAACTAATCACATTTGAGAATAAGAAATGCTTCGAATTTTATTCTATCAAGGAAGATTATGAAGTTATATGGGTAAACTGGCTTGGACAAGAATAAAAGAATCAACTTCTGTTCCTATGAGGCATGTTTGGATAGTTAGCAAAGCTCTTAGATTTGGGTTGCTCCAAATTTTTCATTTATACTTTTAGACAAGTACGAGGCACTAGTGTTCTAAATGAATGTACTTAAGAAAGAACGACTGATAGGGAGATCCTCCTCCCCTTCCTTCTGACCCTAGCTTACCAGGTCTCATCAGGACTTAGAGAGGGGCAGGGAGGAGATGAGGGAGGGAAGGTGAGGTTGGGAGGGAATGAGAGAGGGGGCTACAGCTGGGAAACAAAGTAAATGAACTATAATTAATATAAAAAATAAAAATTTAATTAAAAAAAAAAGAACAACTCCCTTATTGTGAGATAAATCGGATCTACATCAAAGGTGATCACAAAAAGTCAGTGATTCTGAATATTTTATTAATTTTCTACTAATATTTAACAACCATTTTAGCAATAAGAGTGATCTGAAGCAACGCACAGTTTTGTTTTGTTTTTCTCACATGGTCTGTTAAAATTAGAATTAAAAGCACATCATGAGTTAGCTAAAATTTCTGCTACCGTTGTTGCAATGCTGTGATTGTCAGTTAGTGGTAGAAGCTTGCCAAAATACTGTGGGAAGATAGACTGGAAGCAACCTGGTGGGATTGTTGATTGCTTAGAGTTGCTTGGGATGAATTGATTAACTACCCACATTCTTCTGAGAGTTGGCTGGTGGTAGTATCCTCTAGGCTCTTGCTATCTGGGTCTTCCTAATATGAGTGCTGATATCTTCAGAGTCATCATGGAAGCTGCCAATGAACATGAGCATTTCAGTCTCATGGTACTAAATCTCAGACATGATGTAACCTTCAAGTATGCTATTGACCAGATTATAAGTCTAAAGGTCTCATCTCCATGTTAGTGAGATGAAGCATTACATACAAAGTGAGAACCTGAGAGCTGTATTATGAGAGTTCCCAGTTCATTCCCAGCACAGGCTATTCACTTAAACATGTATAGTTCAGCAACCTGCATGACCACAGCTAGCAGACATGACAGTAGAACAGAACATTTAAGAACAATCACAGGCCTGGTGATGGGAGACAGAATTGAGCTAACTAGTGTGATACTATATAAAAATAGTGATAGTTATACAGTGGAAGAACAATTAGTACAATTTAGCACTTAGGCAGAAACTGGAAAGCAAGAAAAAGAAAAGTAAATAAACAAACCATATGACACAACCAGCAAATGAGTGACTCCGTGGGTGAGAACATCTGCCTCCAGGCCTGATAGCCTGAGTTCAGTTGCTAAGAAACACATACAGAAGGAGAGGAGAGAACTGATGCTTGCAAGCTTCGGATGACCTCCCAACAAGAGCCTTCATACAAATATTTATGAAATAGATAGATAGATAGATAGATAGATAGATAGATAGATAGATAGATAGATAGATAAATAAATAAATAATTTACTGAATCTTAAATCTTCATGTTCAGAAGCCGGGGCAAAGGTGAAATGTTTTGCTGCACATTAATTTTCAAATGAAGATGGTTCTTCCCTTAGGATGGGATATATCTACAATTACACATCTACATGGTAATTTATTAGTGCACAGTATGTTTGAAAAAAAAAAGAATATTCATAGATAAGCTTTAATACATTTATAAATAATCTTAACTTTAATAACAACAAATTAACTGTTATTCTATGTGAAAAAAACTGTCAAGTTCTGTCAAAGGAAAATAAATTAATATGGACTTTTTAAAGTATGTTTTTGAAATTTGTCATGAAATAGCTAACTTTCTTTGAACAAAATTAAAGTTATTTAAAAATTCATCCTAGCTCTCCTTCCATAAGCATTTTAACCTCTTTCTGAGATAAAGCCTGACTTGGGCCAGGAAGGTTAATGCTTTTTTGCTGTATTGTTGCTTTAAACAATGTGTGTGCATGGATAGTCAAGATCCCTAGGAGTGCAAGAGAGAAGTAATTAAAGGTAGATGCTTGATGATGTCAAACAAGCTTTGACTCCTTGCACAGGTCTTTGAGTAGCATCTTTCAGATGCCGTCCCCGAGAGGCTTGTTTGTAGCTAACTGTCCAAGGAGAAAAGGGGTTGAAAGAGCGTGCTAACCTATTCATTTCCTTTTAAAGAAATTGGTCAAGGATGAAAGGATAAGGAGAGAAAGAAAGTGAAGCACTCTTGATCAGAATATGTCTTATCTAAAGTTAAAGCACACAAAAGATAGCATGGTGATGGTGATCATGGCAGCACAAAAGTGAGGCTCACAAGCTATTTGGGCTTTTGATCGGTTCCAAATTGTGCACATTGTTCTTTTCCTGTACAATGGCTGCAGTTAAAGGAGGATTACAACAGGCTTTACCACTTCACTGGTGTAGTCAAGAGGTTTTCTACAGGTCAGAATCCTTTGTGTCTCATCGTTTCTTTTCTCAATGCATGAGGCAAGAGAACAAAATAACATGATAGATGCTAAGTTCTCCTGGTCCAGCTAATTGGTATCTGAATCTGTATCTTTTGAGAAGTTGAATATTCCAATACTCATTAAAACCTACCTACCACAGCTAATGTCAGGCTCATATCTCCACACAATGACAAGGGGATGCAGTTAAGACACATTACCTACATACTCTTCCTTTTTACACAGAATAACAAGTGCTACATTTTAGTTCAGCAGCTATAATAAAATGCAAATTCTTTTACACATTCACAGCCCATATTCAAATGAATGTCCCATTAAAATCCAAACTCAGCTCATTATATTTAGCTTGTGAGTGATGCTTCTTAAATGCAAAGATTCCTAATGACTATAATGCACTCGCAGCCACATTTCAAAGGATGGCTTATTCCACAATGGCTACTCCTATCATCCTTGTAAGATATAAAATTGTACAGAGATAGTATGGGAAAAAAGTAACATGCTAGAGCAACTTCAAACTTAAGTTAAATACATAGTGATATTTAAAATCAATAGAAATGGTAGCATGACAGTAATTTCATGGGCTAATGATTTATCTGAGAATCAGTTATAACATGGAGTCCTGGATTAATTTTGAAATATTCCATAATCTCCCAATTTCATGAAGAAACTCATGCTTATCATGGAATCTAAATTCTGCATCTTTTTGGTTGCCTTAAACTTTTTCTTTGGCATTGACTTCCATCTATTTACCCTAACCCACCAAACTAATGGCAGTACATATTGGTACTGCAAGCCTCTAGAACCCGAACACTATGAGGATCATTTAGTTTTATGTTTTATTGATCTGTAGCCTTTTTATTTTTCAAGATTTTTTTTCAGTTTTACATTTGTAAAAGACAACTTTTGTTCATATTTTCAACTATTCCAAAAGTTCTTGGCTGTTCTTAAATCAGCAACAAAGACATTTTAAATGGTCAATAAATTGAGATATTTTTAAAATGTGCTTTTGAAAAATAATCTATGTTTTTTGCTCTGTTCTGGTTGTGTTTATTTCAAAATGGCAAAGATCTATAGGCACGGTTTGTTTTGTTATTTTGGTTTTGTTTTTTTAATTCAGTTTTTAATTCAGTTTTTGTTTTGTTTTGAGATGATACCACTTTATTATTAAGTGCTGCACTGAAACCATTTACTTATAAGTAGAGAATGCAATTATCAAATGACAAAGAATATTCTTTTAAAACAGATTTGGCTTCTCAGAGGTATGGCTGTCTCATTATCTACTTAGTCCTAGATACTTTTAACTATTGAAATGCAGTTTCTTTGAGACAGAAAAGCCAGCATTGCCTTTGTGAAGGATTGCATTCATGTAGAAATCTACATGAATTCTAAGTTGGCTGTTCCGATCTGAAAACAACACAATGGAATCCCACAAGAAAAGAGTGTTAAAAGTATGGATGTGGCCCGTGGTAGCTCAGTAACCAAGTAGTTTTCCAAAGTAAGGGGAACACGGACTATTTCTAACAGGATCTCAAGGGCAGGCTGTTTGACACCCCCCACCCCAGGGGAGGAGCAGTCTGTTAGACCACAGAGGAGGACTTTGCAGCCAGCCCTGAAGATACCTGATAAAACAGGGTCAGATGAAAGGGGAGGAGGTCCTCCCCAATCAGTGGACTTGGAAAGGGGCAGGGAGGAGACCAGGGAGGGAGTGTGGGGTTGGGGAGGGAATGAGGGAGCGGGATACAGCTGGAACACAGAGTTAACAAAATGTAACTAAAAAGAAAAATTAAAAAAAAAAAAAGGAGAAAAAAAAAGTAAATATTACCATGGAGACAGCAAAATAAATAAATAACGCTTATCAGACAAATAACATTTAGTTGCAGAAATATAATTTTGAAAAACTTTTAATCAATGTTATAACAAATGGTTGCTTAAATCTCTCTCTCTTTCTATCTCTCACACAATTGACAGTAATTCCTGCGTGATTACAAGTTAATCATAATTGAATTCCCTCTTTCTATATGTGCTAGATTTCTGATACTGGTACTTACACTTGTGTGGCTACAAGTTCAAGTGGGGAAACTTCCTGGAGTGCAGTGCTGGATGTAACAGGTGAGTTCTTATTGAGAATCATATTCAAATAACAATGTGATGGTGGATCAAGATTTTACATGCTTTGGATCTAAACCTAAGCCACATTCATTGTCAATTTTGAATTCACACAATAGTTGGCACATAGCATGGGATCTGGGAGAACCTCGTGCATTTGTACCTCATGACCTTGTTGCTTGATTTCTTCTGTAATGCAAGTGATTATCCTGATTAGGCCTGAAAGGGAAGATGCCGTTTATTAGCCTGTAGGAAAACCTAATACTCTACAGCCACCTGATTTATGAAGTTGAACTGCACATTGTCAAGTCAATTTCTTTAATGTTTTCTTCTTTCAAGCAATATTGTCTGCTTACAAAATCAGGTAAGAATTTTTTTTTTTCTATCCGTCATTTACAGAATCTGGAGCAACAATCAGTAAAAGTTATGATATAAATGACCTGCCAGGGCCACCATCCAAACCACAGGTCACTGACGTTACTAAGAACAGCGTTACCTTATCCTGGCAGCCAGGGACACCTGGAGTTCTCCCAGCAAGTGCATATATCATTGAGGCTTTCAGGTATGGGGCATTTCCTGTTTCATTTCTCCACTGGATGATTGTCTTAGTTACTGTATCCTCCAATCTCACCTGAGCAACCCTGAGGCCTTATGTCAAGGACAAATCCATGTGCTTTAAGAATTCCCTCTTATGTAAGACTATTCAGAATTAGACGTAAAACTTTCATGTATCAGTAACAAGATTACAAACAAAATTTATTGTCTATTCCTATCTCTATAAAGAAGTATTTTGTAACATAATTGCTCCATCTTTTTTAACCTGACCATTATCTATACATACAATAATACATTTCCTTTTGCCTATACTCAATACTTTCACATCACCTACTTTTGCACTCTCTCACACACTTTCTAATGTTTTAACAGTATATATATATATATATATATATATATATGAGGATAGTCTCCATATTTGAGGGAGAACACACAGGTATTTTTTTTTCTCAGTTTGATTCAACTTGTTTATTAGTATACTTTCCAGATTAGTCCATTTTCTGGTGAACTCATGATTTTATTCTGTTTTTCTTCATAGCTGAGTAAAATTCTATGTTTATATGTATCACATTGGCACATAAGACCTAGACAGAACACACCATTGCTAGACATATACACTTATTAAAGTTATTCAGTGTATATTGGCACACTGTGTTTTGGAATATTTATTTGTAATAATTAGAAAACAAATGAAAAATATTTACAATATATTGATACTATGTTCTTGAATAAATTTATTGAATATTCCTGAAAGACAATTGAAAACCAAAGTTGAGAAATCAATTCCATGTGCTTTTAGTTATGAAAGCAAGAGTTATTTCAGTGTGGTAAATGAAATATTTGTCATGAGTACTGAGGTATAGATAATATATCATTGAATATGATTACATTGCTTGATCCAAAAAGGATAAAGTACAAATGGAAAATGTATATGTTATAGTTTTACATTCAATTTCACTGTGCTTTTCTTTGATGTTGCACACTTAGAAATCAGCCACTGTGTTTTATCAACATCAGGACAAATAATCACTCTTTATGTTAAGTTTTTCTACTCCACATTTAAGTTAATGATAGATAGGTATTTTCAAATTTTAAAATAACAGTTTCATAATTTTATGTTTGGTAAGTAAGGATGGATTTTTATGCTAAAAATATAGACCTAAAAATCCTCTTTTAAAAATTATTTTTAGCAAAGTTGCATTTGACCTTAAATACAGTGGTCTAAAACAGCATCCATATGTAGCTAGTTGTAGAAAGGACCAAACAAGGGATCTGAGATACTTCATCATTTAGAGATGAGATATCACAATACTGTGTAATATAAGTTTTTATTAAAAATGTAACGAAGGGAAAATATTCATTACATGCTTCCTTTCTTCTTTTACAGATATGTAGTTTTAGAAGGCTCTATTATAAAATTGCATGTGGAATGATGCAAAAGAAAACACACCTTGTTACAGGAAAATATATTGGCATAAATTACTCTGTAGCCCATTTATTCTTTCTGCAGGTTAATTCTTTGCAAGGTATATACATATGCATTTATGAGGACCGTATTTATTGTATAAACTTGATGTTGTGATTTTGGCCTCTGTTCCTTTTACAGGTATTCATTTAGTGGGTTGCTGTGCATTTAGCAAAGGGCTCTCACATCTCCTGGGCTTAATTTTGTTGTGCATGGCACTCTGTTAGGTGGGCTCGGCTTTGTTGTTGAATAAAAGGAACTCATCCAAATGTTTCATTATTGGGCTGAACACTTCAAGTGTTGTGTGTGTGTTTGCGTCTGTTTAATTTTCAGCCATTAACCTTTGTCATTGACACTCAACTCCATTTGCTATTGTATTATGAACATTCTTTAAATTAGTTTCTGTTCCTATTTCAGCCAATCTGTGAGCAATAGCTGGCAGACAGTGGCAAACCATGTTAAGACAACTCTCTATACAGTGAGAGGGTTGAGACCCAACACAATCTACTTATTCATGGTCAGAGCAATCAACCCCCAAGGTCTCAGCGACCCAAGCCCTATGTCGGATCCTGTACGCACACAAGGTAGGTTCAGTAGCTGGGAAAAGTGATTGGCTTTAAGAAGGTGTGTCAACTTAAAACAAGGACATTGCATGAGCAAAACGAATGTGCATATGCTGATTGAATGTGCATATGCTGATATGATCTTGGGGTTTTGTTCATGGAAGAAAATGTTTTCAGAACACGTTTCTATGAACTCTCCTTTTGAGCTCTCTGGGTTTTGATAGGTAAAACAAACAGTTAGGTATATATGTAGTTAGTAAGAGACCCGGAATGAATAATAAAAGTTTTTCCTTTTCTATTACACAATAGAAAAAAGAAGTAAATCCTTTAAAAGTAGATGCCTAGATAGGACTGTCAGCTTCTTTTTCCTGTTTCCACTTTTTCCCCAGGAAAGTGGCTCTCCCAGCATTGATGTGGTACAGTGCCAACATTTAATAAGAACACTTAATAAATACACATGTATGTATATTCTAATCAGTTATATCAAGGAGATATTTATTTCAGAAAAGAATAAGTGGTTCTCTTGGCATAAGTGATTCTTCTGACCTATAAACCACCATCTCCTAGAATGTTAAATTGATTAATTTCAAAGCAGAAATTTTCTTTTCTCACCCCCACACTTTTGCAACCTATCTTTTGCTACTGAGAAGCCACTCAAGTGAGGGTTTAATGCAGGATGCTATATTATCCTTTCCTTCCTACTAGTAATAGGAGTAGTACAATAGAAAATGGGGACTTCATTGTTTGTTACAACCTACTCCCCACAGGGCTCTTGAGAAAGAGTTATTATTTCTTATTTATAAGAGCCTTTGAACAAGATATAATACAAAGTAGTATTTTTATGCTATGAAAAGCACCATGCAGCCATAAAATATTATTATAATTACAATGTAGTTCAGAGGTAGTGACTAGCATGCCATTATCACGGAGAAGGGTGCAGGAAAGGAATGAAGTCAAATAAAGTCAGCACGTGATGGTGCCACGGCTGACATGATGACAGTTGAGGGAGGAGGGGATGGTACTTTGCTTTTGTTCTCTCCTCCATCGTGTGCTTAATTTTCCATGATGATGAAGGGTATGTAGGTAAAGAACCTGTCTCCAGAGAGAGAAAAGGCACAACAAAGACTTTGAAGACCTGAAAGTCATTACATTTTACCTCATCCCTATGCAACCGCTTTTAATGTGTCTGGATTGAATGAGTAAATTAAATGATTGAAAGTGAAATGGAAGAGATGTACTTTTTTTTCAAGTCAAGAAATTTTAGAATACATATGAGGTATACCTGTGTGGATAGCAGTTTTTGTTCTGTGTGCAGCTGCAATTTAAGGTAGAGAAACAACAAACAAGTTTGGGAGGGCTTCTGGTGTGATTAGTCTAGTCTTCAATAACTGGTCTTCACGATCTTCAATAACTGTGACACTCACTAAGCCTTGACACAGAATATAACTCTCAGTGAAAAGGTTAACAAAGATCCATGTTTTTGTGTGTGTTTGAGAGAGAGAGAGAGAGAGAGAGATTAGTTTTGTTCCAACTGAGAAAATTCATATAGCTGAAGACCTGTATTTTCTAACAGATACTTAATTAAAAACAAATAAACAAACAAACAAAAAAAAAACATGCTTGTGTCTGAACGGCAGATTCATTTTTTATGCCACACTTTCTGCTGTTTGGTCATCCACAAAGCACTTCTTTCTTTTCAAAGAACACATTGGCTCTTGAGATCTGAGTTTTCAAAGCCTTTAATGACCCCTTACTTTAAAAACTATTTATTTCATTTAGCCTCCTAAGTAGTTGTAGGTAAATATTACAGTAGACCATACATCAGCAAAGGTTAATAGTTTTCAGACAAAGGAACATAATGTTGTAAATCAATTCATACTTTGTTGTTGATGCTAAAGATAAAAAAATGGAAATGAAGGAAATCATATTGTGTCGTTAGTTAGTACACTGAACTTACGTTACAGTACAGATGATATTCAGACCTCACACTTTTGATAAACTGTTGTGTGACAAACTGAGGAAATAAATCATTTAGAATTATGCATCTTTCTTTAAAACAAATAATTTTAGGGAAAGTTTCCCTTATAGTGAAGTGTATGGGAAAACAAGCTCTGTTGCCATATATGTAACTTTTATTGGAAATAAGACCCTGTAATCTTGAATTTTAGTTTAGAACTTGGAAAGTCCTTCAGCGTCTAATCATCTATATAGATTAATCTTTCCAGAGAAGTATTATGACCCAGGATATAGTCTAACTCAGAAGTTAGTGATCTTTTAAAACAGTCCATCTATGCAGGGATGAAGAATTACACTGACTCTGTAGAGAATGGAGATTTTTGATGAAGGTAAATATAATAAATTGTGTCTTACAATCATAGAATACATATATACCGCACCCACTCATTTCTATAGGCATAATGTGTTCATATTTATGTGACCAATTGATTTTTTGTCATGATGTATTTCAATACATCTGGCAACTAGTTCTGAACTGGATTATGTCAGATGCCTGGGAATTTAATAACAAATTTTGAAACTAGGAGCGGTTTTCTCCTCTAACTGCAGATATCAGCCCTCCAGCCCAAGGAGTGGATCACAGACAAGTCCAGAAAGAATTAGGCGATGTCATTGTTCGTCTCCATACTCCAGTTGTTCTGACCCCAACAACTATTCAAGTCACATGGACGGTAAGTTAACATAGATTATATTAGGCCTTATGTGCAAAATCTATTTGGAATTTTTTTAAAGGCAAATAATGCAAAACTAAATGTAAACCACTCACCATTACAAATCAAGGAGTAATCAAGAAAAATAACGTAAAATATTCAAAAGATAAAACTCCAGAAAGAATAATAAGTAAAAATAAGTAAGTTTTAATAGAAATATGGCCTTCCCTGCACTGACTTCCAAGCTTTACTGAGATGGAACTAACGTGCCAAACTTACAGAGTAAAAGTTAATAATTTTAGCACCATGAACGTTCTGAGGACACCAAAATCCAATTTTAGAATAGTAAGGTCCCCCCCAAATGAAACCCTGGGCCCAATAGTGACTACTCCCTCCCAAACCCATCTTTATCACACTTCGCCCAATAGATACCATGTTGCTATAGATTTGTCAATGCTGGGATTTTGCCGTTTAGGGAATCACAGAAGTTTTTTGTTTCTGGCTTCATTCATTCAGCACAATGTTTTTTTGATTTTCACTTATGTCACGATACATATCACCACTTTATTCCTTGCATATATAAATCTATTCCTTACCTATATAAAATCTATTACATCTAACTTTTCTGTGTGAGGTAGTCATAAATAATATTTTGTTTTATGGACAGCCCATAATCTATTTGTATACCTTTACCTGGTAAACCCGTGCAATGTTTCATTTCCTTGAATAATGTTTCCACAACTATTTGTTGATAATTTTTAATGTGGACATTTTCATTTACCTTTGAAATATTCCCAAGGATTTCTGCCAAATGTGTTAACTTGACACTTAACATTTGTTGAACTTGCCAAATATTTGTTAAGTGTTCATCTACTCTAGCTAAGATAGTCCTGGTGTACTGACTGATTTCTTTCAAGTTCTTTCCAGTTTTCTCCCATTCATCAACACAAGGATTCTCTATGTTTTAGGTTGTAAACAACCTATTGTGTATGCAGTGGTGATCATTATGAGCCCAACTTTCAATTCTATGATTATTAGTTGGGATATATTTAACTGTATGTATGTATGGTCGTTATTTTGGAAGTAGCTAAATATGTTGTAAAATTACACTGTTCTTACCTCTTGGCATTCAGGTCATTACAGAGAAATAATTCCATCACTCTATATCAAGTCTCTTTTATAATCAGGTAAAGGGCAAAAGCATATTTTTTTATCAATTACTTGGTAAAATTTCTTGAAGTATAAAAGAAAAACACAAATAATTGTTTGGGTTCTTTCTCAATATTAACTACTTTGAACGAATCCAGTTCAAGGGCAATTTTCCAGTGCAAAATATATTCCAGACCTTGAGGGCCATTGTGTGCAGGGGTCCAAATCCAGCTTGGAAAGGTGTCACAGTGACAAATGCCATAACATGATAAACATACCACAGAAAACAATTTTTACTCAAAGAGGTCTTTAAGTGTATTAGACAACAAAACAAGTACATCAACAACCAAAGACTATCACTCATAGGATGAATTTAATATGCATCTAGATTGAGGAGTATGGAATCATATCTTAGAACAGGAGCCATTAAATAATATTTAAATACCATTTAGTCAAGTTATACATTTTTATAAAAGAACACAAATATAGACAGGTTTTGTACTTAAATAATTACACTGGCAGTGTTTTATTCTCAGATGTGCTAGGGTGTGAGGCAAAGAATATTTTAGTTCCTGTTTATAATGAAGGCTATCTGAAGTGGTTCACAATAATCTTCCTGTGTTGATCAGCAAATGTACATGACTTTTGTACTAGAAAATAAAACATACACCTTCCAAAGTATGCCAAAGACTAATGTTAATGCCAAATAACTAGCAGTGGCTCTTGGCTAAAAATGGTTGCTGATATAAGGGTGATAAATGGAACTGATTCTGAAAACTGTTCTACAGTGGAAGTAAAAATTGCTTGCGTTTAAAAAGTGATGGTGTTAGTTGAGTGTGGTGGCACACGCCTTTAATCCCAGCACTCAGGGAGGCAGCAGCAGGTGGATCTCCTGAGTTCGAGGCCAGCCTGGTCTACAAACTAAAAATTAAAAAAACCCAAGCAGCTATTTTTAGAGTGGTGGTGCCATGGATCAAGGGCAGAAATAAAGACCCTTTACTTAGAACCATGACACTTGACCTGCAGAGAGCGCTTTTTCAAAGTCAACATTCAGAACCCCACTAAAATAAGACACGGCTTTTAGGAACTGGCACACCTGAGAAATTTCTTGTGGATATCTTGTTCAGGTATAGAGTTTTGTTAGTGAACATAGCTTTTGGCAGCTCAATAAACATTGATTTGAAATGTTTATTTCAACTAACCCTTCCTTTTTAGTACATTTTTAAATAATGTCCTGTAAATGCTCATCTCCACAGACTACAGGGCACATTCACTTAAATTCATGACTTCACTGTCTCCATTTTACTGGCCCCATTTTACTCATGTTATCTAAAGAAAGTAAACATTCCTAAGATCAGAAAGTTAAAAGATTAAGGTAAAAATCAGACAAGGCACCAGAACAGGAAGATGGCTGAACTCGCTCTTTCTACTCTGTCCTTCAACCAAATGCTTTATTAATGTATCATAAATGTTTTTTGCTTTAACTTAGGCGATTATTCCCCAAGAATTTGTGAGTAGCCTTTGATTAAAATAAACTCCAAAAGAAAACCCTTCTTCTAATGTGTTTATTAATAAAATAATAACAAGCAAACGATAGAACTTGGAAATAATCGCCTGTCAATATGATCTAGAGTGAATGGTGTTGAGCCTCTCCTCGCTCAATGCTCTTTGGTTTTTAAGGTCAACTTTCAGGTTTTGCTTTCACCATTAAGGACATTTTTCCTCCCTTCCCTCTCAGCAGTGCCTCCCAACTGCACAAAATTAAGTTAACCTCTTGTTACTAAGTAGCCTATTACTATCCACTGGTTGATGGTGGCGCTCACTGGAGTGAGCAAGCGGTGCTGTGTAGTAAACATTAGCTTCATAAAGTACCTAAAACACTTAATTAATGAAATCCAAACATGGATAAAACCAATTTGCCCTGATTTACAGACTCCCTTCATCTCCAAACAGCTGCTTAATGTTCTTCTTAAAAACACAGCTTGCTTCTTTCAGTATTAACAAGCTATTATTGTGAGTTATGACTTTCTTTCAGTATATAAATTCACTTAAAGGGAATTCAGAGAAGTTTATAAAATGTAAGCTAAATGTTGTTTTAAAATACGCAGCAAGGTTTTTTTTGTTCTTTTTTTTTTAACTCTGGCAGTTTTGATGAAATGCAATTCTCTTTGGTTCTTCTGAATTTAATTTCTGTTCTTTGCCTAATTTACTTTTTTTGCCTAATTTTCTGTCAGAGCAACTTCTGCTTTTCAAAATCACGTCACTTTGTTACAAACACAAATTGGTAGCATGGCTGAACATCGCAAGGTCATGCATGGGCATCCTTGTTAGACTTGGCCTTAATTTTTCTTGTAACAGCCTCATTAAAGTGTGGCTCTAATACCAGAGATTCTTTGTGGCTTAAGATCCGTCAGCTAGAAAAGGAATTTCCAGTTTTTGAGACTGATATATCAGCCAAAGGTTTACTTCCAAGACACACATGTGTTTTCAAGGAGGCTTCTAGCTGAGGCATTCTAAAAAGAAAAACATTCCTTTGTTCTATTTTATATTAATTGAAGTTTTGTGGGGTTTTTTAACTTTATAAAAAATACTGTCACGATTGATTGTTCATGAATTGGTTGCTTTCTCTCAAAAACGTCAGACTACAACAGAAGAAGAAAGATTAAAAGTTAATATATAGAAGAAAACCCTTTTGTTTATAGCATGCTGATAATTGAATTTTTTAAGCACTAGTAAAAACTCATATTCCTTATTTATTTCTGCACAACTGTCTTGAAATGAGGTAATTTCATTTCTTTTTCACTAACCTTTTCACATTGACTATGAAATGGCTGCTTCAAGCTTCTCAGCCTGTGGATACTACGCTGTAGTTGGGGTATTGATTGGAGAAGCAGCTATAGTAGTTTACCTTCAAATCATGCATTTATCAAGCAAGGCAAACCAGTAAAATGATTTGACATTCCTTATTTTATTGTTGTTAAACCATAAAAGCCATTTCTCTCCGTAACGGAAGCAACCATAAAACCTCTAAAAAGAACAGCATTCAAGACAGCTTGTACAAATCTTCTGCAAGACCAAGTCAAAACAAATCCCAGCATAGACACGGCAACTAGGCATACAATCTCACCCCAAACCATGGAGTTATTGGCAACTGCTAGGAGCTGGAAAAGAGAGAAGGCGTTTTGTAAATGAGTGTATATATAGTCATTGATAAGTTGACCACTCTGCAGAAGACCATCCATCCAGAATATTTGGGCAGCACAAATTTCTCTTGAAGGATTTTAAAAAGAGAAAATGTATAGTATTGGGTGGGAAAGGAAGTACAGAGAATCCAGAAAGAGTTGGAGAAGCAGTGAATATGATCAAAACACATTGTGTGACACTTTCAAAAAACTAATAAAAAATTTTTAAAATGTTTCTCTTCAAAAGAAAAAAAACAAAGTTTATAACGACTATGGGGCTGTTAGAGAGGGAGAGGAAGGGAAGCACAGGCATGGGTATGCTGCAATCAATATTCTTCTGGTACAATTCTCAGAACACTCAGTATCTGTCAGTGGTCTGGAATTTCCCAAATAGGCTATGCTGGCTAGTAAACTCATGGTCTCACCTCTCCAATGGTAAGAATGCAGCATGCATCACCACACCTGGCTCTTGTTTTTGTTTTGATATGGATTCTATAGTCCGGGTTTTCAAGCTTACAAGGGCAGCAGAGTCCCACTGAGCTGTCACCCAGTCATCATAAAGTGAAAAGAACATCTTAATGGTCTATGAAATTCAAAATCTGAGACTTCTAGTTTAAGAAAATAGCTGCTATTTAATATAGAAAGAGACATGGAGGTTGTCAAAACATGTAGAATCATACTGTTAAAGGAGTGAGAGGCTGCTAAAATAATGTACTTTGAATTAAATATTGTTAAGAAGTGAAAACTTTCATATACTTTAGAACATGATGGGGCTTCACAGCTTTAATCTCTCTATGGCATATCCAAATGCAGGGGGGGTAAGCATTCGTATCCTTCGCTTTACCTCCTGAGTGAACCTTTTGCTGTTGTTGTTGGATCCCATTCATACCATTGTTCATATGCTTATTTGTTGTAGTTGTAACTTTACAATTGATTGGGTAATTATGGGCTCATGCCCTCCTTCCACATTGTTCTGAATGAAAAGGTAACAATGAATTGATGCTAACAAATAACATATGAAATATATAACACCAGGCGAATGGGAGTTGTTGAGTTCAGTAGAATGGAAAGCAAATGTAAAACATTGAAAAGCTGGGGCCTCAGTCAATCATGTGCGGCCAGCACATGTGAGATATTTTCAGATGAGCAGACAAAGACTTTAAAAGGACAATATGTGCTTTCAATTAAAGAACATTATTAGAGGTAGGGGAATGAATGTGAATGTGCTGGCATCATGCTGATGGCCATGAGGAGGGAAGAGAGGGACAAACCCCTCAAGATGTCTTCCTGTTTCTTTTGCTTACCCTATTCTGTTTTGCAGGTGGATCGGCAACCCCAATTTATTCAGGGCTACAGAGTAATGTACCGCCAGACTTCTGGCCTACAAGCTTCAGCTTCATGGCAGAATCTAGATGCCAAAGTCCCAACTGAGAGAAGTGCTGTCCTGGTGAATCTGAAAAAGGGAGTGTCTTATGAAATTAAAGTCAGACCATATTTTAATGAGTTCCAAGGAATGGACAGTGAATCGAAAACAGTCCGTACTACTGAGGAAGGTCAGTAACTATCTCTAATGCAAATTTTATTTTTAAGTCTTTTTTTTTCTTAGTTCTTGCTCATATTAATGTGAAGACCAGAAAAAGTTCATCTCAGAGTGAATCCAGGCAGTGTAATTGTCTCCTAATATTCTAGAATACACACACACACACACACACACACACACACACATATATGTGTTTTAATATATATATGTATATATTAAAAAGGTGGGAACTCATGTTTGTTAGCATGTTGTGTGTGTGTGTGTGTTAGTCAGAATGTATATCTGACCAAAGTACAAAGACCAAATGGAAAAGAAAAATTATAAGTAATTTTTTCTTATATCTTTGTCCTAAACTTTCTGTTTCAAGATATTTGAGTCTGATCATAATATATTCCTGTATTTTAATGGGGATATAGCTCATTTAGCTTCAGAAGAGATTATGTAAAGACAAAGTACACATAACAGGCTTTTTAATGGTGGCCATACAGCAAAGCCTGACATCTATCAGTCAGTCCATTTTCTTCATAGGAACTGTCCGTATGAGCCATGACTTCTCCTTTGGAAGGTTGTTTTTTGCACTTGCTATAGCCATCTTCTTATAAGAATTCCATCCCTCTCTCCACTATTTGCAACATTTTTTTTTAACCTATACATATTTTAAGGTCAACCCAAAGTAACGCTGAGATGAGTGTGGACATTAGCCAGCCTTTTTGCTTTCAGTAAATGAAAGGCTTGTACATGTTACCCTCAGAGTAAAAAGGCAAGAACACAAGTATACTGATGTCCCAATTCAGCTTTCATATAGACTGTGTGAGCATTTCCTATAATTTTTATACTCGAAAAACATTTTGTATCAAATGAAACAAGAAACACCTTTTGTAAACACACTACAAATACTTACAGGCAGATGCCCATGCTCAACCAAACAGCTTTTAAGTTACTTATTTTCCATAATATAATAGACAATAAAAATATTAACATCAAGTTGATTTTCAGTGAGATCCAGACAGAAGGGAATATATTTGAAAACATACTACTTTTAGAATTTTTAAAAACAAGAAAAATACTAACCTTTCTAATAATATTCATATTCTATTAAACCTGACCTTTGCTGCAAAATTCTTTCACCAGTGACAGAGGCAAATAATTATAATGTAGAATAATGTTAAGCCTTGTGTCAAAAACCAGTTTCTCTGCAGTAGACTTTTCCTGTGGATTAGACATTTTTTAGTGTTTGGTCCACATTTATCTCTGTTTTCTGTGGCCTGGTAAATGTAACAAATGGACTCAGCTGGAATAAGTCTGGGAGCAATGAGCAGCCATTCGCTTTCTTTCAAATCTGCAGAAAGAAGTTCACTACCGGAATAATTGACCTGTCAGGAAGCAGGCATGAGTTCTCGCCTAGCCAGCAACAAGGAGAAGGGAAATCCAGCTTCCAAAGTGTTAGCTTTCAGTGCGGTCTACTACTTAATAACTGCAAGGCTGGTAGACAAGTGGTCAGATTTATGTCACTCTGCTGCATTTTGGAGCGGTACTGTCACATAGAGAGACAGGAAGGAGCAAACTATATTAGCAGCTGTCTCTCTGTGTCTTAGATCTCAATGCAAATATGTCATATCAATGAAATATGCTGTGACAAATTTACCAAACATGGGACACCTTCTGGGCTGGCTTTTGAAATGTATTTTAAGATATTTGTAAGGAACATAAATTATGATGCTATACAGGCATTGATGGTTTTACAGAAATCTTTTCGTGGTCCACAATTCTTTGCTTCAATTCTCTAGATATATTTTTAGTGGAATCCCAATGTTCCAATGTTTTGCTTTCTGCTATTGAGTTAAATTAAGAGGTTCACTGAGAACCTCTTTGAGTTAACGCACAATTAGCTTTTCCTAGCTCTGGGAATCCCTGAATTGGGGGACCCTGCAGTTTAAGTTCAGGAACTGCTTCTCAGTCATTTCTTCTCAGCATGGTTGTAATTAGTTATAGGAGAAACTATAAAGGAATAGAACGACTGTTGGAAATAAAAAAAAAAAATCCCATTTCACATCTGACCCAACATGAGCCTGTTTTTGATTTTGTTAGCAGAGTCCCTTACCCAGCCACATAAAATATGTTTTAAATCTTAAATTATAAGCGCGTTCTTAATAGTCAATTATTTTTTTCACAGTATGGAAAAAATCAGTGTTTTTATGTGTTGGTAAGATTTATAATTTTGTTTCTGTTTTTACTTAGTAAACATTATCCCAAAGAATACAACAAAGACAGCCTCTATAAATTGGGCTTGTTTGCATTTTAGGATATAGCATCTGAGAATACTTTTAATTCAAGTATTGTTGTGTTTCTTTTAGAAACACAGCTATTAGAAAATATTAAAGATAAAATATACTACTTCTAGAATCCAATATTCTAGCTTTAAATTCTGAGTTTCTGCTTAACCTCAGTAAGTAGATACTTACAATATGGCCTCCTTACTCAAACTGATACAAGAGTCGTTTTTGCTTCCTGAGGTCATCAGAAATATCGAAATCTGGCAGCACAGATTTTTTTCTGTCAATCACAGAAAATAAAAACCCTAAGAACGTAAGCTGCTTAGTTTGTTATTGGGTATATAATATTTCTACTTGCTGCATTTAATTTAAAATATACATTGAATTTAAAGTCTGTATTTCAACAAGCTATCACTTGTTAATAACTGTTTTTATATCTTGGACAACTGGAAAGCAGAACCTTACAAGTCTCATCTTTATTTTCATGTTCTGTAAGTATATGCCTTCCAGAGCTCACTGTTTATAATAATTCTATTACCTCTGCAGCCCCGAGTGCCCCTCCCCAGTCTGTCACTGTGCTGACAGTTGGGAGTCCCAATAGCACAAGTATCAGTGTTTCCTGGGATCCTCCACCACCAGACCACCAGAATGGAATTATTCAGGAATATAAGGTAAGCCAAACTAGTGAAGGGAGAGCCACAGATAAAGCTTACTTAAGAGATCTTAGCACCATTGCGACACAGCCTGTCCCTAACAGCTCAAATGCAGCATGTCGACTTCCATTGTATGATAGGCAAGGACAAGAAGGTGTAAGGAATGAGAACCCAGCATCAAGGTCACAGGCATACAACTCAGTTGGAAAATTGAGAGTGAAGTGGTTTTCAAAATAATATGATTCAGGAATGATAGAAGGAGGCACTTGAGGTAGAAATAAAGATCATACTAAAAGCGTGTTCTCCTGTATTATCAAGGAGAGATAAATTGAGTAATTGGAAAGATAAAAAAGGACATGGAAGGAACAGGACTCTTGTACCAACTCTTTTGAGATTTCCCTTGGGAAATAATGTGGTCATTGAAACAAATTTTTAATAAAATAGCAAAAAGTAATTCTCATTTTTGAACTGAAGGAATGATTCCTGTTACAGAAAAAAAAAAATACATTCCTGTTGTTTTATTGCTATCACTGATGTTTAAGACACAAAGTGTGTCTAACTTCTTGTAACAAAATTTTACTAAGTCAGGATGATGTTATACATTAAACCTTAAAAATATTCAAAGCAATACATTTTTTAATATTTCATATATTTCTAGAATACGAAAAATAACATGCTAGATAGAGCCAGTACCATTAACTGAGATCACACCTCACTTCAGAAATTCTTTGCTGATGTGGAAAAATAGGATGAATAATTTTATTTAAAAAAAAGTGGTTTGAATTTTATTTCTAAAAGCTTGTTTTAAATAGAAATTTGTCAAATAACTCAAGCAAAAGATGGGCTAATTAGTTATAGTTGTTTAATTTTACAATCACAGTTTAAGCAAACATGCTTAAGGAGGAGCTATGTCCTTTTAGAAACATAACTAAATCAATGCTAAAGTCTTACAGTGTAATTGTACTGTGTACTTATGTATCATTAATATCATAATTAATATTATATCACACAATCATCAAATTTATACTGGAGTGTGTATAAAATAAATTTTGGAACATTAAGCAGAGGAAACTAGGTGACTTTGTCTATATAAATGTCACATTTGAAATCTGCCACCATATTTCTGATGTGTTAGCAAAGTCACTGTGCCTTTGGAATTGCTCAGTGTAAATTCACATGTTAATAGTAAGATGTAAAAGAATATGACAAGAATTGTAGCTTGTCATATTGTTCTCTGTCAAATGCACATAAATGTACATACTCTAAAAAGGATGGCTACATTGTCATTTATAAACATCTTCATAGGGCTACAAAATAGATTAGCCACTTTGAAAAAAAATATGTATTCAATTATCATAGTCGAATTCTCTGAAAGGAAATGTCATATTAACTCTTTTCACTTTCCCGTGTCTACAGATCTGGTGTCTGGGAAATGAAACACGATTCCATATCAACAAAACGGTGGATGCAGCCATTCGCTCTGTTGTAATAGGTGGCTTATTCCCTGGGATTCAGTACCGGGTGGAAGTGGCAGCTAGTACAAGTGCAGGAGTTGGAGTCAAAAGTGAACCACAGCCAATAATAATCGGTGAGTGTCAGTTATGGAGTCTGAAGTTTAGTGTCTATGAGTGGATAACAAGGGAGAACATGTTTTTGAGTCTTCTTCTTGATCTTGGTGAGTTATCTATCACAGATATTTGTCAGTTATAGTACACCCATACAGGCAATTAGGTTAATTGACATGAGTACTTACAAATAATTCACACAATTGGTTGTATGCATGTCCACTAATCTTATAGCTACAATTGAGTTTTATTGTTAAAGATTGACTAGAAAATTATTACCATTCAATAGATCCACTAATACTTTGGTTCAATGAAAACATAAAAAACAAAAACAAGGCAATCATTAGAGAATATATTTCGACTCAAAGCTGTATGCTTCCTCTGAGCCAGAATATGTCAAACTGAGAAGCAACCTAAAAGAAATTGGTAATGCAAATATAGCTCTGAGAGAAAAACTCTATAATAAAACCATTCACATTCTTTTTTTTTAATTATTTTATGTTATTTTTATTTTTATTTTTTTATTAAATCTTTTATTTTTTTATTAATTACACTTTATTCATTTTGTATCCCCCCATGAGCCCCTCCCTCCTCCCCTGCCGATCCCACCCTCCCTCCCCTTTCTGCATGCATGCCACTCCCCAAGTCCACTGATAGGGGAGGTCCTCCTCTCCTTCTTTCTGATCTTAGTCTATCAGTTCTCATCAAAAGTGGCTGCATTGTCCTCTACTGTGGCCTGGTAAGGCTGCTCCCCCCTCAGGGGGAAGTGATCAACGAGCAGGCCAATCAGATTATGTCAGAGGCAGTCCCTCTTCCCATTACTATGGAACCCACTTGGACACTGAACTGCCATGGGCATTCACATTCTTTAATTAAAAGAGTTCTCTGTCACTGTTGGTGATGTTTATTTGTTCTTGATAGGTGTACAAATGGAATTATCTAGAATATAATTACTGTCTGCCTTTTGACTCAAGCAATGTTTTCTGAGATTATTTTGTGTATTTTTTAAACAGTTTAAAGGCTTGGTTAGTGAATGGTGTTGAATCCTATGAATATGCCCTATTTTGTTTATCTAATTTCCTATTTAGAGGATGTACATTCTGATGTGAGATTTTGCAAGAAAACTGTCTTCATTTCTTTGAAGGAATTCTGAAAAGCAGAATTTACAGATAATAGGATTATGCATTTTCAACATTACTTGAAACTTCTACACAATTTGCAAATATAAAATATGAAATTCTCAGAAATGAGAAAAAGGTCAGTTTTTCTGCATCATCACCAACATTAGGTAGTGCCAGTCTGCAGCAGTAGCCATTCCAGTGGATGTAAATTGTGCATCCTTGTGATTTTAGCTTCATTTTTTTTCACAACCTAGTGATATGGAACAGCTTACCTATCCTAATTTCTTGTTCTGTCACATATTGGATGAAGTTCTTGGTCAACTCAAACATGCACACACAGAGAGAGAGAGAAAAAGACAAAGAGAGAATTTTTTTAGTGCATGAGTTCTCTATTTTAATAGTTTCTTTATATAAGAGATAGTTTTTTTATTATTTTTCTTTTTAGTTACAATTTGTTAACTCTGTGTCCCAGCTGTATCCCACTCCCTCATTCCCTCCCCCTCCCCAACTCCCTCCCTGGTCTCCTCCCTGCTCCTTTCCAAGTCCACTGATAGGGGAGGACCTCCTCCCCTTTCATTTGACCCTGTTTTATCAGGTATCTTCAAGGCTGGCAGCAAAGTCCTCCTCTGTGGCCTAACAGGACTGCTCCTCCCCTGGGGGGGGGGGGGAGGACAAAGAGCCTGCCCTTGAGATACTGTTAGAAATAGTCCTTGTTCCCCTTGCTTTGGAAAACTACTTGGTTACTGAGCTACCACGGGCCACATCCCAGCAGAAGTTCTAGGTTATATCCATAGATGGTCCTTGGTTGAGTGTCAGTCTCAGAAAAGGCCCTGTGCCCGGATATATTTGGTACTTGTAGAGCTCCTATCCTTTCCATGTCATACTAACTCCCCTTCTTTCATATGATTCCCCGCACTCTGCCATGGTTTGGTTATGAGTCTTAGTGTCTGCTTTGAAACACTGCTAGGTAGAGTCTTTCAGATGCCTTTTGCGGTAGACTCCTGTCATACATTCAATGCACATCCCATTTGTCTTTCTAAATGAGGATTGTTCATCTTCACCCATGTCCACTTACTTGATTATCTTCTTTAGGTGTGTAGATTTCATTATGTTTATCATATCTTGTAGTACAACTTACTTTTTCTTTTATATATATTTATATTGTTGTTAGAGAAATTGTTTTGTATCTCTAGAAAGAACAGTTTACTTTTTCTGGAGGCTTTATAATTTTAGCTTTTAGACCAATAGTGATAATTCATCTTCAGGTAATTGCTTGAAGTTGAAAGGCTAAGCCTTACATATTCCATAAAGTTATTAATTGGAATGAATAACATTTATTGACAGCTCCCCTAATAAATTAACTGTATGTGAATTCTTTTCAGGGTTCACAACGTTTATTTTTGCTTATATGCCAAACTACACTGTTAACATTGCTAAAACTTTAAAATTGGGTAATGTGAAAAGGCCATAATTTTCATCTATAAAATCGTGGTGGTTATCATAGGCCTTTTCACTTTACACATACTTTTCAAATCAGATTGTCAATTTCTACAAGGGTATCAAGGAATTACAGTTGAAAAAGCAGTGAATCTATTTGTCAAATTGAGTAAAAATAATAGTGGGTTCTTCCCAGGAATCTACATATTTTCATTACAGACGTCTTATTTACTACCATGCAACAGAATTTTACAATATTCAGTGTGTGGTCTTTTATATATTTTGTTAACACATAACAATGTATGGTACATGTTTTAGACTGTGCTGAACTGTTTGAGGTCTGTTTTTCTCATTCTTTATGTTACATGTAAACTTAATGTAAAATTTCCCTTCTCCCTTTGTTGTTGTTGACATGATAATTTCCACTAAAAAGTTTTAAGAGGTAAATCATCTTTGTATGCCTGAGAATGAATTCTACGTGGTCACTATTGTGCTCTTTTTGTCTGTTGCTGGAACTAGTTTAGTGCTGGATGGTAAAGAATTGTGACTTTGTGTTCATGAAAGATACTGATTGGTGATTATTTTCCTTCTTCTGTCTTCTTATCTTTTTATGTCTTGATCTGCTTTCGGGTGGATGGGCTTACAAAGTAGGTGGGATGTCTTCCGCTTTCTACTCTATATTCTTCAGGTGTTTTATTAGGACCGATGTTGTTTCTTCCTTAATTGTTTATTAACTTGGTGATGGTATCCATGACAAGAGGATTTTTGGTGATTTTGGTATGAACTTGGTGAATGGTGGTTTATACATATTAAAGTATATACATAAATATATATGTACATATACTTCACTTGTGTAGATGTCAAGCAGAAGTAATTCCAAAAAAAGAATCAAGAATATATGATAATTATGGATTTGTGCATATTGTTTTAAGTGTGGAACTCCTTACTTTTCATTTTTCAACTTTTCTTCCATATATGTGTATGTATGTGGATTGTGTGCATGTGTGTGCAGGTGTGTGCTTGTGGAGACCCAAGATTGGTGTCAGGCATCCTCACTCTTCTGTGTTAATTCTTTGAAGCATGATCTTTCAATCATATCCAGAGTCTGTCTGTACAATAAGGTTAGTTTCTGGGGTACCCTGACTGTGCCTCCTTTGTGCTAGAATTCCATATGAGTATGCATGTTCACCCAGCATCTGCGTTGGCTCTTAGGATCTTAACTCATCTTCTTGCTTGTGAGCAAGATCTTGGAAGGAGCCATGTCTCCAACCCTCAGTCTGTAAGGAGCCATCTCCACAGCCCTCAATCTCAATCTTTTATCTATGTTCCTGAGTGATTATAGGATAAAACTTATATCCTAATAGTTTGTTCACTGCCATCATCAGATATTTTTATAGAGAAAAGTGTATATATTTATATAAATATTTATAGAAAAATATTTCTTGCCCTGGAATATGCTTTGCCCCATGTACTAGTATTAACACTTTAAATGTTCGCGTTATTTTTTTAACCTTTGATGTTAAGTTCTGTCTCTCTGTATAAAAATTTAAATCCCATTTCTCAGGAAGGTGGGGGGGCTCAGTAGATAAAAGTACTTGGCCAAACCTGATGACCTGAGGTTGATTTCTTAGACTCACATAATGGAGAGAACCAACTCCTGCAGGCTTTACTAAAATTTCAACGTATGTGCATGGCACAGGTGCCCCTCCACCCACACACTAAGTAAAATATGCAAATATATAAATGTAATAAAGTAATTTTAAAATAAAATATATAAAATATTTTTCATCGGATCCCAAAACTTATATTGAAGAATGGTGTACTTTTGCTAAATACTTTTCTTTTGTTGCTCTTAGTTTGTATTGCTTTGGCTTTTTTAAAATTTGTTTGTCTATCTTTGTGTGGCCAATTACTAGATGTTGGACTTTGCTGAGGACATATTATAAACATTTGGGATCAAAGAAACAATGTTGGTGTTTGTCCTACAGAATAGTTTTCTTAATGGATTTTTATCTTGAATTTGCCATATCATATTCCTGTTCATAACATTTGAATGGGAGAATTTAGGTTTTGCCCCTTTCCTTGGATGTTCTATGTAAGGTAGGGCCACTTGGGAATTTAGTAAAAGTACTAGTATCTCTGTCTGGTGCTCCTAACTTAATGGAAATCAAGTATTAAGAACTCAGTCCTCTGACTAGGTTGAGGTATTAGCTGGGCACCCTCTCTTCTTATTTGTCTTTTGCTTGGCACAAGATCTTTCATGTCTTCCTCAATGCAAAACTAAATGCCTCCTATAGGATTTCAGGGGGTGAGTAGGGGTTATTGCCTGCGGAATAATGAACATTAACCTCAAATGACTCCCTCCTGCATGTGGACTTCCCTTCAATTCTCTACCATTCTCGCATTTCTAAGCTGTGATTTCTGACATGTTATATAAATAACATTGGTGTTTACCAGTGTGGTCACTAGCTTGCTTACTCGGTATGGCTTGAGGATGTAACTGAGAAAATAAAAGCTCATCAGTGAAGATGTCTTCACTAAAGCTCTCATCTTTAATCTTTATCAATTTTCTTCATTCTTATTGACATCATATTGACAATAAGTTAAACAATCAGACTATACATATATGAAAAATAGTCATCAAGAGTTCATAAAGCATCCATTTATCTTTTTTTCTGATATGATAAAATGACATACAAACAGGATCCTCTCCATTTCTGAGTGACCGTGTCATCTCCTGCAAAGAGAGAGACTTTATGTTTAGTCATAATGTGCAATGTTTTAGGTTGCTCAACTTTTCATTGCTAAATGGATAGAATTAAGAAAAGAAGTTCAAGCATTACCTTTTCTCTAAATTGCATTCCCTTCTTAATTAGTTCTTCAGACTGATTTAATTCCTTAACCTGAGGGAAACCTATAAACTTACCCTTTTGAGATTTTCTGAAATAAATTGAAATAAGGAAAAAAAATACAGGTACACACAAAAGGATTTAAATACACGTTTAAATGCATGAGTATGTACAAATACACATTTTAAGTATTGAGAAATAAGCTTTTTTATCTTAATATTTAATCTTATTTTCAAGACTATGAGGACCCCAGTGTGGTACTACATATTTGTAGTCTATAATCTCATTAGTATAGAGGCTGAAGAAAATAATCATGAGTTTAGAGTTCCATGGATGGCACAAAAAACCCAAGGCCAGCTGGAGCTTCATATGAAGACCCTGTCTCCAACTAAGACAAAACAAAGCAAAATAATACATGAGTATATATCTTTTCACTGTATGTTTTAATTCTAAAATGCATTATTGTTGTTAATTTTCTCTGAGAACATGAACTATAAAAAGAAACAAAGATGAACTATATTTACTGAATATTGTTTTCCTTACTCAAAGATAAGTAAGATTGTAAAATAATGGCACTTTAATTTTATGTATTGTTTTACTATCATGTTTAGTAAATAAGGTATTAAGGCAGTGGTAATTTTCCTCTCTTTTCCAACTGGTTGGCTATCTCACAATATTTTGAAGACCTAATTCTCTTGAAAACAAGACAGTAATCAGAAAAAAAATCAATATTGTATTATCACAACACAGTTCCTCTCAGAACAATTATATCACAGGAAAGTATCAGAATTAATTTAGATTATGTTAAATTGCAAAATTCTACCAAAATGCATTATTTTCAGAAGAATGAGTCTCTCACTAGGTATTGAACACACTTTAATCCATCTTAGTATATCAAACAACTATTCAAAATTTTCTAGAAGTAAAAGAAGTAAATCTACAGCTTTCCTGTATTCTGGTGAGGTAATTCGAATGTGCTATGCCTAAGCGGCAATCACACAACACAGAAGGGCAGTGTCGGAAATGAGGACGTGTGCGTGCGTCAAGTCCAGTTCAGCCCAGAAAAGATTGCGTCCTCCAGAGATTTGTTTCTTTATAATGTCTACTGCTGTCCTGAGACTTCTCCTAATTGTTTTCTTAATTATCCCTCCATATCAAGCTTCACATCTCGGCTGATAACACTCTGTACACAAGTGTTACTTCTCAGAAGAATAGTGACTTAGTGATGGCTAATCTTTGCTGTTTCAGTTGATGCTTCCCATCCTGGAAGGGGCATGTAAAGAGACTCAAGCTCACCTTCTTCTCCCTTTGATAATTAAACTGTGCTTTGGCAATTGTTGCAGTTTATGGTTGATAATTTTAGATTGCTCTAATGCCAGACTGTGTGAAAGTTTCAATTATTCCACCTCACGGTCATGAAGAAATTGATACTTAAATACCTTAAGATAGTATGCAAAACCTGACACAGGTTCAAATGTGTGCTATTCTTTGTTTTTGTTTGTTTGTCATTTTCTATGTGAAAGTGAATTTTACATGAAACTGTGTATTTGAACCAACAGACAAAAAAGGAAAGAAATTTATTCATACCACACAGTACCTTAATTAACAAATATGTATGTATTGACAAAGTTTTGAATAATCTTCCTTAATAATAAAACATTTTTAAAATCATCTTTCATACTCATTCTGGAGAGCTACTTTCACAGAAATAGGTACAATTGAATCTGATGTGTCTAATTAAGTTTTATTCCAACAAATTACTTTGTTCTTTGTTACTCTCAATGGGAGGAAGATACTGCATTTCATTACTTTTTTTTTTTTTTTAATGTCTGCAAGAACAATAGAGCATGGTGGGTCACATGATCCTTGTCTCTGCTCTATGTAGGACAATTGACAACATAGTTTTAAAAAACTGTTAGCATAGAAATAATACACCATGGCTTACAAAAATATTGTGCAACACTAAATAAAATATATTAGGACTCCCCTTAAAATGATGTAAGAGTTCTCTGACTCTTTGCTGTATACTCTATCTATCAGGGTTTGGAGTTTGTCATTGTTTGTTTGTCTTTCTGATAACTGTTAATAGTGAAAGAAGTCACCAGCTAACATATTTAAAATATGATATTAAAATGCAGTTTTTATGTTTACACATATAACATATACAAGTACATATATTTCAATCAATAAAGATTTGTTGCGTAAATTCCTTTTAAACCTAATAAAAGCATAAATATTTTTCAGTAATAAAACATATATATGTCTGTATATATTTCTATAAATGTGTCTATAATATATATATGTAGATATAATTTAAGAAAATTCCAGCAGTTATCATAATTAGGGCTGTAGTTTGAGTATTTAAAAACAATGTTTTGTTTCCTATTCATGGCCCAGGTAAACACAGGTTAGAAGAGTGGTGACTGTTCTTTTTATTCCATAGTCTTTCAATAATTTATATTCTTCCAAGCAAGATATCTCTTGTTATTGCAGACATGACAACCTCCAGCACATATTGGTTTCTAATACATGAGGACAGAAAAAGAGGATTGAGATCTGTCACAGAGTGTTAAGAGTTAGAGTGGTAAACAGTGCATCTCATTTCTGTCTATATACCAATAGCTCATTTTCTATCACTGGCCAGCAGGGAAAACTCAGGAATGTTTGTTCCTTTTCTGTCCTGGAAGCAAAGATAAGGAGACTTGATAAGAAGGTACTTGAGCTTTACAGGGCCTTCAAACCTAAGCAGTTCACCAGAAAACTCAGAAAAACCAACTAGATGAGTTTTTATTATTATTATTATTATTGTTGTTGTTGTTTATTACAACTTATTCAATTTATAACCCATCTCTGGCCCTCTTCCTTGTCTCCTCCCAGACCTACTCTCCCTCCTTCTCCCTCTATGCCCCTCCCCTAGTCCACTGATAGGGAGGTCCTCCTCACCTTCTATTTGACCCTAGCCTATCAAGTCTCTCAGGACTGGTTGCATTGTCTTCCATAGTTGACTAGCAAGGCAGCACCCCAGACTTTTAAAGTAACTCATTACATCACATGGGACAAATCTGTGCTCCTGTTAACTTTTTTAGAAACATTCCATCAATGCTTCTGTTCCCATTTTAGCAAATATCTTCATTTCTACAAGTTTGAGTTTTTTGTTTGTTTTTTTTTTTTTAATATTCATTTACTTTTAACTGTTCTATGCATGGAAAGTTGTATACTGAGTGTTTTCCAGCACTCCCATTTTCTAAATTAGCTCAATTAAGACAACCCAAGATATCTCCAGTCTTGATACATGACTCAAGGAGAAGTAAGACTTCTGTAAAAATTTCTGGTCTGTAAAACCTCAAGCTTAGAGTTTACCATCTAGTAAGTGGCAGAGAAAGTGTACTTATTCAGGAGGTCAAAGACTCTGCTGCTTCTAACATATAATAGTGCTTCATTCCTTGAAACAATAAAATGCATTACTATTATGTGATCTTATGGACTGCCCGTTTATATTTTTGCTTGTAGTTTACCTTTCAAATGTCCTTGATTAAGTTTTTAAGTGGTTAGAAATGATGTTGACATTATATTCACTTGATTCTCTTTTTCTCAGTTTTTAATCTTTAAATATGTATTAAATCTCTGTTGCCCAGTGCCATTATGGTTCTCCAAGTTGACAGTGAATTGGAATTTGCTTAACTGATTTTCAGAGATCTAAAGTTTCAAGACATAACACATTCTTATTCAGTGTTAAAATTCAAATTTTTTTCTTTAATTAATTTATTTTTTATTAATTACAATTTATTCACTTTGTATCCCAGCTGAAGTACCCTCCCTACCCTTCTTTGTCCCCTCCCGAGCCCACCTTCTCTCCCTCTTCTCCTCCCATGCCCCTCCCCTAGTCAACTGATAGGGGAAGTCCTTCTTCCCTTCTATCTGACCCTAGCCTATCAGGTCTCATCAGGACTGGCTGCATTGTCTTCCTCTGTGGCCTGGTAATGCTGCTCCCCCATCAGAAGGAGGTGATCAAAGAGCCAGCCACTGAATTCATGTCAGAGACAGTCCCTGTTCCCATTACTAGGGAACACACTTGGACACTTAGCTGCCATGGACTATATCTGTGCAGTGGTTCTAGGTTATCTCCTTGCATGGTCTTTAGTTGTGGTATTAGTCTCAGAAAAGACCAATGGGCCCAGATCTTTTTGGTTCTGTTGCTCTCCTGTGGAGCTCCTGTCCCCTCCATGTCTTTCATCTCCCTCTTCTTTCATAAGATTTCCTATACTCTGCCCAAGCTGTGGCTCTGAGATTCAGCACCTGTTTCAATACCATGCTGGGTAGAGTCTTTCAGAGGCCCTCTGTGGTAGGGTCCTGTCCTGTTCCCTGTTTTCTCCTTCTTCTTATGTCCATCCCATTTGCATTTCTAAATGAGGATTGGTCATCTTACCCAGGATCCTCTTTCTTGCTTAGATTCTTTAGGCGTACAGATTTTAGTATGTTTATCCTATATTGTATGTCTAATATCCATTTATAAGTGAGTGTATACCATATGTGTATTTACAATGGAAAAAAGCTAGCATCTTCAACCAATGGTGGTGGTCTAACTGGATGTCCACTTGTAGAAAAATGTAAATAGATCCATATTTATCATCCTGCACAAAACTGAAGTCCAAGTGGATCAAAGACCTCAAATTTCTTTGAACTTCCTTTAGAGAGAGCATAAATTTTAACATCTAATGTTTTAATTATATGTATTGAGGTCCAGTATGAATTGATGTTTTCATAATTGCTATTGTTCTACATAGTGAATTTATGCCTTATCAAAAAATCAAAGTGTATGTAATATCTTTGTTGGAATGTTGATAGTCATATGAAATTATATAGTCATATGAATTATCACCACTTGAAAACAAGTAAAACAGTAGCAAAAAAAGCAATGTGCAAATAATTGACTTATGGGGATGTCAATTATTAATTTATGAAAAGTATCTGCATCAGTCTCTGCAGGACCCCTGGGCTCATATATTTTAGTTTGGTTGGTCTCCTTGTAGGGCTCCTTTCCCTTCCATGTCCCTCTATTCCCACCCCTTTCTTCCTCCCTAAGACTCCCTGCACTCTGCCCAAAGATTGGCTGTGAGCCTCAACATCTGCTTGAATCCTCTGTTCGGTGATTCATTTCAGAGAACCCTCTATAGTAGACTCCTGTCTAGTTTTCTCTTTTCCACCACTTCTGGTGTTTATCCTGTTTGCACTAATGGTGGAGCATAAATGGAGAGGACCTCGACTGACTGCTCAGATGTGGCCAATTGGCAGATCAGTCTCCATGCTAATCTCTGAGTGAGGGGAGCAGGGGTTGCCCCTATCAAGAACTCAGTTGACTGCTCTTTGATCAAAGATCTTTGATCTTTGTTCCTGATGATACAGCCTTGCCAAGCCACTGAAGAAGAGGATTCAGGCAGCCCTGATGAGACTTAACAAACTATGAGTAGATGGCAAGAGTGGAGAACTCTCTCTTTCAGTGGACTAGGGGAAAGGGATAGAGGAAAGAGGGAGAGAAGGTAGGCCTGAGAGTTGTTGAGGAAGGGATCTTCAATCGGGATATATAATGAATAAATTTTGAAGAAAAAAAATTAAAATTAAAAACAAGAAAAATTAAGATAAAATAAGAAGTAACTAAATTAAAAAAAAAGAAAAGTATCTGCCATTTTGGTTCTTAGTAGTCATTCAAATAAGTATTTATAATATTACAAATCTGGAAGTGTCTTAGAATCTGTCCTTGACAAATTAAAAGAAAAATAACCTTCTTAATGGGACTCACATGATTTAGTGCTTCTTTTTAAACTTAAAGTGTTCTTATCAGTACGTCTGACAACCTCAGGATAAAACAAATACCAACTAAGCTTTAAAAGGACAGATCTGTGCCTTTGGTATAATGTGTTTGTAGTCCTGCAATTATTTATTTTAATGTTTACTGACAAACTTGTTCTTTCCATAGGGGGACGTAATGAAGTTGTCATTACTGAAAACAATAACAGCATAACTGAGCAAATCACTGATGTCGTGAAGCAACCGGCATTTATAGCTGGCATTGGTGGTGCCTGCTGGGTAATTTTGATGGGTTTTAGCATCTGGTTGTATTGGAGAAGAAAGAAGAGAAAGGGACTCAGCAATTATGCTGGTAAGAGACTATTTTCAGCTATAAAAACCTCTTATTTTATGGAATGTAATGCAATGAGAGGGAGAAATGGAAAGGAATAACAAATGGATGATTTGGACTTGTTATAAAAACCTGCTCTGTAAAATGCAATTATAAGCAACATGCTTCAGTGCGTTGCTCTTGACCATATCATTTTATGACCACAGGCAATCTTTCAGCTTGTATCTCCAGTGAAGCATGGCAAGAGTAGACACTGATAAAATGCTCAACTTTTTTTCTCAACTAGTTCTTCAGAGCCACACACACGGGCCTTCACGCTATAAAGACATCTTTTGAAAAGCATATTTAGGCAAGATGTTATTAAATTTCTCAGAGAAGAAAGAAGTATTTGAAAATCAGCTTTTAGTATCTCACAATGCAGATTTCATTGGGAAATGTCCCAGATGGAAATAAGACAAACAAGCAAAAAATCTCACCACAATTAATAAAACTGATGAGGCATGAATGATTTCCTGTTCACTTAAATGGGTGTCTATCTCAGTGTGAACAAGCAATATTCTCTTTTTTTTAAACTAAAAAAATACATTTAATTTAGATTAATTATATATTTTCTTGTGTCTACAGTTATTTATAATCTATAAAATATAATATATAATATGATAAACGTTTTTTTTCTAGCTAAACTTTATTGTCATCAGTGTGATTTTAAGTATTAGAATGAATTAACAAATAGATATTAAATAAAACTATAGACAATAAACTAGTAGACATAATAAATTATAGATAATATACTGATAGACACAAAACATTTAAACTTTAAAACATTATGTGGATGACAGGAGTCAAATTTGCTGCATAGCAGCAAATGCTCTTAACCACTGAGCCATCTCTCTGGTGCCATCGCTCACTTCTTCACGAGTTAATCTGTTAAGTATAATTTTCTTTTTTTTTTTTCTTTAAATGACACATAGAAAAAAGCAAAAGGAAAAAGAAAAGAGGCAGAAATAACTGCAGGAGAAATGAAAGGAGAGAGACCCTAGACAATCAACAGCGTTTTCAGAAATAGTTACCTTCTTGTAAAGTGCAAGAAAGCTTCAGAGATGTTAGATGTGCATAAAAGCATCGGCAAAGAAGAGAGAAGGAGAGATGGGTTGGGGGCTGAGACAGAAAGAAAAAGAAAACTAGAGTCTAGAAGTGAGGGAGAGAGAGACAGTAAACTTACTTTCAGTGACTGAAAGAATGAATTCAGTACTGAAGAAATATTCTATTACAGTTTAAATCGCAGTTAGTTTTAATTATTTTCCATAACAACAGTAAAGAATACTAACTCCCAATAACACACTCCTTAGAATTTCAAGGGAGCAGTTTTAATTGTATCCTATAAACTTGAAGTGTTTTGACACATTGTATTTAATATTTTAATACCTGGTAAATTCTCTGTCAAAAATCAGTGATTAAAACATTTATTTTAGAAATTAAAGTTTAAATACAATGTCTCAATAATAAAAAAGTGTTGCAAAAAAAAAATGTTACCTTGGGTTGTCTTGCTTGTTATGTTACAACATTAAATGTAACTATAGCATTGTTTCTATATGTCCACAGCATATGAAAATGCAGTGTGTTAGTGACTAATCAGGTTTAAAAAAAGAGGCATATCATATCTGCTGAAAAGAAGTTTTCCTTGTCACTTCATTCTTTCCACATTCTCACTTCACAATGGTCAAAGGTGCCTGCTTCTTTACTCTTTGTCATGTAAAGCTGCAATTATTGCACCAATTAGAGATTCTTCCCCAGAAGGGGTTAATTCGTAACAACTGGTGAGCGACAAAGTCTTGATCTTCAGCAGTATTTCAAGGCATTTTTGTTTGTTCGTTGTTTGTTTGTTTTGCAGCCAAGCCCTCTACTTTCACCCCTGTAGATATTTTCAATCAGCCCATTGTGTGTGTGTGTGTGTGTGTGTGTGTGTGTGTGTGTGTGCTCATACTCACATCACACTTGAAACATATGGCAGGACTACTTTAACTTGAGGACAGTTTTGGTTTATTCCTTTAATGGACTTAGTGATAAAATCGGAGATAGAGTGTGGACGTCACTTTAATGAAAAGGCCCATTGCATCTGCATGGGGATAGGTGCCTTTGAAAGCGCCATCCTTTTTTAATCACACCCTACCAATTAACACAATCGCTCTCACAGCCTGAAGTTTTCACTTTCAGTGCATTTACGTTAGACCAACATTTCTTCCTGTCTCTCACAGCCGTTCTTTGCAAAACTTACCCACTTAACTAGAAAATATCTGTTAGTCTTTGAGCTTGATAAGAATTGTCCATTTTGTGCTATCGTGACTCATTGTGATTGATGTCCATGAGCTTAGAGAGGAACTGCTAGCTCAGAATGTGCTTTGCCCTTCAGATATTTGGAGAAAGGCCAAGCCAGAGACATACCTTTCAAAACTTTAATACTTAATTAATAGATGGCTGATTCTGAGGACAGATGTCCTTTATCCTTGTCATTTGCCTTCAAGCAATTGTTGTTTTCTCCAAGATGGGAAGCAAATGAAAATTTGCCAAATCCCAGGGAAGTAGCATTTTCTACCTGGCTTGTAATAGTGTCTCCATATTTTCTTTCCTACACACCAACCTTTCAACTTTTTGTAATTTTACATTTCTATCTTTACACAAGCTGGGTAATATGGGATTTTAAACAAGAATGGACAATTCTGTATATGTTTTCACAAATTTATAGTTATGGTTTCTATGAGTAGGTAGATGATTGATTCCAAAAGAATGGAATAGTGATGAACTATTTTCCTTGAGAGTGTTTTATAATAATTAAAGAGTAAATATGATGTGTTGGTCTTTTTTTATACTTCTTTTCATCAAAAATTGTCGTGGGAATTTGTTACTTGACCATTACAGATACGAGATCTGATAATATTAGAGCAATGTAATTTAGTAGAATATGTTGTTTCTAAACTTTTTATCATTTTATCACTATGTGATGTGGAAATCTCTCAGGTTTATGACTTTGTAATCTCTAATAAGTTATTTATGATGGAGTCACAAATTTTATTAAATCAAGTCAATTTAGAGCCAGTATTTAAGTCATTATATAACATAATTATTTTTTTAAATTCCAATTAAAATATAGTTAAAACTTTGGTGTAATCTCAATATTAGGCATCATAGACTTTGAATAAAGCTGAATTGCTGAAAAAAAATAGGATGGTTGAGCAGGTCAAGTTTAACTAAAGCCTTTTTTTTCTATGCCTTTGTCTCAACTTTATTATTAGCTACTAGAAATAAGAATAAGGAGGATATTAATTACTGTAGACACAGAAATAGTTTGCAGGGTGAGACACTATGTATGGCAGGATGTCCTCCACTCACAATATATAGGCAAAACACAAGTTTCCTCTGAAACTTCTTTTTTTATTACAATAACAGTATTTGTGAAATTCGAAAGGAGGAGAAAAAAAAACTGAGTTACTCAGTGCTGACAATTTTCTTTAGGCCCCAGCAAATTTATCATATTTACCCGAGTACACTAATGGACTAAACCTTCATTGTTCTAGTAGATATCAAGAGTCAACACAAACTAATGCATTCAAATCAGCCTAGAAGAGAATCTTGTCTGAACATGTTTTGCTGCTGTGTACAGCCCAAAGTAGGGGACTTTCAGGGCACGACTCATCATCATTTTGCAACCTTTCTTCCAGTGTTTTCTTCTGATACTTAAATCCCCAGATAAAAGTGCACAACCCCATTTTCCTCATGATTTCCTCATGATAAACCCACAAATGATAATTCTTGTTCAATAGGTCCTTCTTTTATTATGCTATGAAATGGATTTTATTGTTCATTTTTATGTGATAAGACTTCAGTTTTGAATGAAATTGTTTGAGAATTTAATTCATGTATGAAATCCATGGCAATACAGAAGTGATATTCCGTAGCTTCTGTAAATGTATGCATTCTAATTTATTTTTTACTTAATTTTTTTGGTCCCTCTATCTTACATTATATGTGGAGCAGCTTTTCACAACTGCAGAATAGATAGTCACGTTTGCCATCATATTCACTGAGGAGAACAATCTCCTGATCCCTCTGTGAGAAGGATTTTGATTGTAGAAAAAAAAAATCACAACTTCAGATGCTAGAAAGTGAGAGAGATTTGAAGAGAGATTTATAAAAAAAAAAAATAGTGGATGAATTTTTAATACAAAGTGAAAGTATGGTAACAATTATAATAGTCTCAGTAGGTAAAAATCTGTCTATGTAATTCCATGAGAATTGTATTTAAATATGTTATACATTGTTGGTACATACATAACTGAATAGTGCTTGTGAATATTACATGTATCTCAATGTTATATATTTTTCATTTTTAAAATTTTAATTAATTTATTAATATTGTGCATATACGTGGTTTGTCTGTGTGTATATCTGTGCTTCTGGTGCATGTTGGACTCTTGTGGAAGCTGAAGAAGATGTGAAATCTCCTACTAGTAGAGTTATAGACAGCTGTAAACTGCCATGTGGGTTCTGGGAACTAAACTAGCTACCGCTAAAAGAGCAGACATTGCTCTTAAACACTGAGCAATCTCTCCAGCTCCTATTTTTCTTTAAATTTATAATTATCAGAGTAATCAAATTGTAATGAAGGTAGTTTCTGTTCACTTTCAAAGTGGTACTTTTTTTTCTTAATTTTAATATTAATCACAGATTATTTACTTTGTATCCCAGCCATAGCCCCTTTCCTCCTTCTCTCCCAATCCCACCATCCTTCCCTCATCTCCTCCCTGCCCCTTTCCAAGTCCACTGATAGGGGAGGTCCTCCTCCCCTTCCATCTGACCCTAGCTTATCAGGTTATCTTCAGGACTGGCTGCCATATCCTCCTCTATGGCCTAGCAAGACTGTTCCTCCCTCGGGGAGGAGGGGGGTGATGTTATATTATATGAATATTATCTATAAGGTCAATATTTTTGAAAGCTCTGTACATGTCAACAATTTAACATGACTGGATACATTATAACTCAGTAAATATTATATGCATGAATTTTAGAACTGTTGGTGAAATAGAAATTATTTGACAGAGCTATTGCAGAGGTAGCTACATAATTTGATAGAATTTTTATAGTCTGATTATCTAGACTTGGTTAATGCTTATTAAAAAGGGATTAATACATTCATATTATTATGAAGGGAAAGAAGGCTTGGCTGCAGCATTAAAGTTTCCATTTGGAGTAGGAAAATGTGACCTAGTAGAGATAGGCACTCTAGAAGCTTCTTTACTTCAAAATGTCAATTTACTTCATAGTTACTTTTCCTCTCTCTGCCCCCTCCAGTTCTAGCAGGCATGTCACAAGGATTAATTCCAAACAGTAATGTTAGAAGCATAGAATTACTCTGCATATGACACAAACTTGGAAAAAAATCTCTTTTCCTCCTGAGTTTTATTAAAAGCAAAATAAGTTCAAATATTTAATGCAACTCTGAAACATTTTAGATGTTCATATCTGAAGTTTCTATTGGTTACTCCCTGGAAGTTCTTACGTTGAGATGCTAGCTGGACTTTCTGATTCACAGTCAAGGTCCTTTCAAATTTATCTCTGATAAACACAAAGTGACTAGCCTATGCTTAGAGAAACATTGGTGTGGAGATTGCCAGGCATCCTCCTTCCTAATCCCAGGCTCTTTCCACAACAAGGAAAATATTTCTTTAAAATGAGAACTGCCTCAAAGCAGCTCTCAAAAGGCAATGACATTATTTTTCTGTTATTCTGCATGACTCCTAAAAATGCCATTGAAAGATCACATACAATTTCCATTCTAAAGATTCTAATTGTTCATAATTTGCCGTTTACTTTTATCCTGTTGTTTCTTTGCTCTATTTTCAAAACAGAGCACAGGATCAAAAGAAATGTATTGTCCTCTTTCCAACTTCATTAAAAAAGTACAACTCCGGGCAGGGCTAAGTGACAAACACCTAATCCCAGGATGTGGAGGAAGAGCGAAGCTGTTGTCTGAGCCGGGCCAGACTGGTCTGTACAGAGAGGCAGGCTAGCCAGGGTTACACAGGGATACGCTTTTCCTCCAAAAGACAAGGGGCAGGGAGGAGATGAGGGAGGAAGCTTGGGATTGGGAGGGAATGAGGGAGCAGGATACAGCTGGGATACAAAGTTAATAAACTGTAACTAATATAAAAAATTTTTAAAAATATTTTAAAAAGACAAGTAGTCCCTCCTCACACAACCCTCCTCCTCCTTCACCCCTCTTCTCTTCAGAGAAGGAGTAGGTCTCCCATGGGTACCAACCCACCCTGGTACAGTAAGTCCCATTAAGAACTAGGTGAATCCTCTCCCACTGAGGCCAGACAAGGCAGATAAGTTAGGGAATGGGATCCAAAGGGAGGCCTCAGAGTTATAGAGGTCCCCCATTCCAGTTTTTGGGGAATCCAGATGAAGACCAAGCTGTGCATCTACTATATACGTGCAGGTGGTCTAGAACCAATCTATGCCTGTTCTTTGGTTGGTGGTTCAGTCTCTGTGAGCCCACATGGGCCCAGGTTAGTTGACTCTGCATGTCTTCTTGTGGAATGCTTGACCTACAAGGGTGTGTACCAGGAAGAGAGGAGGGAGTTGAAATCAGGATGTAAAATGGATAAATACATCTTAAAAATACCAATATGAAACAATATAAAAGACAAGCAGTCAATGATAATGTGATAAGAAGTGTGCATATACATCTCCATCTCCTCCTCCTTTCTCCTTCACTTTTTTGACAGATACAAAATGGAAGTCTCATATTTACAAAATTGTGTTGTGAAAAGCATTTTATATTACATAAGTAATTATACCATGTTCTATGAATTTTTCTTTTTTTGTCATTGTTATACAGAGATAGAGATGTGTGTCTTCACAGAATTTTTGACATTCTGCTACCAGGCTTAACTTCATTTTAGTACTTCGTATATTGTTGTGAACCATGTAGTTAGGCAGATGAATGAGATGAGGGGTTGGTAACTAGTACTTTGGTCTACGTTTATGTTCCTGGTTTGTAAAGTGGAAACAATTAACTGGGAGAAGTAGAATCGTGACAATGGTTCTACTAGAGGTTCCTCGATCTTTTTTTTTTTTTTTCACTTAAGCTCCTTAGCATTATTGAAAACTTGAAATGTTTACTGAAATTTGTTCAGTACCAACTATTCACAAGTTACATTGTCCTGTGAATGCCATTCCACATTAGTAGTAGTTTGTGCCTAGTGTAATTGTACCCATTCAATGCATAATGCTTAGTAGACCTGGAACTGTCTGTGATGGTGAGAGGTATGTAATCAATCATTTCTGTTGCTTTATTGGAAGTTTATTACCAAATGGAACAATAGTAGTTCTTTTCAATGTGTGTGGATTAGTCCTTCAAGTAAGACATTTTTCTTGTTATGAATAAATGAATCCACATTAATGCTATGCCATTCACTTAGTAAGCCTACACTTGCATAACTTTTGGCACCTCTAGATAATATTTACCACTCCAACTGTTTATTTCATTTGAAGAAACTTGAAATTGTTTATTAAATGACTTTGCCCTGAGCCAAGCCATTACTGGTTGATACCTACATAATCCCATTAATTATACTGTGTTGGAAATCCCAGTCTTCATCTCTAAACTGGGGCCCAATAGGTAGCTGTTATTAATTGTGATTAATACTGACTACTATGTGTACATGTCTTTCTTTTATTACAGTAACATTTCAAAGAGGAGATGGAGGACTAATGAGCAATGGGAGGTATGCGAAGGAGTTTCTTTTATTATTATTTTTAATCAGTACTGGGGAAATTCTGTAGTGAGCAGCTATTATTGTAATAAACGATCACTTATAAGTAGGAGAATTCTAGGAGGGATTGAATGGCTTACCACAAGGTTTAATGATCTATCTGCTGTGCACTTTAGAGGAATCAAGTCCAGATGTTTCATATCTCCCAGATGCCCCTGAAGAAATTAGTAGTAAATATCACAAGGAATGTGTTCATTTGTTAGCAGGATGTTTATTGCATTAATTAGACATTAGCAAATGAAGTTGCTGTTGTTTAAGACTCCTTATTGGCTCTCACTAAATTGCTGTGAGTGAACAATTACACATAATCGATCACAAAGTAAATGATTCATGGATGATGAATAGGCTGTAGATTGATAGGACTGGATTCCACAACTTTGGATACTCAATTGAAATTGATAAAAGCTGATAACAAACCCATATATTCTCATCTATTTTCCCTTTGCCAATATGGAGATTGTAATTAGGCTCTGGTAATAACTTCCAATCTCCCATTTAATCAATATTTTAGCAAAAAGAGATTAAGTCTAATGAGAGCTAGCGGATATAGCAAGAAGCAATTGAATCTTCTTATTGCAGTTTCCATAGAAACACGCATTTCTCTTAGGGATTATACCAGAAGGGGTCTATCAAAAATGTACAACAATTATAGATGATCTATTTCTTTGTAAATATGCTAATATCCTATAAAGGAATTAGAATCCCAACTTTACATTAAATAATGGAACTCCTTATTAAATGTGATAGGAGAGTTTTCTTCATTGACTATGCCAACATGTTGAGTCACATAAGTGGATCTTTTACTACCTTAAAAATATGTTTAGCCTTTTTATTTTGCAGTGTGGGAACATGGGAGTGTACTATTGGTAGAAAAGTACAAGAAATGTTCATTAATTTTCCTGAAGCTGTACACCTCCAATCAAGTATGAAGGCTCTGAGTAAGGCTACAACCTAGAGAAAACAGATTTAGTTAGGGGCTACAAAAATGAGGGCTTAATAGTTCCGTTCTCTGGATAGGATAGGTATGAAGCAGCTACTCAGAGGAATTACTCCCTTGAGATGGCAACATACCATCACTTGATCACAGGATCCTACTATATTCTCTTTCTCCCATCAGTTCCAGGGTAGACAGCCTTTCATTCATTTGTACGTGGGCAGAATCCCAGGCAGAGCCTCCTTGGTTCCACTGACAGTGAAGATCTATGTATAGCTTTAACAAACTACCAGTTATTTAGTTCTTAAGAGCACCTGCAATTTAATTTGAAGTCAATTAAAATCTTATATCTCCTTACCCTTTTCAGCTGGTAAGGGTGATGTCAAAAATCTCTCACTGAGCCCTACAAGTTAATTTCCATTCCATTTCTGTTTCAGCCGCCCAGGTCTTCTGAATGCTGGTGATCCCAGTTATCCGTGGCTTGCTGATTCATGGCCAGCCACAAGTTTGCCAGCAAACAATGGCAATAGTGGCCCAAATGAAATCGGGAATTTTGGGCGTGGAGGTAAGTTATGTGTTTCAAAATAAAGCTATTTGCCTTTTGGCTGTTTTCAGTTTTGTGTTCTGGACTTTTTATTTTAGTTTAGTTTTCTTCTAAACAATTTTATTACTTTTTTTTGTATGTAGGTAAACAAAATGCAGTCACAGACACATGGGAAAGCTAGAGGGAAGCTTTTAGAGGACTCCGTTCTCTTCTTCAACTTTGTGGGCCCAGGGAACAAGCTCAAGATGTCAAGCTTGATCAAAGAGCCCTTTACCTGCTGAGCCATCTTGCTGGCCTCAGATTTTTAAAATCACACATTGAGAATATCTCCTTTGGGACTGGGTAGGTGGCTTAGCAGCAAAGAGGACATACCTGTCTTTCAGAGGAACCAAACATGGTTACCAGTACTCATATTAGTCAGCTCATGATGACCTCTAACTCCAGCTTCACGGGTTCCAACACCCTCTGCAGTGCCAGGAACACCTGCATACGTGCTCACACTTACATACGCACGTAATTAAAAATTACTTTAAGAGGCTAAGAGTATGTCTATTTTGTTGATTTCACAAAGAACCAGCTCTTGGTTTTTTGATCCTTTGAATTGTTCTTTTTTCTCTAGTTTATTGATTTCAGCCCCGAGTTTGATTATTTCCAGCCATCTACTCCTCTTGGGTGTGTCTTCTTCTTCTTCTCCTCCTCCTCCTCCTCCTCCTCCTCCTCCTCCTCCTCCTCCTCCTCCTCCTCCTCCTCTTCTTCTTCTTCTTCTTCTTCTTCTTCTTCTTCTTCTTCTTCTTTTTTTTCAAGGTCCATACATGGAGAAAACCTAGTAGCCCTGCACAGATGTAGCCCATGGAAGTTCAGTCTCCAAGTGGTTTCAGTAGTAAGGGGAACCAGGACTGTCTCTGACATAAACTCAGTAGCTGGCTCTTTGATCACCTCCCTGAGGTGGGAACAGCCTTAGCAGGCCACAGAAGAAGACAATGCAGCCAGTCCTGATGAGACCTGATAGGCTAGAGTCAAATAGAAGGGGAGGAGGACCTTCCGTATTAGTAGACTAGGGGAGAAGCATGGGAGGAGAAGAGGGAGGAAGGGCAGGATTGAGAGGGTAAGGAAAGGGGCTATAGCTGGGATACAAAGTGAATAAATTGTAATAAAAAATGAAAATAAAAATTTTATTTTAAAGAGCATCTTCTTTTGTAATTAGGACAATAAAGACAAATAGCCATCGTGCTGTACTTTGCAAACTTATTTAGTAGACAAATTATGTGTTTATATCACTTTAAGTAAAATTAATATTTTTAAGGAAATCATTAATGATTGAGAATTGAAGTATTGACTGGGCACTCAGTTTTCAAGTATCACCACAGCAACCCTAAACCTAGAAACCAGGGACTTCAATGTTGTCCTACATGTTTTACTTACTTGGTTCTAGTCAGAACACTTTACCAAATACCTCTTCAGTGTAACATGAAAGGTTTTCTTTTTATCATTTTTTTTTACATTTACTGTTTTTTTTTTTAATGTATTCATTTTGTATCCCAGCTATAACCCCCTTCCTCTTCCCTCTCAATTCCACTCTCCCTCCCTCTTCTCCTCCCATGCCCCTCTCCAAGTCCACTGATAGGGCAGGTCCTCCTCCCCTTCCATATGACTCTAGTCTATCAGATCTCATCAGGACTGGCTGCATTGTCTTCCTCTGTGGCCCAACCCTACATCTGACAAACAGCTAAAATCCAGAATATATAAAGAACTCAAGAAGTTAAACAGCAACAAATCAAGTAACCCAATTAAAAAAGTGGAGTACACTGCTAAACAGAGAATTCTCAATAGAGGAATTTCAAATGGCAGGAAAATACTTAAAGAAATGCTTAATGTCCATAGTCATCAGGGAAATGCAAATCAAAACGACCCTGAGATTTCACCTTACACCCAGCAGAATGGTTAAGATCAAAAACTCAAGTGACAACACATGCTGGAGAGGATGTGGAGAAAGGGGAACCCTCCTCCATTGCTGGTGGGAGTGCATTTTTATATTCATGAAAAATATAAATTTGATACCATCACTACCATATAAAAGTATGGCAGAATGAAAAGTAAATAGCTACATGAATAAGACATGTTCAGAAAGAGACTTCTGAAGTTCTGTAGTTAATAATTGATGTCTCAATTAAAAGTGTAATCATGGTAAATAAATACTAATACTTCCAATTTGGAATACTATTATTATCTGTCTGGGTTTTATGTTCTACTATAAATATAGTCTACTCCAAACAGCTGTTACTCTCTGCCAAACATGCCTTCATTGAATAAAGGTATAAATAAATTCTATAAGAAGAATTGAATGGACGAATATCAAGGTCAAGGCTACACCTCTCTTTAGTGTGAGTGATATATTAAGCATTTACTCTTTATGTGGCCCAAAGCATAGAATACAATCAGCACATTAATGGGCATCAGCAGGTTACCTGATAATGGAAAGGAAGTTGTATGATTGACTGGTTAGGTTCAAATTTTGTGTAAACTCTATGAGAAGTGTCTGTACTTGAACATATCCAAATATCTTCTCCCTACTATGTTCTATCTGCTATTTTACAATTCACTTTGTAAAAATTAATTCGGTTTCCAATACATTTGCCCATCCAAGAATAGCTAGCTGCCTCTTTCACTTATATTTGTTTTTTGTTTTGTTTTTTAATTTTATAATTGCCATATTTATCTTGGGCTGGGCAGATATTTTTACCTACACTATCTCAATAACTTCACCATCCACCTCCTAGCTCCCATCCAATGCCATCTGCCCTAACCATCTTTATCTGGGCTACCTTCCATCCATAATCTTATAAATACTTGCTGTACTCTTCATCTGGGCCTTTCCATGTCATTATTGGAATCTTTCCTCTCAGCCCACATGGTTCTTTCTCCTTGCTAACCCATTGTGGTGTCCTCCTTCCTCCTCTCTTCCTGTCCATCCCTCTGTTTCCCAAAGCATGTGAACGTTAGCCACACCTGCTCAATTCTGTCCTGCCCAGCTTTTGTACCTTATAATCAACGAATTAGGAATAATGCCTTAGGCCAGTTTAAACAACAAAGATGGATTTATCCAGGCAGTAACCAGATCTTGAAGGCCAGTAATTAGCATCAAAATACAAGCAATCAGACAAACTCCAACAATTCCCCTTTTCTTTCCAAATAAAAGGACCATTTTTAATACAGTAGAATAATTATGAAACAATTATAAAAACCAATAGGATTTGTATCATACCACCACAACATTCTATGTTCAATAAATACATACATAAAGAATTTTTTATTTTTTTAGGCAAACTACATTAAATTCTAGGATGTATTATTTCAGTTTAACCAGTGTATAAGACTTAAAAAGTTTTTCCTTATTACTACCTCATTTTTGAGAAGTGAAGTGCTTCACAGATGCACATCAAGGTCAACAAAAAAGGATTTGCAGGTTTTTTGTATTTCTTTTCTGTACGTTAGTCATTTTTAGCATTTACTACTTAAGTAGGAAACCAACACATGACATTTTTCATATGTACTAATTTGTGTCTTTTACAAAGTTATAAAATAGGTGACAAAATATATATAGTTTCAAAGTTAAGAAAACGTATTTAATAAAAATAATAATTGGAGATATGGATAGAGAAAGAAGGTCCAGTCATTTTATTTGTAAAGTCTCAAATGTTTTAGCCACACTATGCTATTTTATCCAGGTGGATTCATGTGTATGGTTTATATAATCATAATAATGTACAAAAATTACCAAAGACACTAACATTTCCCAATTAATAAAGGGATACATATAAATATTTAAAAGAGGAGGAAAGCATAATTTAAATAATTAAGAGATGTACTAGCAAACGCTTTTGTCATTTGTCAATACAAAAATAAAATTTTATTTGACCATTTCATTAACAAGTGTTTTTTATTTTATTTTTTTTTCTCCTTTACATCACTGGGGACTTAATGGAGATGAAGACCTAAGTCCCAAAGAAATGTTTCCCCAAGTAACTTCACAAGCAGTGAAGAAGGGAGTCACTCACACAAATGATACGACACATTCTAAATAAATTCATAAATTATAAGTACACCCAAATGTTCTAAGAATGCACACACAATGTCAACATGCGCAACGCGGCTGAAAGCATTGAGGATGGGTTTTGGGGAACCAGGAAAAATGGAAAATGGAGTGCTATGTCACCGCGGTGATTCCATTCCCATGTAGCCTGTTGGTAAAATAGCTGTCACAGAGGTCAAAACCCTCTGAAAGCACTAGACTCCCTTCCCCCATAGAAAGACTCATAAGTAATCTTCCAATTCTTTAAAATTAGAATTTAAGTCCACTTATTGTTGAAAACACAATAGTAATCACTGAAGACAGTATGCAGCTGCAAAAATCAATTTAGGTGCACTTTCACTTGTAGTCTAATTATAGTTTAACATAAGGAGATAGAGGTTCATGTCCAGGGCCAAACCCAATGTGGTTAAAGAATAATGTTACCTATGGTTATATCTTTGATTAGTTCTCTTTTTTCAATCATTTAGACACTAAAAAATTGTTCCAAGAATTTACAAATAAACTGTCTAAAAGATAAGTCTAAAACATTGTGCATATTTAGCTGCAAGATACTTGAAACTAGAGCTGTGTTAGTGAGACATTCTACTTAGTAACTAATATTCATAAATGGATGGCAGGGTAGAGGAAGCAGAAAAAATAACTGCAAACTTATTGATGTGAATATTTCCATTAACTAATAATATCAAACCTGAAGATTTTAAGAGTAAATGGAAATTAGCATTTAAATTTATATAATTTATATCTAAAAACTAGAAGGATAAGAAATTAGGGCAATTCCTAAAAAAATTTACTTGCTTATGTAATGCAGCAAAATGTTTTAAACTTCACTATCATTAAGGCTCACACTGACTTTCATTTTAGATCTTTACTTCAGTAAAGTAAAATCCACTTTATTGTAAAGAGTTTGGAGTTCTGGATTCTAAGCATTTCAAAACTGATTCTTTTTTGGAGTACAAAAGAAATTACAATTTTTCTAATATGAAGGCAAATTCTCTAGCTATTGTAATAGAAGGAAAACTGATTTTGTAAGAGTCTTTATTTCAAGTACTGTTGAGAGTCATTGAGTCTAAGTTTTAAGACAGCTGAAAGTTTTTGTATAGTGAACAAACCAAGTGGCGTGATGTCTTCAAATGTAGAGTGTAAGTAGAGTGTATGTATTGGTGGGTACTTTAATCAGATTGTTAATTGTTAATTGTAAATAACTAAAACCTGTGTTAGCAGATTCACCAATTATCTGTGTATGTGCGTCATTTGAAAGGAAAAAAATAAGCTCAGGAGAAAGGTGGCAGATGTGAATTATAACCATCATGTAAAGATAGTTCAGATCTCCAAATGATAAATGGGCTGACTGATAGTCATTGTGGTCCCTAAAGTTTAATTTGTTATCATACAATGTGAAACTATAATTCTCTGATTCTCAGAGCTGATAGCATATATTAAACCTACTGATCACTAAGATGGTATTGTTTTAAGTAAAATTCTCTGTATTGTGAAAATAACTATTTCATGAAAATTTTTCATTTGCAATCCACCAAAAAGAAACCCACTATCAGTTACTTTCTATTTTCAACACTATGACATCAAGCGAGATGAACTGCAATTTAAAAGTTCAGAAAAACGCTATTTTAAGGTGAGAGTAGTGTAATTCTGGACAATTTTTTTTAACTGTACCATAGTTGTGTTCTGTGTCTTTTGTGCTAAAATAGAAAGAGGTGTTTTCATCTCTAATTGCAGATTCCCTTCTTACCAACACTTCTACAAAATGCTAGCAGTTTGTTTGCTTTTAAGAACAAGCGAACAACTGAGTGTATTTCTCAGTAGTGAAACAACTCAAATTTCCGATTCACGCTTGAAGAGATGGGGGAAGAGACGCCGTAAGCAGTGAGACTTGAGGGACCTGTGTTGAGCCTGCCTGTCACCGGGGTTGATGGTCTGGCAATGGTCGTAGATCATCTCCCCTTCATTGGCGCATGAAGCCCATCCCTGCTTCAATGCAGACGGGCAGTGTGACACATTTATCTTTCATCTTCGGTCCTGATAGTTTTGGATTCCCGAGCATCGTTAAATAATTTCATTTCCCTATGTTCTTCGCAGATGTGCTGCCTCCGGTTCCAGGCCAGGGGGATAAAACAGCAACGATGCTCTCCGACGGAGCCATTTATAGCAGCATTGACTTCACCACCAAAACCACGTACAACAGCTCCAGCCAAATAACCCAGGCCACCCCATATGCCACTACCCAGATCCTGCATTCCAACAGCATCCACGAACTGGCAGTTGATCTTCCCGACCCGCAGTGGAAAAGCTCAGTTCAACAAAAAACAGACCTTATGGGATTTGCTTACTCACTGCCTGATCAGAACAAAGGCAACAACGGTGAGTCGGTTTCTTAGGTCGTTATGAAATCAATTTCACGTCCTGTGTGCATGAGATAGACTTTTGTATATCTTGTTCAGTTTCAATTTAGTGATCCATCACAAGGTTTACTACCTAAACTAATCTATTGGCATGTCTGTCTCCAGCACCTTACGTAATCACTCCCACTGCACCGCCACTGCTGAATTCACCATCACACACCAACACCAACTGGTTTCATTCTTTTAGCATTTTTTCTTTTAATATAATAACCGGCAATCCATCTCTGCCTCCATTAGGAAAGGATAGATAAAACATTCCTGTGCTCTCCCGCAACATCTGCTTCTGAGTTGCTAACTGCATGTTCTGCATGGGCTTGTGCTGTGAACTAATCACATGATGCCACTATGACCTCTGCCCTTTAACCCTTAGCCTTACTTTACATCCCTGACTACCGATTGGCTGAGGGATTGTCTAATAGAATGCCACACAACCAGTCACAGGATTTCAGCACCACCAGCTCCCACAACAGCTCAGAAAGGAGTGGCAGTCTCTCAGGTTGGTTTGATCACAGTAAGGAGAAATACTTGTTTGTCAAGAGCATATGACCTGTGTTCCTAGCTACCATCGAAAAAATACTGAGTCAAAACCCAGTACTAGGCATTGATCTATCAAACGACAGTAGTTCCTAGTGAACTTATACTTTGGTTGGGGGGGGGAGGAGGAGGGTCAACATTGCTGTCACTCTTTTGTTAACTGTACAGTGATTTACATGAGGAAAAATAGGGCCAATTTTCTAAAGAAAGCTCATGAAGAACAGATGCATTCTGTGTGTCCTGAGCCCTGTTCATGAGCCAAGGGAACTTTATAATAAAATGATTATACATGATACTCCATTCCAGGTCATTGATTCATCAAAATACATATGATGGAAGTGAAAATATTTTACAGCCTTGTTATATTAATGTTTGGGCAAGGCACTTTTATAATCTTGTATAGGTTTTCTAAAATATCATCTGTCAAATCACATGATTCTGTGCTAAATATGAACAATAATATAGAAAATTATTAACATAATTTAAAAGACATGCATATAATATTTTATGTGGCTCCTTATTTTTATAGTGTAAATTTGAACATATGTTTGAAAGAAATGAGCTGAACTAACTATGATGTAGCATCAGGCAACACACAGGTGAAAACATATTCTGTTATAGTGAAATGCATACTTATCCTAATATGCACTGGTGACAGTAATCTACCATGTGTATTATCGCCTGTAACATGAAGACAGGATGGTTAACATACTTTATCACGCAGCTATATTCATGCTGTATGACTGCTGGGGTTCATCTGGATATTTCTAATTGATTATGTCCTCCAACTTGTTTTATTGCTTCAGATCAATAATATGCCATTTATAAAAACAAATTTAAATACATATCTTTAAGATATATATATATATATATATATTAAAGATTTGTAGGCTGTTGGTGGTTGCTACAAACTTCAAAACCATAAAGAGTTAACTTTCAACACCACTAGGATTGCATTTACTAAATTACTTTTCCTCAGGAGATGGAATCCTCTTAGACCGAAATGTTAATGCCCTCTTTTCCCTCCAAAATGAGTAATTGCTCTTCTCGCTTATTGGTAGCATCAGATACATTATAGAATTCAAAAAATTTTAACATCTGTTATGAATTTAAAGTGGCTGAATAACACAGAGGAACTTTAGGAATGACCTTATATGTCATTTTTGCTGTCATTTGTATATAATTAGTCCCACAATTGTTCTGTATCATTAAAAAGTAATTTTGCTGAAGCTTCCTTTTTACTTCATTAAGAATGCATAAATATCAAGCAATGTATATAAAGAAAGCCTTAAACCATAAAGCTATGGAGTCTATAGTCATGTAAGCTAGCAAATATTTGATATACATCAATTGTTACCAGCTTTTAAAAGTTATTTTTCAAGTAACTCTAAGCAGAATGTGATTCACAGCTATGCTTTCTGATTTGTTCAGTCAAGCAGTATCCCAGATGTCATTTATGTATCGATACAGAAATTATAATAAATACTTCATCTGTATCTAAATACAAAGTCGCTTAAATTGGAGATAGAGAGAATTTTCAGGCACGGGATTAAAATGATTATCCCTTCTTTAGTTTACTGTTCAGTTTAAACACCTATAGAGTTCAATATTTCTATTGTGCTTCATAAGGATGTCTTCTAATGCTTAGCAATAAGACTAAACCACCCTATGACTAGAGAATTGTACCATATATCAGCATCTGAAAACAATCTGCACACATTGATCTTAATATGCTTTTAAAAATCACAGATATTAAGAAACTTTCATTTCTGACTTATTTAGGTGAGTATATTTCATTCTTGAAAATATTTTACAATATATTCCTTTTGGAAGTCCTAAAACTTCCGTTAAAAGTCCAAGTATTAAAAATATAAAACTCTCTTTTTAAAATATCACTGAAATAATTATCTTATATGCATATTATATACATGAAAAATCACTGACTCTTCTTTTACTGTGGCAACTTTTAAAATGAATATACATTCAATTTAACACATGATTATATACACAGTGTATTTTTTTAGTAATGCTAAGGTCAAAGTAAAGACATCATGAATGTTAGGCAACTGTTCTACTACTCCCAGTTTCCTTCCCCGTCTCTATGCATTTAATCTTGAAATAAATTGTTTTCATAGTTTTTCTCCCATGCCGTTCATTTGGTAACTACTAAAAAATCTAGATACTTCTATTTTGACTTGAAGAATGGTACAAAATATCTTGACAAATCCTCAGAAATGGTGCAGGAAGTTCTCACTTAAAATGGTTTAGCCTTTGGTTGCAGGTTGCAGCGGTAAATGGTAGTTCATTTTAGTACAGATTCAGATCTAAGAAAGCAGAATTTAACTACCAGGTTAGGTCAAATGCTTCTCACAATCATAAAAGTACATCACTTAACTCGAAACTGAGACGCACAGGCATAGTGATGAGGACTCCTATCAGGACTATTCAAAGTGAGAAAAGAGAAGCATTTTACATTTCTAGAAAAGGGGGAAACTGATGTTTTGTAGAAGGTTCTCAGAAATTCTCTCCAGAAATCAGCTTTTTCCAAGCCACATTTTAAAACTTCTTGTTTGCACAGTAGATGATGAATTACCTCCTTGAATTTTAGTAAGAAGTTCAGTATGGATTTACTGGACTGAAGGACAGTTGGCTTGAGACACTACACAAACAGCTGGCTTGTGTAAGCTGCTGCCTGCTGAATGCAAACTGCCCTCTGAGAGTGTGAATGTGACTCTGGAGCACCCAGTGAGAACAAGAGCGTCTCTCCTTTAAAGTGGACACACAGAGCTTTCCCTGCTTCCATCTCTCGGTTCTTTTGGTGTTGAGATAGCAATTCAAAAAGGCTGTGAGAAGTCATGAAGATTGTATTCATGCTAAGACAAAAGGCAAAGAGGAAGTAGCATTAGGGGTTAGCATGGAAGGATGAGTTGCTCAAGCGATTCCTCTTGACATTAAATTTCAATTTTAGTTTTATCAAAAATGATGTAGTGCTTGCTCTTTGCGTGTGATTTAGGAGGCCTAAGGACTCAAAGAATCATTTCTAGAGATCTGTACAGCAGTATAAACTTTTTGCTTTATTCAGAAACTTGGGTTTGTTTTTTTTTTCTGGCATACTCACTGAGCCTAAAAAAAATTGAAGAAGATAGCACTGTAAAGGCAGCTAGAAGCTTTATTCTTTTTTAATTATTATTATTATTATTATTATTATTATTATTTTTAATGAGAGAGGAGTTGGGAGGATGCAAAGATGACTGGCATTTTGTGCTTAATATTTTGCATGCAATGTCTTTTGCAATTCTAAAGATTGCCCAAGGAAATAGAAACATCTATTTTCTATGTATAGAAATTAAGATGATATCTACTGACAGACCTCTTGATAAGCCCTGAAGTCCAGAAATCGAGCTCTTACCCACACAGTCTTAATGTAAAATGTGCCTGCTCTTTCCCTGTGGTACCTTTTTGTCTATCAAAGAAGGAAAATAACAAGTGAAAATACCATATACAGGGATAAGATAATGGATAAGAATGTAGGTGAAAGTGTAGACTCTGCAGTCATGTAAATTTCTGCTGTAACAGTGTTATCTCTTACTGGGCTTCCAATATATTATCGTTATTCTATTTTGCAAACTCAGATTAGAATATGCAGACAAAAGAACCGGATGAGCGTCTCATGAACTACGAATGAAGAGACAGCCCCATTCCCACTCATAACTTTTACTTTAATAAAGGTGAAATGCAAGGGGTCAGTACCACTACTTGCGACAGGCTAATGTAGGAGATGTGTAGGATGCTTAGGTACCCTTAAAGCAGCCTTCATTTCTTTGCTCAAGGAATACTCATATTTGTATCTACCTTACTGCTATCCTTGTTTATGAACAAGTTTTATTTACTTAATTTTGGAAAAATAATATGTATAGTATAATTCAGATAATGTTTTATTTTCCCAGTTCATTATGTTCATGTAACCTCAGACACAGTTCATACACTGCTGTCTTATTTTCTGCTCATATTTATGCATGAACTCAATTGTATTACGCATAGTTCAGAAACAAATTGCTCTACTTCCATGAAATTCCCTTCACTTTGGAATTTTATGAAAGGCTGAAGTGAAAATGGTTGAGAACTACTAACATGCTATATACCAGCAATGGTTCCACTAATCAGACAAAAAGTCTACGAAATGTATCTTGATTAGGCATGTACAGATATTCTCTAGACCATACTTGATTGATTTTTATCCATGACTTTGGAGAGAAGGATGTTACTTCTCTGGATTAATTAAATTGAATAAATTCTAATGGAAAAGTTTAGCCTGCATCCTTAGACAGTGCATTCTCCACTGAGACAGATTATGTAAAAAGAACATTATAAATGCAATCAAATCTGACATTTAAAGAATTTGCTGTGGACCATTATTTTGTCTAACAATGGAAACATGGAAGCAGCAGATATGAATAAATCAATAAATGTGCCCTTGATACAGAAGCCATGTTTTCAGTTTGTTCGGTTCTGCAGAAAATGAATTAGGAGAGACACAATGGACCTAGTGGAATTCATAAAAAATATAGTTTTGTTGTTGTTGTTTGTTTCTCTGATAGTATCATTTTCTTGCTTATAGACTTTTATCATGTCTAACATAGTGAGTCTGGTGTCTTGGAAACATGAATATATCCTGCCATCTGATATATTCTGTTTCTTTGGATATTCAGCCTCCCTGAATACATGTATTTATTGCTTTCAGGTGGGAAAGGTGGAAAAAAGAAGAAAACTAAAAATTCTTCTAAAGGTCAGAAAAACAATGGATCAACTTGGGCTAATGTCCCTCTACCTCCTCCCCCAGTCCAGCCACTTCCTGGTACAGAGCTGGGGCACTATGCTGCAGAACAAGAAAACGGGTAAGAATATGATGTATGCTGACAATATGGCCAAGCCTGTGCTTCCCTTTCTATTCATTTTTTTTTTATTTTTATTTTTTGCTGTGTATTTCTTTATCATTGAACTGGCTTTCCTCTCTCCATGTTCACTGCGTCCTCCTTTACTGTTTGCACTCTCTCTATATGTTTTCAGGTGATAACTATAAAAAAGCCCATACTGAGGAGTGAGAATCCTTGGCTCTCAAGTGCTTTAGATTGTCTGCAATCATGATAATCAGCCTCCATTTATAATATTGCTTGTTAGTTTGAAAGCAAGTACCCACAGCTCTATGAACTAAAGAGGCACTCCTGAGAAGGACTGAAAGGGAATTAAAATAACCCTCTTCATCATCCCTTGCAGCTTCCTAATGACTTGATGTCTGGCCATAGCAGGATGCCACCAGTAGCGCACCACCACAATGGGATAATTGTGGGGACCTGACCAGTGGGTAGAACTTTAATCATCAGCACTGATGGGAATGGAGGGACAGGAACAATAAAAGATTCAAGCCAGTGCACACTCTTACAAAGCCTCTTTAAGTTAGACGATGTCTTTTGATGGCCCTTAAGGATGCTGTGTCTCTCTTCTTTACAGATATCTCACAGGAGTTCATTTCCTGAGAGCTTGAGCGGTGATTGCTTTGAGACACAAACACACGGATACTGTTTTTATTGCAAAAAAAGTCAAATAAAACATTTTACCTAAATTAATATTTCTAAATGCTATGTCTTGCTTTCAGTTTGAAAGTCAGTATATAATTGAGTAGAAATGTATACAGCACAAGAAAATGGAGTATATGGATATTTCTCACTAATTTCGCTTTATGCAGAATTATTTACATATTAAACATAATTTAACTACATAGTGGTATTATGGTTTATATTTGCTCAAAATTGTGTAAATATAATATTTATGTTGTTATAATTTTTATGTTTGCTTTGTTTACAAATGCTATCTTTGAATGCTTCACAATGACTTTATGCGTTTGCTACTCTTTCTATTTTGCAACATTTTTGTATTTTATCTACTTTTTCTTCTATGTATTCACACATAGCTCACATCTATGAAATATATATAGTATATGTGTATATATGAACATGTATATATACATATATGATCTATTCATATGCCAACACACATATATTTCCTCCATCTTTAAATGTTTCCGGTAGGCTTCATTTGTTTATCTGGGATATAGTATTCATCTTTATGCAAAAAAAAATAATTAACTAATCAAAATGTTCCCACTTGAAATTAGGAATTAAGAGCCCACCTTTTTCTTTTCCTGACTTAAAATTTATTTATTTATTTATTTAGTGGTTTTATTTATTTTTGGTTTTTCAAGGTAAGGTTTCTACTCATGGCCTTGGCTGTTCTGGACTTGCTTTATAGACCAGGCTGGCCTTGAACTCATAGCGATCCTCCTGTCTCTTCTTCCTTGAGTGCTGGAATTACTGGCTTAAAATTTAAATTGTGAATATGATCTTAATTCACATCAGTGACATAAATATGCCAATATCTCATGAAAAATAAGAATTACATATTTCATCAAAAGATTATTATAAAATTATTACTTGATAGTTTGCATTTTAAGAATTTAGCCAGAAAACAGGAAAATTTTACACATTTAGTGATTAGAAGTTATTTTTAAGAAGACAGGGAAAAGGACAGTAGCCTACCGCAGACAGTCTCTGAAAGACTCTACTGATCAAGGTATCAAAGCAGAGGCTGAGACTCAGCCAAAATTTGGGCAGAGTGCAGAGAATCTTCTGAAAGAATGGGGAGATAGAAAGACCTGAAGGGGACAGGAGCTGCAAAAGGAGTGCCTGAGCCCTGGGGGGCCTACAGAGACTGATACCCCATCCAAGGACAATGCACGGAGAGGGCCTGAAACCCTGGCTCACATGTAGCTCATAGACTCAGTCTCCAAGTGAGTTCCCTAGTAAGGGTAGCAGGGTCTGTCTCTGGCATGAACTCAATGACAGGCTCTCTGATCACTGCGGGGGGGGGGGGGGGGGGGGTGCAGTCTTGCCAGGCCACAGAAGAAGACAATGCAACCAGTCCTGATGAGACCTGATAGGTCAGGGTTAAATAGAAGGGGAGGGAGTCCTCCCCTTTCAGTAGAATAAGAAAAGGTATAGGGGAAGAAGAGAGAGGGAGGGTGCAATGGGGCAGAGGTGAGTGAGGGGGCCACAGCTGGTATACAATTGAATAAATGATAATAACAAAAAATTAAAAAAATAAAAAGAAGCTATTTTTAATATAGACCCCCAAATGCATGATATTATTTTTTTTAATTTCTAAAATATTCATTTATTATTCCAAATAGCTCAAAGGAATGTTCTGTTATTTACATGCAAATGTATATAAGAAGAGATTATGCTAAATATTGTTTGAGTTTTTGTTTGCCTTAAGTGTTGAAGATTTGATGGTGGGAAAAAGGACTATTTTTAGGGCTGAAGGCGTAGCTAAGTGAGTAGAAACCTTGTGTAGTGCATGAAGCCAACATTGCACAGAAGCGGGAGTGTTGCCTCACACTGACAACTTCAGCACTCAGGAGGTACAGCCAGTGAGTCCAGAATTCCCAGGTGATTCCAGCCTCACAGCTCTTGAGACAGTTTGATGCTGACCTGAGATATAGGAAATCCTATCTCAAAAACAAAGAACAAAAGTACTCTATTATCTATACATAAACTCGTTGTTATTATACTGGTGTGTAAACCAGCCAGTATTCCTACAGCAAAATTAATTTTTTTCTTTTGTTTTGGTTTGGTTTTGCATTACCATTTGCAACAAAACATAACAAAGAAGTTTGTCAACATTAAAAAAAAAAACTACATACTAAATGTGAGGTCCAGCTGTAGAAATCAAAGCCACAACAACCATAGAACAGAAAAAAAAATACATTTATAAGAGAGATCTGATATTTAATAAGGAAGATGTAATTATGCTCCTAAGACATTGTCTGCTTCTGGGTACACATGGACATGTTTTCCTTTCTCTCTCTCCCTCTCTCTCTCTCTCCCTCTTTCTTCCTATCTCTGTCTTTGTCTCTGCCTGCCTGTCTCTCTCCCTCTTTGTTTCTCCCTCTCTCTCTCTCTCCTTCTCTTTCTTCCTCCCTCTCTCCCCCCTCTCTTTCTCCTTCAAACTAAAGAGAGAATCATTATTTTATATAACAAATTATACATGAACATTGCACATAGAATAATAGCAGATAACCCAGTAAGCCAGAAGAAGGAAGAAATATCATTGGTGTATTGAAGGGAATCTTGAATCATTTATTCATACAAGATAGTACCCAAAGTGGCTAGACCCCAGAGTCAATAATGTAGAATCTGAAGAAAGTATTCAATCCAAAATGGTCTATAAACTAGAGAAGAATGTTAAATAAGAACTACAGTGAAAAATTTCAATGACAAAACTTGATACCTTAATATAGAGACCTTTATTTGGTCAAGGAGAAAATAAAATAAAAAGATGCCTATTACCTTCCCTTGTACCCTATTATAGTTATGACTACCTTCCTGTCTTCTATTTCTCACCATTTTCTGATCCTGTCTCTCTGTCCTGATGATCTCTAGATTCCATTTTAATTGCTTAACTGCATTTTCAGCAATTAGTACATACTGAATGAGGTTGGTTAATGCTGACTTTTTAATTATATTTTATTTTTATTACTTAAAACAGTTATTTTAATTTAAATAAGTTTTGATTATTTCCATCCACAACTCCTTCAAGACACTCTTTCCCTCCTTCTCAATCCAAATGTAAGTTTTCTCAAAAAACAAACAAAAACAAATAAAACAACAAATTCACACCCAAAACCAAGAAAACAAAATTAAAACCATAATCAAAAAGAAAGAAAAATACCAAACTGTAACCAAATAAATGCACACAGGTATATACAAACACATACAATAAATAAATAAATAAATATTTTAAAAACCTGTGGATTTCATAAAAGTTGTTCCACAACTAATCATGAACATGAGGTCTGTCTAGAAGTGGTTGATATTTCTAGTATCAATCCTTTGGAGAAAATTGATTATCCTTCTCCCATAAAGTATAAGTAACAGTTTAGTTTTAAGCCTTCACAGTGCAGATCAACTAAGAAGGTGCCTTGAGGTTAACTGTGAATCCTTGTATGTAATATAAAGAACCAGCTCTTTTATTGCTGATGATAGACTAGATAAGAAAACAAGAAGAACTTTGCTTCAGGTTAATAATTGGAATGCCTCAGCAAAATGGCTGATATGAAAATGAGAAGGGATGAGAGCAAGGTAGTGACAGTGGGCATGCGGGAGAAGGTTAGAGTCATTTCAGTGTCCTAACTGGGAAAAACAATAATGCTGAAAATACAGTCTGTAGTTTCTAATTGTGATTTTTAGTATTGCTTCTTAAGAGTATAGACATAGGTTATCCTAAGCATTTCAGTATCCAGTTTCATCACGGTACAAAATACCAAAAGTTATCCAAATGAAATGATATTTGAATGTTAATTTAATCATACAGCCATGGTGCAAATGTTTTTCCTTCTTAATATACTTCTTCAGTTTGAAAAGGCAATGTGTTAAATGTATTAGGGCCCAGCTCTAAATATAATATATTTATTATAGTCATAGGCTGTTTGGAAGAATTCAATAGTAATTAAATAGGTGCCTTGCTTTGTTCTTGCAATTAGAGATTGGCAAGCTTTTGCTGGAGTTGAACTTTATTGCATTTTTATTAGTAAGTTGGTATTTGTGTCTGGCCTTTAATAAGTTAGTTCGCATGCAACATTGATTTGCTGTCATCTTGATCATTACTCATCAGGAAAGTCAGATAATGGGATGCTTCATACATACTTCACTTACAGAATGTCATGGAACAAAGACTCATCTTGGAATGGTTGGATAGACCAGCTTTGATTGTTCTTTGAGAATATTACTTTGCAGACTTTTTAAGTTACTACAATATCATCAAATTTTTATTGCCTAAATAAGATTTCGTCTATAAAATGTAAAGAATGTCATTAAACAAAGCTGTATGTATGTAATGTGCAGTCATCTGCTCCTTTCTCTTCTTTGTCAGTAACTGCACTAACCCTATCTTGAGTGGATTCAGATCTAAACACCAGGAAGGCAGTTAGCAGTTCTCTGTATAACATGATATGCGCTTAATCCTGACTTAGCTCCCTTTATTCCCTTTTGTTTTTCTGAGTCTTTGAGATTTTTATCTTTTTTTTTTTTTTCAGTTGCTACAAACTACATTGAATACATGAACTTTTTTTCCATCCTTCCAAGTTCTGGAACGATCATATGTTTATTCATTGTGGTTCCAGTTACTGTTGCAGAAAATATAGGAGACTATTAATGACAACATCAACCCTACTTTAATGAAAGCCTAATGAAATTTGTCTTAGTATCTTAGATATTTACCTAGTATTACAATTTTTTTAATAATATAAAAAAATTAAATATCATTCCTTTGCCCAGTATTACTTGAATAACAGAAAACAAACCAATTATAATTTACTCTAATGCTTTTCATCTTGTCATTGCAAATTATGCATATAGCAAAGATTTTTTTCTCTTGGGTTACTCAGGTTTTATTTTAAATTTATATTTGATTTAAATTGTTTGAAGAATTGTTTGTTATTAATCAAGTAGGAATACTTTTGGTACTAATGGGTTGTTACTATTTGTGTATATATATATATATATATATATATATATATATATACACACACACACAAATAGTAACAACCCATTTATATATATATATATATACACTACTATATATATATACTACTATATATATATACTACTATAGTATATGTATACTACATTACTTCATATACAACTATACTAGCTTTGGCAATGACCCATTTTAAATACTGAAAATACAGCAATTTCTGCTACAAGAAAAAAGGCTGTATTTTTTTAACAAACTTTTCAAAGTAAACCTGACTTTAACTATTAAAATCGGCTAACAGTAAGTGCATTTTATACCTGAAAGTAGGTAATTATTGTACTTAGGTTCTAAATGTTTATTTTCTACCTTGATAATGTAGCACTCAAACTTAAGTAAGTAAGGCATACAAAGAAACTTAAGTATTCTCTTTAATGACGCTCTTTGCATGTCAATAGATATGTGTTTTAGCCAGCTATAAATGAGCTTAATCTACTTGAGGAAAAGATACCAAGTAATCTAATTTAAAATTGGGTACAGAGGTAAATAGGGAATTCTCATCAGAATGACTAAGATAAAAAAACTCAAGGGATAACACATGCTAGTGAAGTTGTGGAGAAAGGGGAACCCTCCTCCATTGCTGGTGGGAATGTAACCTTGTACATCTGCTTTGAAAATCAATCTGGCACTTTTTCAGAGAATTATGAATAGTGCTACTTTAAGATCCAGCTCTACAAGTCCTTGGTATATATCTGAAAGATGCTCAGCCATACAATAAGGACATTTGCTCAACTATGTTCATAGCAGCTTTGTTCATAATAGCCAGAATCTGGAAACAACCTAGATGTCCCTCAACCGAGGAATGGATACAGAAACTGTGACACATTTACACAATGGAACACTAATTAGCAATTAAAAACAAGAAAATCATGAAATTTGCAGGCAAATGGTGGGAACTAAAAAAAGATCATCCTGAGTGAGGTAACCCAGAAGCAAAAAGACACATATGGTATATACTCACTTATCAGTGGATATTAGCCATATTATATAGAATAAACATACTAAAATCTATAGTCCTAAAGAAGCTAAAGAACGAGGACCTTAGGGAAGATACTGAATCCTCATTCAGAAGGGCAAACATTGAAAGTGGGAGAAGACAGGCAACAGGACGGGGGCCTACCACAGAGGGCTCTGAAAGACTCTACCCACCAGGGTATTGGAGCAGATGCTGAGACTCCTAGCCAACCTTTGGGCAGAGTACAGTGAGCCTTATGGAAGAAAAGGGAGATAGAAAGACCTAGAGGGAACAGGAGCTCCATAAGGAGACCAACAGAGCCATAAAACCTGGACCCAGGGGGTCAGCCAAAGACCATGAATGGAAAGGGCTCCCAAGTAAGGGAACCAGGGGCTCTCTGTCATAAATTCAGTGGTAGGCTTTTTGATCACCTCCCACTGGTGGGTGTGCAGCCTTGCCAGGCCACAGAGGAAGAGAATAAAGCCAGTCCTGATGAGACCTGATAGACTAGGATCAGATAGAAGGGGAGGAGGTCCTTCCCTATCAGTAAACTAAGGGAGGGGCATAGGAGGAATAGAGGGTAGGTGGGTGAGAATGGGAGGAGAAGGGGGGGGGTCTTATAGTGGGATGCAAAGCGAATAAATAATAATAATAAATAAATAAAAGGAAAACAAACAAACAAAGCCATTTAGTTTCACCATGAGATTCTTGCTGACAAATTATTAATTCTGTGTAGAAAATACAGTTAAGTTTATCTATGTTAAATGAACATAATACAATGAAGAGAAGTAAATGGCTCTTTTATACCGTTCTGATGTCTTCATAGATAAATTTGTAAATAGCCAGTATGACTGATTGGATTTGAAAGCCTTAAAGGATTGAATGCAACAATGGAAGCTGGTTACAGACTTTAGTGTAACAGCACTCTTCTTCAAATAAAAATGGTGATTTCCATGAAATGTATTAAAATGACAATGTCTGAAGAAAACACATTTTTTTTTTCATACAGATTGGCACATGTTATATAGTTAATTAATAGGAACACAGATTTAGCCCAGAGCACTTTCTTTCTGAGATTAGTTGGTATTTGCAACACACTGTTTAGGGCTGCTTTGAAAGTGGTGCTTTCAGCTTTAAGCTCAAAGAAACCGAATGGCCCTGAAGTAGCCTCAATAAGGCAAAAGTAAATGACCTTGTATAGAAAAACAAAGACGCCAAAGAGAAAACTAACTTTGAGTGGACAATTTTCAGTTTGTGGAAATACGATTTTAGCGACCCAGGGAGCCTAGGCAAGTAGAGATGACACTATTCCTAGCTCCCTGGGAGGGATGAGCGCCTATGTAACTGTCTCTATCCTCTCCTCCTTTATGGCCAATATTCTTCTCTGTCTCTTGTGGAAACTGAGTTCTTCAGTACCTACCTTTGGTTTGCATATATGTAACTTAATATAGTCCCATTGCTACTAGCCAACAGAGCCTTGCCAGTCCTTGAACTGAGATGTACAGGTATCTCTTTCCACAGTGGGCCCTGTTGTTGCTTACTGATATTAGCTGATTGTACTATGTAGAGTCATCTCTATATCTATTCACATCATTCTCATATCTCTACCAGCTTCATCTCACAGAGTCCCTATCCCACATGCTTACATGTTCTTAGTCAAAGTTCTGTTGATGTAAAGAGACATTTCAACCTCAGCAACTCTTATGAAGGAAAGTGTTCAACTGAGGCTTGCTTACAACGCGTGGTAAGAAGCATGGTGGCATGCAGGCAGACATGGTGCTGGTGAAGCAGATGAAGTAGTTCTACATCCAGACCAGCAGGAAGCAGGAAAAGGGAGATATGAGCCTGGTTTGAGCTTTTAGAAACCCCAAAGTTCACCTCCAGTGACACACTTGCTCCAGCAATGCCAATCTCCTAATGGTAATATGTGGTGCCACTTGAGTGGTGGCCAATATGAGCCTATAGAGGCCATTCTTATTCACGTCTTTCTCTTTGAGTTTTTGCTTTGTCACCCAAAGGGTTTAACCAGAGCTATAATGCAGGCATGGGCTAACTCTGTCCACTGGTACACAAACAACTCCCTAGTGTTTACATCATTGAAGGCAATAACTTCCTATTTCCTGGCAGCCATAGCTCCCCCACTGGGTGAACATGGCTTCTTTACCCCTGTCCCATACACAGTATCATTGCTATTGTAGCCTTTTGGGAACTACAACTTGGAGATGGTGTAAATAAAACTGCTATTGATTTAGAATTTACTATTCTAATATTCTACACTCTTGATCCAGAATCTCCTTTTAAAATTGTTTTTGCTATGCTATCTAAATCTTCAATATAAATTTCATAAACTGAAAATAAATAATATGGTGGATTTTATGTCAAATAATTTTACTGAAAGTGATAATCGCTTGTCTTTTACAAGATATTTGGAACTTCTGTTTATATGTTGAGATGAGCATTATGATAAATTTAAAAAATTAAAAGGTTATTAATGGCTTTATTACCAAGCATTGATAACAGGTATATTATATGGAATAATAGATTGACATAGGTCTAGAAGAATAAGCCAGATACTTGTGCATGTGTTAGACTGGTCATCTAACACATGCACAAAGATACAGAAGAGAAGCAAGGGAATAAGTCTCCAAGAATTAACTTCATTAATTGTCTTTAATTAGCAATTTGGTGTTTCCAAGTGATTAACTTTGGTGGAACATTATTTCCTTTTGTAACTGTGTTAACAATTAGCTAATACAGTCATTTAAGAATAAATTGAGATTTCTGAGGTAACAGATAGAATTAGGAATAAGGACACATATAATACTCTGGTGACGTATTAATGTGATAAGGAAGAGGTAAAGTGAGAAACCCTTTCAAGACTTGGTTTGGTTTCTACTACTTGCTAGTATGACTGTGCATTTATTTCTGTGTGTGTCAGTGAACATTTTTCCTTATTTAATTTCAGCTACGACAGTGATAGCTGGTGCCCACCATTACCAGTGCAAACATACTTGCACCAGGGTATGGAAGATGAGCTGGAAGAAGATGATGATAGGGTGCCAACGCCACCTGTCCGTGGTGTGGCCTCTTCACCCGCTCTCTCCTTTGGACAGCAGTCCACTGCCACTCTTACACCATCCCCACGGGAAGAGATGCAACCTATGCTGCAAGCTCACTTGGATGAGTTAACAAGGGCCTATCAGTTTGATATAGCAAAACAAACATGGTAAATATCTTTAGGAAGCCAAAGGCCCTGCACTTTCTCCATACAGAAATGTTCTTGCATGTTTACTAAACAGCGGTGCTCATAAACCTACGGAGGTGGGATGAAAAAATAATTTTGACGATGTGTTAATCATCTCTCTATATAAAAAAGCTGGTGACAGAAAATTAAGTAAACTGACTGACGTCACACAGCATTTTAGGGAAGTGAATGGAGCAGAGATTCAGGCTATGTGCTTTTGGTGACACTAGAATGTTTTCTCATTCACAAAACAACTTCACTTAGTTTATCCTTGAAATCACTTTTAATGCCACAATAAAGGACTCCTTTCAAATTCTTCAAAGTGCCTGTGATTAATTCTGCATGTGGTTGTGAATATGTAAATGCATGCTCCTGGAAATTATGCTGGTTAGTGTCAGTTATTCAAAGACCCTGTTTGGGCTGAATTAAGAGGATTAGAAAATAAGAAAAATAAAAACAGTAAATGCTTCATGAGAAACCCCCAAACCACATTACATTTTAAAAAATAAGACTATACATTCATAAGCCACAGATGGAAGTCTGTCAGGTGCTGTGTGAAAATGTGGCAGAATAAAAATAGTACCAAGCCTCATGATTTTTAGAGAATTTTGTTTTTCTGAAGTACTGTTTTATATGTCAGTATATATGACTTATCAAAAAGTATCATCTGTTGATTTACATTACACTTGAATTCAGATGAAAGAGTTTCCATTTTTGGATAGCTCTAACTTACTGAGCTCTATTCATAGTGAAATAGTCATCACTCTCTGTGATTATGAGCTACTTATTTTAAAAATACACATAAGTATATATTTGAGAAGACTAGTTTAGGAACAGCACTCCATGCTGTCACAAACATGCTATTTGCCAAGGAACAGAAGACCCTTATTTTTTTCACAATCAGCAGATATGTTATCAATAGTCAAACATGTTACTATTAAACAATATTGTTTTACATAAAGCTACTTTGTACAAATATGACTAAATTTAAAACAAGTTTGTAACGAGACGTGAGATTTTTTGTTGACTCATGAAGTCATGCAGCTTTGTCATTTATACTTTAAACACACACCTGATTCATATTAGAATACTAGACAAATTTAATGTACAATAGTACCTAGATTCTACCTCCAAGTGGATTCTAATTTCTTAGTCTAGGGTTCCAGTGAAGACAGCCAAGTTTAGGTCCAGTTCCTGGAAGATGATGTGTCTTACCTGATATATGACTGGGAGAAATTTGTTTGCCTTTTATATGTATAATTCCCCCATGCAAAAATTAGTAGTGATGCTAATACTTGGCTTCTATATAAATTTAGAAGGGACCCACCCTACAATACCCTAAATTATGATTAGGTATATGATTAAAGAGTCCCCCAATTCACTCTGAAGTTTTAGTACATGCTGAAAGAGTTTTAAGAATTCACTGGATCTTCTATACTCAAAATTACAAATTATTCTCATAAAATACTATAGATTAAAATAAGCCAAGGTAAGTGATGTGGAACAATGGTCTGAAGAATCTCAAAGACATATCTCATTTTTTCCCATTGCAGTCCCAGGTAGCTCTGTTTACTCAACATTAGCAAGATGCCCGAACTATTACCTAGTCAGGAAGTCCATGGGAACAGAGCTAGAGTGATTGTCTTAGGACTATTAAGGTTGACTGCTATCCTGAATGACCTCACTTGTCAGCCCACAGAGAGATGAAGCTATTACTTTGTGACTAAAAACCCTATGATGATTTGTCCAGTTAAACAGTGTGTAGACCCAAACTTCCAAGTCAACAAACACTTGTACCAGAAAAAGAACATCCTACCCTCCACGGATTTGAAGAAAAATGCCTATCCTTTTTTTATTTTTATTTTTTGAGTTGAGGTGAAGCTCTCTATTATGTTTCATGAGTTTTAAGACTTAAATGTTTGCACACTCCATGGTTCTTAGCAAACTACCGGTATAATTCTAATTTCTTGTATATACAAGGGGTGGAACTTTCCCTTGGGTTGGTCATTTAGTAATTTAGTCTCCCATTTAGTAATTGCTTCATAGGTATTCCCTGAATGTGTGAATGAACTAACTCATTTCCATAGCTTCTACCTTGCCCTAGACTACATCCTTTTTCTCCCTGAGTCTGTTCTTACTTGATCCATCAATGTTATGAATGCAGTAGCTTACTTTGCTTATGAAAATTATTAATTCATTTTCTTACCTTAAAAAAATACCTTGCGGGTCCCAACTGTACTTCTAAGGATGCTGTTCATACTGACAGATGAATTGTGCAAAGTACTTCTTATTACCAGAAGATTGTTACAATTCATACATACCTCCATCTCGTATTTCAGACTACTTTCTAGCTCTGCTTCAATTAAGGAGTACATTTTCATGGCTTTGTAATTCTTTTTCATCAAGACATGCCAAAATTTATGTTGGATTATGTGTAGATTTTCCCTATTTCTCTCCCACCCTCAAATCTATAGAGTCATAGTGAAACAAACCACATATGTAATTCTGCTTGATATCCTCGTGTTCATCATGTAGCTTCCTCTCTCTCCAATGTACAAACTAAGTGTGATACCACATGGAGAGCAAAGTGACCTTGTCTGAGTTCAGGCCTAAGAGAGTTTAGTAAAAGTTGCTTTTCTTGCCTCACTATGAATTAATTGGTTGTGTTGAATGCCAGGGAGTTGCATGCTGCCTCAAATACCTGCTCTATAACATTAGAGATAAGGTCAGACGACATTGACGTGATGTCTGGAAGCAACACTCCCGGGGTTCACCCCTGAAGGATAAAGAACCCTGTTAATTTTAGTTGATTATAAATTCACAAATGCAATTCAGAGATAAATATTAAGCAAATTTTAAAAGTGATAAATATTATCAAAAAAATTACAAATGAGAACAAAAATAACCCTTCAACTTTTTTTTTTAATATAAAAAAGCCAATGGCAAAAATGCATTTTCCTTATATACAATGACTCTTACATGAGAAGGCACTTTTGACTACTTCTGTATGAAGTCAAGAAAAAATTGCACAGGCATGGAGCACATTCACTTTTTGTTAACAGTAACAATAACCATGAACAACTTCCGGTGATCATTTTATAGGTTAGGAGGAATTATTGAATAGTCTCACAGCAAATCAGCTGGATGCCAGGATGCAGCTGTTCATTGTGTTAGACATGAAATGTGAACCACGTCACTCAGGCTTCTCTTAGATATCTTCCAATAAAAGGAATGTTCATACATCTTCTATTAATTTTTATGAGGTTTGGATTAGACTTCTTTACCCATTACAAAGAGGTTATTGAACACACCTTATGTTCTAAATGCAATCCTTTAAAACTTTGTTGGTGAGATAGATTGCAATTACCCAGAGCATAAAGTATTTGTGTCTAATCTACACTGTGATAATGAAACAGCTGTTCAGCCTAATGTGGTGGGAATGATACCAAAAGCAAGCATCACGGGGCAGAAAGTGTAGCAGAAGCAGGGCAATCAGGACCTTACCCAACAAGCTGTCTTCAAACAGGCTGTACAGGTTAAAGCACTAACCTGGAAACCAAGTAACTATTGTGGCGGGCCAAAAGGTAACACTGATTTGTCACAAATATTCCTATTGTCTTTTAAAAAGTCTTACTACAAAAATTCTTGAACTATATATTTTCCTCTGTATCACCATATGAATATCAAAACGAGCTTTTGTAGTTCATGTGGTTGTTGCTTGGTGGGGCATGGGTCCATGTCAGGGTCTCTGCTGAAGTAGAAGAAAGTGATGCGAGTGAGTGAAAATGGAAGACGGTATGAGTTGCCATAACATGACATTTGACACCAATTTGACGCAATTTCATTGAATGTTAATGAATTGCTTTCTGTCTTTCATTTCTTTCTGTTTGAATTCCAGGCACATTCAAAGCAATACTCCACCTCCACAGCCCCCAGTTCCACCATTAGGTTATGTGTCCGGAGCCTTGATTTCAGATTTGGAAACAGATGTTCCAGATGAGGATGCTGATGATGAAGAGGAACCTTTAGAAATTCCTAGGCCCCTCAGAGCACTAGACCAGACACCTGGATCCAGTATGGACAATCTAGACAGCTCTGTGACAGGTAACAAAACTGATAGGATGGGAATAAGCGACCTATTTGCAACATTAAAATGCATCACAAATCAGATGGTTCCTTATGTAAGATTTATTCCACTCCATCTATTTTTGTACCATTTTAAATATGTTAATGTTAAACACCAAATTCAAAAAGGATTTAGAAATACTTTTGCTTTGCTGCTAAAATGATAAGGAAATTCATGAATTTTAAAAAGCTTTAAAGACATGAAAGAAAACTCAATTATATCCCAGGCTTTCATGGAAAGTTCACTCTGCTACAAAACCAAGTCTTTTACATGAAAAACCTTCACTTTTAGAATTGATATAATTTGTATATAGGAAGTGACAAACGAAGTGAATGTGCACGATCTTAGAACACTTCTTGATATTTCACCCTGGAACATCACTCCCTGATGAAAATAAGCGAGCCTTCAGAACGAGCCTCTTTTAGGTTGCCCACGCTGTTACATTTTTGGAGTGGAAACATGTATAGAGAGATAAGAAGTGCATTTATGCATTTCACAGTGCTGCATATAATCACCAGTCCTTGCCAAGAAGTGTAATTATTTTGCCTGTTTATTGCCTAGGCTTCTGATTTTTTTTTTCTTGTTCGCTAAGCAAACATTCCAGTTGGTGTTTGCCTGTGATGACTGTAGATCCAAGAAATAGCCTGTTTCCGATGATTTAAAATTGTCCAGTTGAAATCCCTTCTATACACAAATGAAACTTTCATCTTTCTATCCCCTTAATAACCTACCCCTTGACTCATAAACATGCCTCTCACTGGATAGGGAGGACATAGCTACCTCAAACTTGAATCTGACTTCTGCATTGTGTTGGGTCATCTCAGACAACCTATATTATGCTCACTTGGATAATTTTTTTTTCAATCCTAGAATGCTTTTTATCAGAGTTTCCCTGACTCCACTGGTACTCTGAGCACTTCCTAATCTCTACAGGACGGGCGCTGCCTGATAGGTCCACAAGCATTGCTGGACCTTGCTATATGACAGTGCAAAGGACACACCAGAGCCTCTGCTTTCCTTTCTGTACTTCTCAGCGTTTGAGGCATGTGTCTAATTTTCAGTTTTTCTTCTTGCCTGGAGGCTGAACTGCTCATCAAGCTAATTAAGATTTTAAAACCACAGATATATTGCTACAATTGGAAACACAGATCCAACTGAAGGTGACAGAGCAAAAATTAAAACTTTGGCACTTTGTGAGAGATGACTTATTGGTACACTATTATGTTAAGCCTCTTTGCTTGGATTTCTAACATAATCTACTTTAGGGCAAAATTCTGAATATCTTTGCATATTTCACTAGTAATACCAAACTGTTTCCTATTAAGAATGAAATTAAAGTTCCAAGAATAATGGCAAAAGTCAGCTATACCCTCTGAAGTTCTTTATTAAATATGGCAGAGACAATGTATATGCCTCTAAGTTAGCAAAATTTCATTTACCCTTTTACATGCTCGCTCAACTGCTAGTTAAGGTGTCTTATGCAAAGGTGGTCAGGCAATGTGCACTGCTCCAGTAGCTAAAGCTAATTCCATGTTCATGCCAAAGAGAGCTTTCATTAAAAAAAAAAAAAAGTTTCTTTTGATACTTGATTTAACTGCTTAATTGTTGCCATATAGACTTGGTTCCCTAGCAAAGGGAACTTTTCATGAAAGCTATTTAGGTATGTACATAGTCCTCCACAATGAATGTGTCCCATGAAAATACATCTCTTTAGTAATATTGTACCTTTCACCACAGTCACTAAATAACAACTTCCATTGTTTTTTTTTCCTTCCTTCTACCAGTAACTCAGAGGAGAATGTTGAATCAGAGGTTAAATTTGCCTTCTAGACCATTAGTTCTCAACCTTCCTAAAGTTGTGACACTTCAATACAGTCCCTCATGCTGTGACCCTCCCAACAATAAAATTACTTTCATTGCTATTTTATAACTGTAATTTTGCTACTGTTATGAATTGTAATGTATGTATTTGTGTTTTCCTATGGCCTTAGATGGCACACATGAACTGGTCATTTCCCCCAAAAAGGTCAAGACCCACAGGTTGAGAATTACTGTTCTATACTGTGAGTGTGAGTGTGTGTGTGTGTGTGTGTGTGTGTTTATTACAAAGCTTGTATATGTACATAATAGATGGTACTTAATGTTTTGAGTCTGAGAGCACGAAACATGCATAAGTAGATTAGATTATGAGTATACACGGGGAGTATATGAGTCATGGTACAAGGTGTGTGAGTGAATATATTGAGGGGTACGCTTTCTCTGCCTAAAAATAAGCCAATTCAAGCTGAAATTTCAAGGGAAATTGCCAAAAAGAATGGGAGTTGGGGGAGGTGGACATGCAGGGACAGAGAAATACAGAAAGGGAAGAACAAATATATCTGGATTATAAGGGCAAGAGCCTCTGGGGGAAGGAAAGGCCAACCCCTTAGCTAGAAAATTCAGGGTAGAATAGAGGGCAACATATGCTTACCATACCTTGTAACAGGTAGAGACTGGCAGATGCTAGGAAAAGCTGAAATGACATGATTAAATAGACACCTCACATGCTTGTTTCCAGTCTGAAACTGAACAGGGGTGAGCATATTAGAAAGTGCATAAGCACTTGATGTGAGTACATCAATTTATGTGAATATATAAAAGGAATGAGTAAATATAGAAAGAATTGTGACTGTATATGGAGAATGTAAATTTGTTCGTCAGCTAGCAGAGAGGGTGCATGGGAGAAGGCTCACGTGTACATGCGTTTTGGGGATTTTCCCCGAGTTATCTGTATGCATTAATCACTATGCCTGCTCTGGCCTTTGCAGGCACTATACCCATATGGTGCACAGACCTACTTTCTGGCCAAACACCTAGACACATAAGAACAAACAAACAACAACAACAACAACAAAAACAAAAACAAAAACAAACAAAAAAAAAAACCCCAAATACAATTATCCTAGATACAGAACTCACCTTTGTAAAGAAGTACTTTAACTCAGAATATGCCCAGAACAAGGGAACAATCTTCCAGGTCCCTAAATTCTGAAAAGAACATTCATTTAAGGAAAAGATCAGCAGAAGAAAGTGTCACTGGCTCCAAATGTTAGTAACAAAAAGCATGACAAACCTATTGCTTTATGTAATTATTGCCAAAGCAAGCATTTATTCTGTGTTCTTACTTCTATTACTAGATCAGGAATTTATATTCATTAATGATGATAATGATGATGAAATAGTGGCACCCTCATAAATACAAAACATTCTTTTAAGCACAGTGGTAGCTGTTTTTTGGATGGCCCAGAGACTGAAGAATGGTATTTCTAAGCCCCATTTTTGTTTGGTTGGTTTTGGTTTCTTGTTCTTTTTTTGAGACAGATTTTTACTATGTAGCTCTGCTGTCTTGGAACTTGCTATATAGAGCAAGATGATTTCTGTAATCTGTTAAAAGTGTGTACTACCACACCCAGACTGGATTTTACATTTTAAAATTGTAGCAAGGAAACCAAAGGGGGGAAACAAAGCAAAAGGAAGGAAATATAAGGGAGCAAGAGAAATAATTTCCAGATAACGGAAGGAATCACAAAGAGAAAGGGAGACAAAGAATGAAGCACTGATGTTTCAAAGTCTAAAGTACTTACTATCTGGCACTTTGCAGATACGTCCTTTCCTCGGTTTTTAGGATTTACCCTAGCTTAGTTCACTTAACTCCAAAACTATGATTGCTGATGTCCTGGTTTCATAGGTAAAGACATCAAGTCACAGGTGATTCTATCATTCAACTTCATCTACCTAAAATTGTACATATCTATATAACCATCTCTCTCTTGTTCTCTTTATCTCTCTCTGTGTCTATCTCTATCTATCTATCTCTATTTATATATATATATATATATATATATATATATATATATATATATATACATATATGCTCACACACAAAAATCAGTTTTATGATAACTAAAAATTACTGTAATCAATGGTCTAAAAATGCATATCATTTATGTTTGGAGTTATCATATTTAAAATGAAAATGATGACTGGGTTGTTAGCCAGCATGAGGCTTTTTCTTCTCTATATATGTACAGATGGATAAATATATATTTCTAAAAAAGACATAAAATTATATGAACACATTAATCCTTACTGTGTACTTACTTAGTCAAGATCATGATAGGCGTTGTCAGATGTGACAGTTATTTTTTCTTGCATTTTTTTCTACATTCAGTTACAGTGCACTGTTGAAATTTAGCTGTCCACATATTTCAAGAAACCATCATTTTATCATTTTTGGTGATCTGTGCATCGCTTTATCGGGTTTTTTTTTTGGTAATCTGTGCTTCTAACTCGTCATAACATCTATTTGACGGTCACAAAGCACAACACTAGCTTTACTGCTTTAGTGCACTTCTTGTCGTGGATTTGAAAAAAAAAAACACTCAAAAGTTCCCATATTCAAAAATAACCTAGAGATATTTCTGCCTAAATGCCAATCCACCATCATAGGGTAACAGAGAGAGACAGGGTTCAGCAGTGTATTTTCCACAACGTCCATGGTGGAAGACAGGGCTAAGTATTTTCTGGATTTAATGATAATTCCCTGAAACATTAAGTTCCAGAAGATGGAGTGGAGAGACATATAGAAAAGGGTGTCCTTAACATATAGCTGAGATTCTAACTACTTTGGTGACAGAACTAAGGACAATAATGAAGCTGGTAAGTGAGAAAGAGATTGATTTGGGTATTGGAACTTACATGTACATGGTGACTAAAATGATATCCTGGAGCTTTTTTCTTGTCTTATTTTTGGACAATTTAATTATTTTCTTTTAAAACTCCCTCACCGTATCAGTGTAAGAAAACACCACTTAATTTCTCCTTCTCTAACTTGATACAAAGGTGTTTAGAAACTTAGCCATTAAAATTTTTCACCTGAGGTTTTTTCCCTCTACTTCAAAAAAATTGAAAACAAATAATTTTAGTATTATGGGTATTTTTGATAAATGCACAAGTGACAAATTCATTGCCTTAGGCTATTTCAGCAGCTCTAGGACCTTTAAGGCAAATTTGACAGATGAAATGGTAGATGTTACATATAATGATATATATATATGATTTTTTATCAGAGTGAAACAAGTTAACAGATGTTATATAACCCAAGGAAAGATGTTCTATGTATTTATTTTGCTTTCCTTATATATTACACACACACACACACACACACACACACACACACACACACACCCCACAGGGAGAAGGGGTAGATTTGCTGCTTTTCCAAATATTGGGAGGACATTTCTACACATTTTCTCCATTTTTTCTTTGTCTATAAAAAGTCAATATTTGGACTAATTTGACCAAAGACAATTACAACAGAAGATTTGTCTTCTCAAGTAGTTAGACAAGCAGTGGATTAAATATTGGCTCAAAAATGGGGGCCATAAGTTTTTGTAGCTCATAAAAATGGTAATGCAACAATTAGCAGGGTCATATTATATAGCACAGACTTTACTCCAGCCTAATGGATCTAAGGATAAGCATTTATCAGCAAGGAAGGATTTAGCATAAATTGACATGTAAATGAATTGACGACTGATCATAAATTAATTTTAGTGCTGAAGATGTAATAGAGACACAGCAAGATGCCACTTTATCATGGCATTTTATGCTCAGTAACATTTAAGCAACTTAATGTCCTATGTGAGATTCTTCTTCATCAGCCTGAATTAATTTCTGATTTTTTTTTTCTGGCCTTTCAGCATTTTTAAGCTGAAGAGTTTAGGAAGATTGAAGTTGTAAACACCAATAAATTTGGCTATGTGGCATAAATTCATTTTTCATTAAATGTTTAAATATGTATTGATTATGTTTGTGGTTGTAATGTGTCAGAGGAGTATGAACTGCACGCAATTTGTAAAGATTCCCCAGCCAAGTTGCTCTTACCTGCTGTTCTCGTAATTTTGACATTGTGTTCAAAGATGCGAAAGACACTGTTATTATGAAAATGACTTACTCTTTAATCTACCAATTAATGCTTTTCTCATCCTATAATCTCCTCTCTCTCTCTTTCTTTCTCTCTCTCTCTGTGTCTTTTTCTCTTTCTGACTTTGCCCTTCGTAATTGTTTAAGTTAACATAACCAATGAAGGTCAAAACTAGTACCCGGAAAATACGTTTTTAAAATTTTGTAGAAGGGATTTTAATACACAGTATGCAGTATGGTGATGAAATACGCCCATACAGTTTGAAACTCTAACCCATGGTAGACGCATTGTTTATCCTGGTACAGTGTAGTGGTTGTTAGAGAAAAAGCCAAGAGAAAAGTCTCATTTCTCTCTGATTTATGCTCCTCGCTTTAAATCGTCCAGTGAAAAAGACAACCAACTGGCTTCCATAGGTTTCGCTCTGTACCGTCAGGCATTCCAAGGCCTAAGGAGGCAAGGCATGGTATGTTTCTAGTCAGCTCTGAAGCCATTTATGCAGATCCTTTGCTCCTAGAGGAAATATAAAGTTATATATATATATATATATATATATATATATATATATATGTATATGTATATGTATATATATGTATAACAGTAACTCAAGTTTCTCTGCTGCCTGACGACCATAGGAAGGCCTGCTTTGTGGTACTCAGCTACTCATTCTTCCCAGAGAAAGAGGGAATACACTGAGGAAGAACTTTGTGAGGAAAACAAAAAAAGAGGAGGCAAATTTTAAAGGACGTATCAGAAAGGCTAGATAGAAAATCACAGCAAAAACAGATTATTTCTTTCTTTCTTTCTTTTTTTTTTTTTAGTAAGTGGCAAACATAGGCATGGAAATTCACATGAAGGACTTGAAGAGAAAAAGCCCACTCTTTTGGGAGGAAAGAGAAAAAAGGGACTTTCTCTTGGGAGGGTGTATAGAACGCTACCTTTACGGTGATGCTGCTGTGACATGGGATGTTCTCCTTTGCATTTTTCAGTATGTGAGACTCAACTGTTGGTGAGCTAGGCCACCAGTGGGAACCACAGGTCTGGCACGAGGATAATGGACTCAGATACTTTGGGTGGAAAATTGAAATAACAAAATATTTGACTAAGTGTGTCTATGTGAGTTTGTGTGACTAAGAATCACACATAAAAATAAAATTATGACTTAAGGTAAATTCATCATTTTACCTTGACTAAAACCACCATAAACTACCACAATTTTAATGTAGTACAGCATAGCATGTATATAATGTATATTATACCTATATGCATAGAATACATTCCATTACATTCTTAAAATTGTGTTTGTTATTATTTTTGTTGCTGGACAATCACATCATTATTTTCCTCATGTCTAATTAATCAACAATAATTCACTAATAAATATTATTTAATGAATAGATAAATAAATTTTCTTGGAATGTTTATAGAGGTGTTCTTTTGAAAGTAAAATAAGGTCATTGCTAGGGTGTTATGTACCATACAGACTCATGCAGAGAATTCGCAGTGAAGAATGAGCATGCTAGGCACCTTTTATCCAATACGACAATCTTTACTGAATTTCTGCACTGCGATGCCCCACGGAAGACATACCTAAGAATGATCAGCAGGTAGTTCTTTATCTCTAAAACTCTGCTTCTTAGGGAATGTAGATGCAACAGCTGCAACCAGTGGATGGAACCAACAAATTTTTGGCATAATGTTTAGACAATGAAGGTGTTGAACCTAATTTTTAATACAAAACTGAAGACGAAACAAAATTAAGGCAACAAAGAGCTAGTATTTCATTGAGACACGGGAGTGTAGAGGTGGTAGCAATGAAGTGTGCTTGAGTGGGGTGAGATATTGTTGCGTGAATACTGATACTACAGAGTTAGACAGGAGTCCACATTAAAAGGACCCAGCGACTCTGTGTGGACGTCATGATGCTGACAGGGAAGAGATCTGTAAACTGAGAAATGAAAGTTTGAAAGTTCTTGAGAGAGAAATTTAGACAATGGCAAGGAAGAACAGAGTTATCTGAAAGAACTAAAGAGTTAAAAGATAAAATGAGTGTGAGAGATAAGTGAGTTCCTATTTTGACAGTGAAAACAGCCTGTGGAAAGGACGGGAAATGAGGATTCCCGTTCTGTAGACCTACCCTCAGCTGTGGCTCCACAGTCTTTGGTGACCCCTCACTGAACAATCTTGGATTTTCCCTTATGTCCTGTGGCACCGAACCACACAGTGCTTACATCATTTCTTCTTTCGTTGTGGCCTATTAGTCCTTGACAGTGTTCTTTAGCTCAGAGGAGGCCATGTTGCTGGAGTTATTTATCTTAGCTTCCTTGAAGTGGCCTGTGTCAAGGGGATTTGCTTGGAGTGTAAGGATCCTGATTGTGTGCTTTTGCCAACTAGGGTCCACACTGCCCTTCTCTGCTCTTCCTAAAACTACTATATCTCAGTATATTAAAATTCTCTTTTCTCTGTTTTGAAAAGGAAACATCTCTGTCACTGACCCTTTTACTAACACCTCAAACGCTTAATCACTCTATTCTCTTAAAAAGAGGAGAAAAAAGCCAGAAACTGTAATATTTGATTCTCACCCATTTCTTATAAATATATCTTTGTGTCATTTAGAAAACCTAACACAGATTTTATAAACGCATGTTTGTATCCCTTTTTTAAATATATTTAAATAAGCACTACTTGGTAGTTTATTGAATTAAGACTTCAATAACAAACTCATATAACAAACTAATATAAATATCATATTAATTATAATAAATAGTTAAATTCCCACTGTGATTTTTTAATTAAAAACTGATATTCTAGATATTTATGAAAATGCTACTTGTAGTATCTCCAAAGTACTTTGTGAGGTTATTTATGTACACATAACGTTGCAATTTTCCCACTAACACCTTGTTTCATTTTGCAGAAAAACTCACATTAATGCTCATGATATTCTTCATAGTGATTTTCAAAGGCACCATTAGTAGTCAAAACAAAACCGGAGTTATTGAGCTAATTAAAAATTAAAGAATTCATAACAACTGTCATAAATAGAAATTCAGTAAAATACTGTTTCCTTATTATCCATGTTGGTTTGATATTGTTTAGACACTTTATGTATGAGTTTTTATTGTTTTATGAATGACTTTATTTTAAAATCTTGATATAGTTGATGGAGTCTGAACTAACTTTAAAATATGTTCAGACTATTTTTTAACCGTTTCCTTCTCTTTAAATACATTAAGTTGCTTCAGTCAGATTACTCTTGGTTGATGCACAGAAAGTTAAATATACATAGCAGTCCTTGGGGAAAATGATCATATGATAATTTAATCAATGCAAAGATTGAACCAATTGGAATGTGTTTTGTCAATGAGCTACAAACAGATATAGATTTTAAATGGCCTTAGTTCTTCTGTATTTAGAATGTTGGAGACATAGATGATAGTGGGGTAAAGCACGTACAAGCAAACTTTAAAGAAGCAGCGAGGAAACGAAATAAACAACTTGCTCATTAATAGTGTGTTACAGCAGATGAGATCTCTGATATATAGAACTTACTGGACCACTACATTTGTTTTTAGGTTCAATGGTAAATGGATGGGGCTCTGCATCTGATGAGGATCGTAACTTTTCTAGTCATAGATCTAGTGTAGGTAGCTCCTCAGATGGCTCCATCTTTGCCAGCGGCAGCTTTGCACAAGCCTTGGTGGCAGCAGCAGATAAAGCTGGTTTTAGGCTGGATGGAACCAGTCTTACAAGAACAGGTTGGTAGACTCAAGTCAACACTCTTTGCATGAGAGAATCCTGTCCTCCGGACACTGACCTTTCCTCCTGTTCTTTCTTCTCAGTGGATCTAACTACAGGCTTTCTGAAATATGCATGAACACAGTTGGATGGGATCTCTGTTACCAGAACTCTCTTTTGATGCTAATATTGTGGAGCCAATAATAGGTTCCTACTCACTACCTTGCATCTACCCATCCTTTTTCATGGCTCTTCTGGTTAATTGCAGTATGCTTCCTTTCATATTACAACAAAGCCACAACTAAGATTGTCATTAAACTTTCAGTAACTCACGCATTGCAAAATCCTCACAAAATCAATAATGAACCCGGTGATTAAAATTATTCAGCTTTTATCTCTTCTACTCTACCCCATTTCTTTCTGCATAGGCACTTTCTGGGAAGGGCTTTCTCAGCATGGGGTGAATGGGTCTAAAACTTCTATCTAACAGCTCACTTGGCTGATGGTATTAATTGTTTAAGATTTTAATACAATAATTCGCTACTTGTTTTAAAGGATGCTAACTAAAGATACACCAAATGTATTTGTAGTTAAGTAAGATATCTACATGTGTATTGTTCTTTACAGCAAATCAATTTTGATTTCAAACAGCAGAATATAATAGCATTAAAATCTAATTATGTAATTGTTATATGCATCTGATGCCACGGGGGGGGGGTGATATATAACATTAGCTATAGTAATTTACAAGTAATTTTGTAATTAAATGAGGTGGGAGTTTTTCTGTTTTTTGTTTTGTTTTGTTTTTTGAAAACAACTTTGGCATGATGTTTGTGCCCTTGTATTTTCACATATACTTTCTAACTGCATTTAATAGAAAGATAATATGTGCCTTTACTATGTTGTCTTAACAAATAAATCAATGAAATATCAAATGCATTCTTAAATTTTAATAGTGTTCCAATAGTAAAGAAAAAAACTTTCAATTTTTGCTACACTTTCAGGTTATAAAATTATGTCTTGGATATTTTCTCTAAGTTTGACCATCAATATTTTTTCCTAGTATGCATTAAGTATGCTTCAAACAAAATGGAAGAATGTCTTATTCATCACAAAGGTTTATTTTTATATAAGATCCAAAGTAAAATATGCTGTAATATAACTGTTATTTGAATTTTCTTGCTTCCTAAGGCATACATCAGAATCTTTATGTTGCCTGAGTGTTTTTTGTGGCCTTTCTTATAGGCAGAAAAGGGAAAAGGTACAAGGAATCTAAAAACTTAGAAGGCATAAGTGCACTAGAAGCATGTATGCTAATTGCTAATAAAGCATTAAGCCATACCAAGACACAGTGACTTAGGAAAGTGTAGCTACATATTATAATTTTGTATGAAGTGAAAATATGCACAGGCACATAAACATGTTCATATAAACCAGTCCTCTCTTACCATAAGAAACTTAGAATTAAAATAATTCATTGTAGAAAATGTATTAGCTGTTTTTCTCAAAATAAATTCCATGGATATATTCTAAACAACAACAATAACAACAACAACAACAAAAAAAAAAAAACACATTTCATTTTTAAAATTAAAGTGTTGGGTCTGTTAACACACAATAATATTGCTCAGAAAACACTTATCACATTTTAGATACACACTAAGACTATAACTTGACAGCTTCTATATTGATCTTATTGACTCCTGCTAAAAGAGGTAGAATTCACTCTGTATCAACATTAAATGGTAAGGTCAATTTTATTTAAGCACCTTTGCAGACCTATCTTGTAAAATTTCAAATGTTACTACTCTAAACATTGTTTAAGAGTCTAAGAGCAAAACTTGACTAATAAATAAAACTACAATTATTTTTTAAATTTTTTCTTTCTTATTTTGAAAGGTAAATGTGGCATACATTTGCACAGATTTATGAAAGTATTACCAAGATTGTTAAGATTAATAAAACTATACTCAAGCAATGTGAAGCTTTTGGTTGAGGGATTTATTTCAGGTTCATTTGCTTGAAATGTGTATTTGTTGGATGGGGTGTTCTTAGCTTATTAAAAATTGCATAAATTATATGCAGCAGGTCATGCATTTTGTGTAGACATGTAGAGTGGTTTGCATCCGTAGGAACAGTCATTAGATAATCTAGTAAGGATACAGACACAAGGCAAGATGAAAACAGTGTTATAGTGGCATTCTCCATGTCCATTTCCTTGGTTTTCATTTCAGGAAAAGCCTTTACCTCCTCTCAAAGGCCGCGGCCCACCAGCCCATTTTCTACTGACAGTAACACCAGTGCTGCTCTGAATCAAAGCCAGAGGCCTCGGCCTACCAAAAAACACAAGGGAGGACGGATGGACCCACAGCCAGTGTTACCTCATCGGAGGGAAGGGATGCCAGATGGTAGGTTATTTGTCTTAACTAACATCTCCTCATAAAATATGTTCGTTGTTGTTATTAGCTTTTGGTAAAGTAGCTATTGTAGATTAGGCATTACCTAAATACCTACCAGTTCAGACACTTGAGATCAGGACATGTCTAAATAAAGCACCCTCTTTTTCAGTCATGCAAGATGATGATGATGATGGTGATGATGATGATGATGATTATTATTACTATCATATCTCAAGAAAAATCTATAATTTTACTTCCCAAAGTTTCAGCTCTCCCGAAAATTTCCAGCATCTCATTTTAATTATATGAAGGAAACTGTCATTTTTTGTGCACTTGTCATTATGTGAGAGCACTTGCAATCTGCAGAGGTTTTGTTTGTTTGTTAAGAGAAGCCGTGAAGTGAATTAGTTAAATTTTGGTTTCATAAATTTCAGAACTAGGCAGACATGGGCGGTGGGTATGAAACCTTTCTTTGTTGCAGATGCTGCAATATGTGATCACAATATTATCGAGAGTAGAAAAGACAGAATTTATTTCTCATTTTAAAGTCTAGGAAGTATAACTTTTGGTGTCAGGTGATAGGGTCCTTTATGACTATAGATGGTGTCCTCTTCTTGTGAGCTCACATGATGGAAGAAATTTCTGTGTTATTCTCTATAAGGGCCTTGAGCCAACTTCATGACTTAATGACCTCACAGAGCTCTCAACTCCCAATACCATACCAATAAACAGTAGGATTAAATTTAGTGTATGTATTTTAGAGGCATAATGATTGCACTTATAAGAAAGACTCAAAATTTGTTTTTAATATTTTTTTTCTGTCAATGTCCAAATTGTAAATACTTTTGACTTTGAGAAACACGGGATTTATGCCCTAAATCCACTCTTTGCAGTGTGACTGTACATACAGAAAAACAGATTTTAAAAAAAAGTAACTGTGAATGTGGCTCAGTTTGTAGAAAACTTGCCTAGCATAAACATGTCATCGGAGATTGGTTAGCCAACACTCCATAACCTGGGCTGTTGTCACATATATGGAAACTCAGCACCTGTTATGTTGAGTCAACAATACAAGTAGTTCAAATTAGAAGACAGCCTAGGACACAAGAAACCCAGGTCCCAAAAACTACTAATGTGAATGATTTTCAATAAAACCTTATTGACAGATGAACTGGTGGCTGAATTTGAACAGTGATGTAGTATTTAAATTATTTTATTTGCATGTAGCATTTAATTAAGTACTGCTATCTTCCAGAAGCAATATTGCTGGAAGACATACATTCTCAATAATGATCATTGTATTATGCCTACTGAGTATTCTTATCTATAGTATCTTCAATTCAGTTCTCATACAGTTTAAATATATTTACTCTACATTTTATCTCAAGGCTGTGTAACTTAATATATTTAAAGTATTCCTTGTAACTTTAGATGCAAAGAAAAATTTCTCCCCCTTCTTAAAAACACTTCATTATAAGCTTCCAAATTTATTATGAGATCATTTTACTAAATATCAAGAGGATGAACCTAGCCAGGGTGAAGGTTAGAGACATTTGGAAGGATCCCAAAACACAACCTTCTTGTTGTAATAAAATTATGTAAGATATAATGCATTTACTGCTAGAAGAGTCCATACCCAGTTCTTAGGCATCAGACATAACAGAATAAGGCAACACCTTACCTAGAAACGAATATGCATAGATAGATAGATAGATGGATAGATAGATAGATAGATAGATAGATAGATAGATAGATAGATAGATAAATGGGAAGAAACTGGAGGCCATCATTGTACTTTCTTTAAATCTTACCATGCTAAGACTTAGAACACCATGCCTGTTTTTTTTTGTTTGTTTGTTTTTGGTTTTTTTTTTTTTTTTTTTTTTTTTATACATCGCTCAGGTTTACTTGTTTTTCCTGCCTACCTTGTTTCTTTGGGAAGTGTTTCCATGGAATATGGAAATCAAGGATACACGTATACTCACAGACCTATAACTTGACATTTCACAATGAAAACACACACACATACACACACACACAAATTGCTTACTTTTCCTTTCTGCTTCATATGATCTGAGGATTTATTGATCACTTCAAGTAATTCATAATGTTGATCTCATACTCTTAACATATAAACTTTCTATTTGCTCAGTTTAAATCGAAGGAAATAATTGTTATTCCTGATCAAATCATTCTGCTTCAGAAGGTCATTATTTAGCAGCATTTACTGTATAAAGTTCTACACTGAAACTTTTGAATTATAGAGTTTATAATAGTCTTTATGAGAACATTAATTAGGGTAATTATTCTTGGCTGTTTTCTCAAGTATTTAACCTCAGCATCTTAGCACAATAATAACCTTATTTTTATCCACACAATCATCTTTCAAGCTCAGATGGCTGTCCTTTAATCAGTTAGTTATACAAGGCTTTAGGATTTGGGGATACTGGGATATCATCTGTGAGTGTGTGTGTGTGTGTGTGTGTGTGTGTGTGTGTGTGTGTGTGTGTG
>NW_026594083.1:2537613-2559958 GCF_907164565.1 Psammomys obesus | reverse complement strand
GTGTGTGTGTGTGTGTGTGTGTGTGTGTGTGTGTGTGTGTGTGTGTGTAGGTATTTATGTTCATCTGTATATGTTGAGGAATGCATATTTGTGTGAGCTTGCCTCATGTATGTTTAAATTAGCAGTTAATGGTGGAGGGATTTTCAACCACTCTATCTTTTTGCTTTTAGAGATAGGATTTTTCACTATTCCTGGAGCTCAAAAATTGGTCACTCTGGTTGGCTATCAAGGTGCAAGGCTACTCTTGTCTGTTCCTCCCAGCACTGTGATTATAGGTGCCCATCCCTGTACCTGCCTTTGTTTTTTATGTGGCACTGGAGGAATGAAATCAGGTGTTCAGGCTTGCAGAACAAACAAGCATATTACCTTCAGCCCTCAGTAACATCATTTTTAAGGTGTGGGTTTGTGGACTCTGAATGTAGAATGACAGATTATTGTTGATAGTGAATGTCCTAACAGCAAGTGTCACATCCCACTTTTAATATATCATTGTCAAGATTGTTGTCTCCTTGTGTCAAATTACCTTCTGAGGGAAGGAACTAATTTTCTCCGTGTCCAGTGAGAGGAATTTGGAATAAGAAATGTCAGTTTCTGTCCCAAAGCCTATAAACATTTATGGACATGCTTGTTTCTCTTGTGGAATGTCTCTTTGAAGCAGGGATTATTGAATCCAAGTCCTCTGTCCTCTGTTCAATGCTCTGCTAAGCAAGCTATCAAAGCAGATGCTGAGATTCACAGCCAAACTTTGGGCAGAGTGCAAAGAGTCTTGTGGAAGACTAGGGGCATAGAAGGACCTGGAGGGAACAAGAACTCCACAAAGAGACCAACAAAGCTGGGCCCAGGGGAGCCTCCACAGGTTGATGTACCAACTAACAACCATGCAAAGAGAGGACCTAGACCCCCAGCTCAGATGTAGCCCATCTGTGTGGGTCCTGTAGTATGGGAAGCAGGAGTTATCTCTGATATCGACTTGGTTGCCTGCTCTTTGATCACTTCGCTTTTCAGGGTGGTCCTGCCAGGCCACAGAAAAAGACAATTGAGTCAGACCTGATGAGACTTGATAGGCTAAGGTCAGATAGTGGGCGGTGAGGGCTCCCCATCTCTATGGACTAAGGAGAAGAAAAGGGGGAAGAGGGAAGGAGTGTAGGACCGGGAGGAGATGAAGGAGTGGGCTACAAATGAGAAATAAAGTGAATAAATTATAAAAAATTAAAGAAATAATAAAATTCCCTGACCAATTCTGGACCAAATATAGTAGATGGTTCCCCATCAATGTTCTCCTGAGATTATCTTCTCTCAACTATCTTTGAGAGAAGACAGTTATCTTCTCTGCACTGTCTTTGCCCCAGAATTTAATTGCCAGTTAAGAGAACAAGTTCTTCTCTATATCTGCCACAATAAATAGCTTTCTGCAAATTTATGAGTTCATTGTCTCCTCCATTTAAATATTTAGTGAGAGCATATTATAGATATGATTCTCCTGCACCTCATATTCTAGTCAAGAAATGAAGGTTCGGACCAAAATAGATGCATAAGTGATTATATAAAGTATGCAAACGGTGATTGTTGCCATGGAGAGAGAAACAACAGGAAATTGTAAAGTATTTAGGAGGAAATATTTTAGTGATGAGTTTTCAAGTAAAGCTTCAACTACTTGGCATATGAGAAAAGATAGGAAGAATATAAGAGAAAAGGATGATGAACTTAAGGAAAGTTCATACTAGGAGCTAATACCAGCAGTTAAAATACCGGTGCATATTTGATATTCTTTAAAGGCAGGCAAGCAGTACAAGTGGAGCAGATAGAAAAACAAGATAGAGTACGATACCAGGCAAGCAAATAAGCAGCAGTGTTTGAGGATCTGTAACATAGGAGCTATCATGGACTTTTAAGGTATTTTGAAAATAAATTCCTGAGAGAGAGAGAGAGAGAGAGAGAGAGAGAGAGAGAGGTGTGTGTGTGTGTGTGTGTGTGTGCATGCGTGTGCGCGTGCTCGCGCATGTAGCTGTAAATTCATTTTTGCATATTTAAGATAGGAGAGTGGCATAATATTTTATTTTTAATTCAAAAAAGTCCATGTATATTTTGGATAGCTAAGATTTAAGTGTCCCAGGAGTGTAAAAATAGAGATAGTTGGAAATCATAGAGTCAGTAACTGAGAGTGGGTCATGCCATCCCCTGGGGGTCAGTGAAAGCAGAAAGAAAGGTAAGACGTTGGAGATGGAACTAACAGGATTTGTAAATATAAATTAATGTAGGCCACAAAGTAATTGATTCAAACCCTATTTCACATTTGAGGGAATGTGTAGAATGGAACTGTAGCTGAGAAGCACAATAGTAGAATCATATGTCTTCATACGATGGTGTAAAGCTGGGTTGAAGTATTAAGTGTAGTGTACTGGCTGAACAGCTGGGCTGAGCTGCTTGCTACGGACTCAGTGATATGAGAAACTTGGACTGTGGATGCTTGCTTCCTTTCTGGCCCACCCTCATCTCCTCCCCCATGCACTCCTATTCACTTATTTGAAAACTAAATGAGAATAGTAAGGTACCTTTGTCATTGGACTGTCATTGCTTGACAATAGCTAACCCACAGCGGGCCACTGGGATGCTCTAGTGAATTGACTTACTTGAAATAATTCCACAAAGAATTGAATAATAAATTTAATTTAAGTAAATGCATTGGATTATATACTTTTATTTTGTCCACAGTCATTTATAATTCCATCTCTTTCCACTTTATTTCAATGTGCATGCAATGTCTCTTACTCTTAGAAGATAAAATCTCCAAGGATATTATATAATTATGAAGCTATATAATTTCAAGTCAAATTAAATAGGCATCAGAATTTTAGCTGCCATAAGCAAATGCCATTTTTGCCATTTTAGAAATTAAACAGCTCAGATGGAGAATAAAAATCAATGACAAGATATGTTATTTTAGAAGTCAATACCATCCTTTTCCCTTACTGACAGACTAAGTCCAATAACTCAAATGAAATAACTAGTCTGCATTCATAATAATACACAGCAATGGAAGCCAGTATTAAGTGCAAAGGAAACACCAAACTCATTAGATTATCATGCAAACAGATAACAGATTATTGCAATAGAAATATTCCAATTAATGCAATCTTATCAACTCACACAGCATCCCTTTTCTTACTAATGACTGGTATCTCCAAATCTAACATGAAGACATGACTATGAGCAGGGAATGCCACTTCAACTTAGAACCTCAAGAGTAAAAGCTCAACAAACCACTATCATCCTTCCAATGGTACACACTATTATTTTGCTCATGAAACAAAGAGTAAATCTTTAAAAAGTGAACACTTGAGCTTTTCTTAAGGGAGCTGGCCTTTTGTGTACAATACATTTAGTTTTACCTTTCTGATTTCATAAAGAATTATTAGAAACAAAATGTGTTTATAAAAATGGGATGAGAAATAATTGCCCACATTAAGTAGACTGTTATTCATTTAATAAATATATATTGTATGATGTATACTTTTTAGAAATGAGCAATATAATTTTGTAATCTAAGGATAAGCTATGAAGTTTACAATAGCTTATAAGAAATATTAGATGATCCTGATACAAGTGAATGCTTAGATGAATTCAAAGTTAACAATGTCATTTTAGAAATAATATTAGAAAGATATAAAAGGAAATGTAATCTCATAATTGAAGATAATCAAAACATAAAGAAAAAATCTGAGAGGCTAATAAAGGAAAATGAAAAATTAGCTCATAATCAACTTTTAATTTTTCTTCATTTCCAAAGTTTAATTTAAAAAGCGTTTTTAAGCTACAGCCAAACCACTCTGGACATGTCCGATGTCTCTAAAAAGCTCTTTCAAAAACTCATATTTTCCACACCGTCTCAATTTTCCAGAAGACATTGCCCACACTATTCACCACATAGCTTATTCAATCTGTGCTCTGAATATTGGTTGTTACTTATTAAAATTAACACAAGGGAAGATTATAATATATTAGTTGTCACTCATTAGCTAACTCACGAAACGAACAAGCAGGATCAGTTATCAGGCAGAATGGTAATTGCGTTTAAAAAAGTCAGCTTAACCCTTTGGCTGTTGCTCTGTGTGGCACACACTAGCTTCAGGAGAGTCATAAGCTGCATGTGATTCGGCCGGGTCGTCCCTAATTTCTAGGGCTTGAAGCTTCCCGCGGCAAACGTTAAGAGAGCGTCCGTTGTTCATGACTTTTACTAGAACAACTGCTGGAATCTATAGTGATTCTTCCTCCCTCATCAGATTCCTACCTTGAAGAAAAGTAGACAGTATAAATCACAAGCTGTCCTTTACCTTGAAGGCTGGCTCCTCATACACTGTTGAAAGTATGTTTCCTATTTTCTATTGAACAGATGGATGAAAAGAGTTGATTTTATCTCAGACATGCAATGGCAAGAAGGTAGAAGACAGATCAATATCATGCATTTTGAATAGCCATTAATTGAGTTTTATTTTCCACAATCTTTTGCATGGGTGATACTTAGAAGAGGGCAAGGGACTTTTTTTTTTTCTTCAGTTTTTTGTGGGTTTTTTTTTTTTTTTTTTTTTGATTTTTCAACTTGATTTTAAACTTGTATTTTTCATCAAATCTTAGTCCATTCTAAATATTATTCAAAATTTTTAGATCTTCCCCCACCGCCAGATCCCCCACCAGGTCAGGGTTTAAGGCAGCAGATAGGCCCGAACCAGCATTCTGGTAACGTGGAAAACTCAACAGAGAGAAAAGGAAGCTCTCTAGAGAGACAACAAGCAGCCAACTTAGAAGACACAAAGAGCTCATTGGATGGTCCTGCTAAAAGCGCTCTAGAGTGGCAGCGTCAAACCCAGGAGTGGATAAACTCAACAGAACGCCAAGAAGAAACCCGGAAAGCCCCACACAAACAAGGGGTTGGATCAGGTGTGTGCTGCAAAGTCCCAAGAAAGGGTGACTGTTATCACTTGTTTTTCTTACCAGGTATATTAGGAATGGCGCTTGTTTGAGAGTATCTGGACTTGCCTTAAATCCATTCAAACGAGAATTCCACAGAGCTTAACAGCACACATCCGGTGGGGTCCTGCTCCACAAGTTAACCCTGTATAATGCCTTTGAACTTAACAAACTTCCAGCTTTCATCTGGAGGGCTCAGAAAACAGCTTAATGTTATTATCCTTTAATGTCTATACTGAGTATTTTTAAATTCTACTAAATTTAAATACTACCAAATATCTTATTTTTGCATCAATTTAAATCTCAGCCTGCAACTGGTTGATTGAAGTAGCCACTCTTTTGAAAGGGAGCTAACATCTTTCAAAAAGGGAGAATGAATTCAGATCACAAAACTGCAGAGGCATGATCAGGCATCCTACTTCAGAAAGGTAGAACTGAGCTCATAAATTCTCCATATGACTAAATGAAGGCCAATGTTTGCACTTGGATGGGGAGATCTCTATTTTATAAGAAAAATTTTCCAGAAAGTTTCCTAATATAAACTTTATAATTCCTGCTATGATACTATTTGGGGGGAAGTAAATCTTAGTTAGCATAAATGTCTTTTGGTTAAGCATCCACTCTTGTGTAGTGTCTACTGGAAATGAGCACACAGACAGGCAACTTCAGGAAAGCAGCCCTTTATCTATTTTGTATCCATTTGTACTCAGTCTTGTCTAGGTATGTCCTCACCCCCATTGCATATTTCTGAGTTACATTTTGTCACCATGTGATGCTCAAGTTTTGGAAAGTTCTTTTCTGAAAGGGCCAGGAAATGACAATTGCAACATGTGGATTTAATTAAAACACTTTGGAAGTTTACCAGCTGTAAAAGAAACACTGTGTGCCCTTTCTCATTAAAGACTAGCTAAGGAATGAACTGGTCAATTCAATCAGCATATTTTACCCACTTAATCATGACATAGATCCAGAAAATCAGAGGAAACAATAGTGAACTTGGAAAGGATAGAAGACAGGGAGTGACTGGAAAGGAGAAGAACAGTTCTAAGTATTAACATATTGATACATATTGATTTTAACACATAATTTATGTTGGGAGAGACAATATCTCAAAACAACATTAATACATTATAATTAGTGTTTATAATATTTTAATGAAACATAGAACCTTCCAGACAATGTATTTCTGCTCAAGCAATAAAAAGAAATTTAAAAAGATTGTTTAATTTATTAATATATAGTTCCATGTTGAAAATATGAGAAAATATTTCCATAACTTAAACTAAAACAAAAATCATGTTTCTTCAGTCTTAATGGGAAAAATTAAATTGAGCTTCACCGAACTCCAAAAATCATTCTCAGACATTGTTTTTGTTAAGCAAACTATGGTATCTTCAGCAGCTCTCTATTACACTGAATTTAAACCTTGAAAATACTATCCTGTACTTATCCCAAGATCTCGTTTGATTTAATCCCACTCATTGTCTTCTGTAGAAAATGTTGCCTGCATGTGGAAGTTTCTTTAATAACCAGGACCGGTTAAACATCATAATTTTAATTTTGCTCAAATAATGAAATTGCCTATTCTGAGTTTAATAACTAGGATTTGGGTTTTGGCTTGGCACCTGTGCTGCAGTTCATTTGAGTACTTTCTGGTTTGTTTTCCTTTTTAGAGGAGTCCCTGGTGCCATACAGCAAGCCCAGCTTCCCATCTCCAGGCGGGCATAGCTCATCAGGGACAGCCTCCTCTAAAGGGTCTACCGGCCCTCGGAAGGCAGAGGTGTTGCGGGGCAGCCACCAGAGGAACACCAGCGACCTTCTTGACATTGGATATGTGGGCTCGAATAGTCAAGGGCAGTTTACAGGTGAATTATGTAAGTTGGGTTATTTCAAAGGTCATCATGATTTAGAACGAATATTGGGCTCATGGGATCACTATGTTAAACAAATTTCTAAAAGATGGAAAATTTTATCTTCTAAGAAATCAAATTCATTTGCTTCATTGAGGACAGGCCATAAGTTGAAGGATAACTGTTTACAGCAGTATTGATGAAAACATTTCATTGCTAATTCAAGTTGATTTAAACTGAACAAAATTCTTTTAGTGTACATAATTAGTCTTAATTCTTACAAGCGAAATATGGCTCATTCGGTAGGGGGCTTTTGGCCCTTTTTTCACCTTTTTTTATTATTATTGTTAATTACACTTTATTCATTTTGTATCCCCCCATAAGCCTCTCCCTCCTCCCCTCCCGATCCCACCCTTCCTCCCCTATCTGCATGCATGCTCCTCCCCATGTCCACTGATAGGGGAGGTCCTCCTCTCCTTCCTTCTGATCTTAGGATATCAGATCACATCAGGAATGGCTGCATTGTCTTCTTCTGTGGCCTGGTAAGGCTGCTCCCCCCTCAGGGGGAGGTGATCAAACAGCAGGCCAATCAGATTATGTCAGAGGCAGTCCCTCTTCCATCACTATGTAAGCCACTTGGACACTAAACTGCCATGGGCTACATCTGTGCAGGGGTTCTAGGTTATCTCCATGAATAGTCCTTGGTTGGAGTATTAACCTGAGTACAACAAAGAAAGCAAAGCCAGTTGCCATTTGAGAGTTTTGCTTGTTTGGGGGATGGGAGCTGAATACAACGTAGACTTCTTTTCTTCCCGCTCTCGGGAGCTTCTACGAACCTTTTTAGAAGCTCCTTATACTTGAATTAATCTTAATTTTATTTTTATATTTTGAAAATAAAGGGAATGTAAATTCTCCCTAATCTATGTCCTGAAATGAAATGTCAGTTTACTAGTGGCTTTACATCACTGTTGGGATCTAGTTGATCTTGTGATGAGGTGAGCTACTTACAGACCTGCAAAGTCCCGTGTGAATGTGAGTTACCATCACTGGCTACGGCTAAGTTTGCTACCATGCTGGGTTTATATGTTTGGATTCTTTTTCTAATTTACTTTGTGGTAGCTGTGGTCCAATAAGCACTTCAAGAAAACCTCCATGTGAATCACACATCTGCAAGCTCCTCAGTATTTCCTTGTCCCCTTTGACCTTCAAAGGAAATGACTTAAACTCACAAATACAGGACTTAGCTGTTAGTCTTTAGTTATTCTCCCATTACTTTGATTTGATTGCTACTCAGGATAGGAGAATATTTATCGTATGAGAAAGCTATATTTATAACTTTTGTTCTTTCTCTCTTCCAGAGTAACTGAGAGGAGAGGACATACAAAGGCCGTCCGAGGACCATCAGGTCCAAACTCATGGAAGTGATAACATTTAACAGTGCAATGAACAATTTCTTTATTTATGTACTATTAAAAAAAAAAACTGTAAATGCAATGTAAAGACACACAGCCACACATATCCCACCGTTATTTTCTTGTGTTCTTCATTAATTACACCACCCACCTTAACTCTTTCTTGTCAGGAGTATATAAGAAAAAGAAAGAAAGCAAAACTTGCCCTCCAAGAAGAAAAGGATTTTCCTCTGTATATAATTTCTTTTGTGCATTGCTATGCAAGCTCACTCTTTTTAGCTATGTCCATATTATTGTCTGTTCTTATTGGTCTGTTGTACTATATGTGAATTAATGGGCTGTGGTGCCATATATTAACTTTTAATTGTGTAACTTTTATGTTTAAATTTTGCACTGCAATTTTATTTGGTGATAAGCACAAATCTCTACTCCTCATGACATGAAGAAAAGATTGAATGTGAAGGGAGTTTTCTGTACTGTAAGTTAGGTTGGATAATGCTGGTGTAACCAATCCTGTTAGATGGTTTTCATTTGGAGGTGTAGAAATAGGAAGATGTGAAGGAATGCAGATGTTGGCAAAGTCTTCTTGAAACATCAGATATTGAGTCAATTTTAAGAAGCAGAAAGATGGCTTTTACCATTGATAAAAGCAGGGGTCAAAAGAAGGGAGTTAAAGCCTAGACAGAATATGTGTTAAAATATGCTGGTAGCAAAGATGTACTAACTTGCTTTAAAAATATAATTAAAGTTTTATTTAGAATCAACTTTACCTGCCATTGTAATTGACCCATCTGAGAATTACAATGAGCAAACTGAAATCGAGGTGTTCAAGTGATCTGTATTTATATTACAGCTTTAAAAAAAAACAGCATTTTTGAAATACCATAATTAAACTCTCAACTCATTAAATCAAAATATAACATAAAGTTCCCCAAGGCAAACAAGAAAATGAACTCTAGATATTCTAGCAAATAGTAAGAAGCAACTTATTATTAGAACATACTCGGGCTATTATTGAAAATGAGCTCTGTTGAAATATCTTGTTCATCTTTCTAATACATGTACAGTACATACTAGAGGATGTAGCCACATAACTTAAGTTCGTTGCTTTAAACAAAACTAATGAATATTACACACAATTTGTGTTTCTTTTGATTAAAAAGTAAAAATGATGCCACCAAATGTATAGGCAAGTTGTAAGTTCTTAAAAGCAGTGCTCACAGTATGTTCATTTCACAGTTAGTAGATTTATTGGACTAAATATTTTCTGGTACATTCTCAGAAATTGGCTACCAACTAAAATCTGTTTGACCCATTTTGAATGAGTAAATTGGAAAGAACAGTCAAAGGGAGAAAAAAAATGCATGTTTATACACTTTTTAAATAAAACCAAATCTTGTAAGTGGACATTAATAACAGTGTCCTGCCTCATTTGTTTTCACGACTTTGAGAACAAGGAGTTCCTGAACATCACTTATGTATGCTCAATATAAATGTGACTTTGAGATGTATGTTAGCTACTGTACATGTATGTAAGTGAAGTAGATGATAACCTTTCTGAAACTACCACTTATGACATTTTCCCATGTGCTACCTATACAACCCTAAATTCTAGTTCAGCCAATATTTTTTTTATTGTTTTTTCTTATGATATGTTCAATGGATGGTACGTTGAAAAAAATTGTGTGATGGTCAACATATTGAGTTTTCAAATAGGGGACATTTTTATTAAAAATACAGTGTGCATTGTTGGCTCAGATGCTAATACACATGGCATTATCATAGGAAATATATAATGTACATTCATGGTTCTAAGGCTATTGCACCACAGGCAAGCATAGAATGTTACATGCTTCATGGGTGCCAAAATTTTCTTAGTGTCATTTAGTTAACTTACTACACTGAAGGAACAAACAATTCTGATATGCTCTTTAATAACTATCTACCATCAGTGCCTGAATTTTCTGAAGTTTGATGACTCTGGTACAAGGAAATTGGAAAAGTTGAACAGTTTCTGTAGGGAAAAAGGTTTATGTAATTATTGTCAATTCTCAGATGTGATAAATTTAATTTTTCATATATACAATTCCTTATTTCATGGCACCTATTTAAAAGCATAGATCTTTTAAGATATATATTTAGTTGTACATCCATGAATAATATAACTTAGGGTAAAACTTTATTATACCATATGTATGGTAACTGACCTTTGCAGATTATTATCAAACCAGGTCATAAGAAATGATATCTGCAGACTACATGATGTCTCATAGAACAATTCTGGGTTAGAGCAACATGTCTTTCTAACTGTCTTCAATATATTATCATAAGCAGTCATTTTGTCCAGGCAGATTATAGACTGTGATTACTGAAAAGTCTTGTACCCTATATATACCATGAAGACAATATTACATTCTATGGTACTTTGAAGTCAGGCATACTATAAGCATCAGAAAACCTTCATCATGTAGGTGTTTTTATAAATCCACTGGTCCCCAACCATCAGATTGACAGAGGAACAAATACCTCCCTTATGAAAGTCCAATCTCTTTTCATTTTGTCATTGATCGGATGCGACAGAAAAGCTCCTGAGTTCACTCTTCTGTGAGCCTGAGCCTCTACATAAGCCATCAGAAGGAAATCTGGGTGGAAAAGAAACCTCACCTCTTATTCATGGGCAATACTGCTGTGGAGTCATGGCAGACCCAAGCACAGCTTCTTTGTGAACAGGCAAAATCTTAAGGAATGTAATATCAGAGCCCAAACTCAGGTATACCAGTATAAGCATAGGGGTCCTCCTACCCTTTATCATACCATGTTACAAAAGGAAGTTAGGAAACCACAGGGCTATGAAAACAATTAATTCCTTCACAGGATTTGGAGCAAGCTCAAGAAAGTACACAGGAAAGTCAAGACTAATGTGTAAGGCATCACACAACCAAAGGGAAGCAGAATCTTGCAAAAATGCTTCGACTAAGAAAACAGATTAAGTATGTTCTTTATTATAGTTTAATGCTCTACATATTTAAATCCCATTTTCAAAGGGATTTAAATTGCAAGTTTGTATGTGATTTCATGGAACACAATGAAGTCCAACTTAATAAATTTATGCAATTTTTTCATTGATGATAAAACAATAAACACATCAATGAGCTCCCAACTGGATCACATCTCCTGTAAAGTGATCTTGTCAGTATTGAAGATATGCAGAACCATAACTTTCACTAATGTTACTTTGTTCAACGACTTCTATATATTGTGCAGAACAAAAAGAAACTGAACACGTCTTTTCATATTATCTGAGAGGTGAAACTATTTTTACTTTGCTTTGTCATAATGGGTTCTTCAAATGAAACACCATACATTTATAAAAGACATGCAATTTATGAATATTTTTTACTCTCATGACTTTAAAAAGCATTTGTTGTGGTTTTAAAGTGTTTCAAGATAAGGGATTTTGTGGCCGTGGGTAGATTTTTTATACTTTGTTTATAGATGAATTTTTTTCATTGTAGTTTATTTGAGTAAACAAACAGTTTCCCAAATATAAATGTGTTTCATTTGATATTGTTAGATCAGCAAAGAAATTGGCATAAAATCGATCCATAGTGTTGTTGAAGAATTGTGTATTGTGTATTCACTGGGAAAAAATAAAAATATATTCACATTTCAATTTTGTAAAAATGCCATTTATGTAAAACCAATTTGTCTATGGACAAACCAAAAATAGATCCTTGTGTCACTTTTAGAAATCTGTGACTATTTTGTGGCCCATTTAATATCTCTTTTTCTAATTCAGGTATGGATCAGAAGGAACATAGGAAATTATGTTGAGTAGGTTCTCATCATTAAAAGATAATAAAAAAGACAACAAATATTTGAAATTACACATCCTACTCTGTCAGCACTACTTTCCAGATCTATTGCCTCCCCTATAATGACATTTAGATAGGCAATAAACTGAATGAAATGATTTGATCAACAGGAGTGCTATACTAAGTTATTTGGAAAGGTAAGTAAATGTAACTAGAAGCAAATAGCCCCTTTTTGTTTCTTTGTTTAAAAAAAGTTAATGATGTGTCTCTGTTGAGACATGGGGGACTGATGCCTATTATTAACTCAGGGAATGCACATAAAAAATCCTCTCTTGTTGTACTTCATGAATATTTCATTCTTTTTCCACTAAAAAGTACAATTATAGGGCTTGAGTCTTTCCAAAAACATTGTATTAGTGTTTCTAAAAATAATGACCAAAGTAACAATTAAAAAAAAAAAAACTAAAAACTAAAAACCTGTAAAGCACAGAGGGCCTTTGAAATATTCTACTCCACATGGTATCAAAGCAGATGCTGAAACTCATAACCAAACTTTGGACAGAGTGCAGGGAATCTTAGGGAAGAAAGAGGAGACAGAAAAACCCAGACGGGCCAGGAAATCTACAAGGAGAGCAACAAAACCAAAAATCTGGGCACAGGGGTCTTTTCTGAGACTAATACTCCAACCAAGGACCATGCATGGAGATAACCTAGAATTCCTGCTCAGATGCAGCCCATGGCAGCTCAGTGTGCAAGTGGGTTCTCCTACAACTGATAGATAATTTCAGAACAATGACTGATAAAAAAAATCAACTAAAAAAAAAATCAGTAGCCCTCCTTTATTCAAAAGATAACTGAGCTGAAAAAGAAATTAGGGAAGCAACACTCTTCACAATAGCCACAAATAACATAAAGTTCCTTGGTGCGATTCTAACCAATCAAGTGAAAGACTTGTATGAAAAACAAAACAAACAAACAAACAAACAAACAAACAAAAAAACAACTTCAAGTCTCTGAAGAAAGAAACTGAAAAAGATATCCAAAGATGGAAAGATCTCCCATGTTCATGGCTTGGCAGGATTAACATAGTAAAAATGACTATCCTACCAAAAGCAATCTATAGATTCAATGCAATTCCCATCAAAATACCAACACAATTCTTTGCAAACCTTGAAATAACAATTTTCAACTTCATATGGAAAAACAAAATTCCCAGAATATCTAATATAATCCTATACTATAATAGAACTTCTGGAAATATCTCCATCTCTGATTTCAAACTGTACTACAGAGAAACAATAATAAAAGTGGTGTGTTAGTAGCATAGAAACAGACTGGTAGATCAATGGAATCGAATAGAAGACACATAAACCCACACATTTACAGACACAGATTTTTGACATAAACTAAAATCATACCTAGAAAAAAAAAAAAGATAGCATTTCAACAAATGGTGCTGGTATAACTAGATGTCTATATGTAGAAAAATGCAAAGAGATACATACTTACCACCTGCACAAAACTAAAGTCCAAGTGAATCAAAGACCTCTACATAAAACCAGACACTCTACGAATAGTCCTTGGTTGGAGTATGAGTCTCTGGGAAGTTCCCTGTGTTCAAATTATCTTGTTCTGTTGCTCTGCTTGTGGAGTTCCCATCCCCTCCAGCTCTTACTATTTCCCACTTCTTACATAAAATTCCATTCACTCTGCCCATCAGTTGGCCATCAGGCTCACTCTACCGTGACAATGCAGCCAATTTTGATGGGAACTGATAGACTAAGATCAGAAAGGAGAGGAGAACCTCCCCTATCAGTGGACTTGGGGAGTGGCATGCATGCAGAAAGGGGAGGGAGGGTGAGATCGGGAGGGGGGGAGGGAGGGGCTTATGGGGGGATACAAAATGAATAAAGTGTAATTAATAAAAAATTAAAAAAAGAATAAAGAAAATTGAGACTAGAAAAAAAAAACAAAAAACAAAAAACAAAAAAAAAAAACAGACACTCTAAATCTGTTAGAGGAAATAGTCTGGAAAACCCTTCAATGCATTTAAAAGTACCTTAAGGAGCACATAATGAAAAGTACCATAAAGTTCTTCAGTTACATTTATTTTAGGTAAATAAGTAGGGAATATGATACTATGAGTATAATTATAAATAATGTATACAGTAAAATGAAATACATATATACATGTATATACATATATCTATGTCTATATATCTATCTTTCCATATATAGATATAGACAGAGATAAATATAAATAGATATATACATGTATATATGTATTTAACATATATAGACATAGATATAAATATATACCAGTTACCAGAATGTCAAATGACAGAAGATTGAGAAAACCACCATTTCTTTATTGGATATCTATTGTGGAAAAAAACAAGACAAGGAAACTGTGCATAAGTATCAAAAGAGTTCATGCAGTTTTTCCTTAATTATTTTATGTGTTAACTCAATAAAATATATGACGTGGTACACACACAAAAGGTACTAGTATATACCTTCAATTTATGAAAACATACTTTATTGTATTTTTTAAAATGAGTAAATTCCATGAAAATGAGTTTATTATAAACCTTAACTATATTTATTAAGTTATATAAGCTAAATAGATAATTTTTAATTAATTTTTTACATTAATTATATTTTATTTGCTTTGTAACCCAGCAGTAGCCCCTTCTTCATTCCCTCCCAATCCCACCCTCCCTCCCTCATCTCCTTTCATGCCCCTCTCCAAGCCCACTGATAGGGAAGATCCACCTCCCCTTTCATCTGATCTTAGTTTATCAGGTCTCATCTGGACTGGCTGCAATGTCCTCCTCTGTGGCCTGGCAAGGCTTCTCCTCCCTCAGGGGGAGGTGATCAAAGAGTTAGCCACTGAGTTCACGTCAGAGACAGTCCTTGTTCCCCTTACTAGGGTACCCACTTGGAGACTGAGCTGCCATGGGCTACATCTGAGCAGCATTTTAGGTTATCTCCATGAATGGATCTTGGTTGGAGTATCCATCTCAGAAAAGATCCCTGGGCCCAGATATTTTGGTCCTGTAGCTTTGTGGAGCTCCTGTTCTCTCTAGCTCTTACTAACTCCTCCTTCCTTCATATGATTCCCTGCACTCTGCCCAAAGTTTGGTTATAACCCTCAGTATCTGCTTTGATACACTGCTAGGGAGTCTTTCAGAGGCCCTCTGTGATAGGCTCCTGTCCTGTTACTTGTTTTCTACTTCTTCCAATGTCCATCCCCTTTGTTTTCTAAGTGAGGATTGATCCTCTTACAGAGGGTCCTCCTTCTTGTTTAGCTTCTTTAGGTGTACAGATATTAGTATGTTTATCCACTTATAAATGAATATATACTGTGTTTCTTTCTGCTTCTGGGATACCTCACTCAGGATGATCTTTTCTAGATCCCACCATTTGCCTGCAAATTTTATGATTTCCTTGAAAGTACCACAATTTCTGTATCCATTCCTGTGCTGATGGACATCTGGGTTGTTTCCATAGCAGATCTTTGGCTAAATTTTATTTCCCAGAAGAAATGTGAAATAAAGCTAAACACTAACCAAAATTAGATTTTATGCGTTAAAGAGGAAAGACAATTTTAAAAGTTTAGCTAATATGTTCAAAGTTCACACTTGTGTACACGAACACACACACAAATATTCAGGCTTCAGCCTCATAAAATGGAAGGAATTGGGTGATACGGTTTGTCATGTTCTACTTATTGTCATCACTATGTGAATCATTTAAGAAGAATAGGGATGGGCGTTAGTCTTTGCTTCATCTAGTCAACACAATGGTTTTTGCAGTGTATGACTATGGGAGAATGTGTGTGGGTGTATGTGCACGATTTTGTGTGCTTGTGTGTGTGTGTGTAGATACATTATTGCATATTTCCAAAATACCTGATATTATTAAGGTATCTGATTATATCATCATGAAACTAAACTTTGCCTTATTGATATACTATGTATTTGAGTGTATGAATTATATCAGAATCAAAGAAAGACACACTGCACTCAACTACAATGATTTTGAGCAAGACTTCATTTACCTCAGGCCACTGCTGCTGTATTGCCCTGGGATAGCTGTGCCAGGTATCCTTTACCTGAATGAAATGCCTTGCTATGTTTTTCTAAGCAAAGTTTTCAATAGTTTGCACCAGACTAACCTGCTTCTTTGACTGTTTACTCACTTAATTTGCAAGCAGAAATAGTGATTCTGAACTTAAATTAAATATCTGGAGTACTTGAAAGCATAGTGACCTTTGTCTTCAGAAGCAGATTAATATCTTCCGTTAAATCTTGCCCTAGTTTCTAGGAATGTATCATTTGATGAATGATTTATACTAAGAGAAAAGAACAATAAGCAAAGCTTTCAGATAATTTCTCAATCAGTAATCTCTGTGGCACCTTTATTCCCAGCTCTCACTACCCTCATAGTATTCATGTTCCCAGACATTCTCAAAATGGTCTATGGAATATCAGTAAATATTTAAAAATAAAAAAACACAAGGAATTAAAGCCCATGGTTGAATACATAAGGATATTTCTATACTTACTGACTTCTTTACAATGATATTAAAATCTTTAAAAATAATTAAAATTACATTTATTTGTATGTGTGTGAATGCCTGTGGGTGTAAGTGCCATGGCACAGACATAGAAGACAGAAGACAACATGAAGTGTCAATTCTCTCCTTTTACAATGTAGCTTCAGGGATCAAATTTGAGTTGTCAGACTTAAAGGCAACAGCTTCTTTCTTTTTTTTATTAATTACACTTTATTCACTTAGTATCCCCCCATAAGCCCCTCCCTCCTCCCTTCCCAGTCCCACCCTCCCTCCTCCTTCTTCACGCATGCCTTTCCCCATAGTCCACTGGTAGGGGAGGTCCTCCTCTCCTTCCTTCTGATCTTAGTCTATCAGATCTGATCAGGAGTGGCTGTATTGTCATCTTCTGTGGCCTGGTAAGGCTGCTCCCCCCTCAGGGGGAGGTGATCAAAGAACAGGCCAATCAGATTATGTCAGAGACCGTCTCTCTTCCCATTACTATGGAACCCACTTGGACACTGAACTGCCATGGGCTACATCTGTGCAGGGGTTCTAGGTTATCTCCATGCATGGTACTTGGTTGAAGTATGTGTCTCTGGGAAGACCCTTGTGTTCAAATTTTCTGGTTCTGTTGTTCTCCTTGTGGAGTTCCTGTCCTCTCCAGATCTTACTTACCTCTACAGATCTTCCCATTTCTTATATAAGATTCCATGCACTGAGCAACCTCATCAGTGATGGTGTTCAAAGCATGACAATGAATGTTTTTTTTCTAGAGGATCTTACGACAATGGTGCTATGTGAAATGCATTTTGAAAAATAATTTCTGAGGAATTGCCATATGTTTTATGACCCCAGACTTCATGTTAGAGTGCTATTGTATGTTATTCTTTGATGATTTTTATTTTAAAGTAAATATTAAGATATGAGAGGGAAAACATGCAAATATTAGAGGAGATAATGGAAAATCATATTCAGTGGGAAAGTATTTCTTTAAATTGTTTCCCAAAGTGAGACTTCTGTACATTGCTTCAACGAAAGGTAGGACGGTGCAGAGGTCTTTAGGCATACATGATTTTTTTTAACATTACTGACTTGTAGTCTGCAATTTAATCATTGAAGCACACCTATTATCTTCACTAAGTTCAACTCACAGTTTCCCCGTAACAGGATGTTTTCTAAGACTAGTGTTTCATCATTCTCAGGCATCAAGTGAAGTGAAACTTTGCTAAAAGTAATAGTAAGCAGCATAAAATTTGGGAATGTGATGTTTATCTCAGCAAGATAAACACAGCTAACTAAGTCTTAAGAAAAGTTGAAAGATAGTAATTTAGTAATGACAGAAATCAGAATACTCATAAGAGAGAAAAGGGAGGATTTTTTTTTTCCACAAACACAAAATAAAAGCATGAGAAATAAAAGTGGATTTTCAGGTATATTTATTTTAGTTTACTTTAGTTGTTATAATAACAACAGATCAGTGTAATGAATACATTAAAATATTCAAATTAATTGATTTGGGAAAAATATGTTACTGAGTAAATATTATTTTCATAATAGGCTATGTCAGGGAAGTAAGAGCAGCCCAAGGGAGAAAGGTGCATGAGGGCTTTTTCAGTAAGTGCACAAGGATTACATTCTTACCCATCTTTCAAAGGGAGGAAAAAGTCTACAGACATTAGAGACAATTCCAAAAGAAGAAGATAAAAAAATGGTGATCCATGACTGAAAATGAAAAGGTATTTAAATTATATATTAACCCATTACAAATGTGTTTAAAATTTACGTAATATTTATATAAATGTGATATAGATTACTCTTTGTTCACATTTGTAGTGTACGTAATATACAAGAAAGCCACTTCTTCAGTTGCAGAATTCAAAATAAATTTTAAAAATATTAACTAAGGATTAAAAGCTATTTTCTCCAATAATTTTTAAATTGAAAGTATGCTGTACATATTCTGATATTTGATGTAAAATAAGCATAATTCTTAAAATGTACAACATAGTCAATGAATAAAGTGGAAACACAAATGTGTACATGTGTACTTAAATACATATATACATATGTGCACACTCCTATAGGAAGATGGGGCAGAGCAGGGGTGGTGGATGATTCCAGGAAAACAGCATCTTCCAGAATGATGCTACTTTTTTTACAGGCTGATGATCATATGAATTCATAGAAATTATGACTGCATGCACAAGATCTGTAATAGTTGAAGCCAAAAAAAAGTCCCATACTGAAAGGGAAGTGAACAAAAATATCTACCCCTAGCCAAGAAAATATGTACAAGTAGTAAATTCTGAAACAGCAAAACAAAACAGTTTTATCCGCCCCCCCCCACCGATGGAATGACTTTGAATATATCAACCACACGCCAGTTAAGCCACGTGTTCAGTAATTGATCAGCAGTCTTCATGGGCGTGTGAGTGTATGTTTGGTTGATTATGGATTTGTGTTTTTGTATTTTTAGTTTTTTTTTTTTTGTATTGTTTTGGAGGAGCCTTGCTTTATTTTGCTTTGAGGAGAATGAGAGGGAGACACAGAGACAGAGACACAAAGTTGGTTGGAGAGGCAAGTGGGCAGTATTTGGAAAGATCTGGGTGAGGGTAAAGAATATGATCAAAATATATAGCAATGCTAAAAATAAGTTTTAGATGTAATAAAATAGAGAAAACAACTTTAAATCCTTCAAACCCAGGTCAGGATAAAGGTACTTAAGGGGATGATAAAAGGCCAAATTCCAAAACCCTGTCAGTTCCTTCTACTCAATGCTATGAGCAGGTTCCATTCAGTTGCATCACAGACTTCTCATGTGATATACCAACCATTATTGTCTCCCTGGCCTCCATTTTTAAAAAATCACTTATTGACTCACAAATTTAATTCAGGAACATTTGTCATCTTGGATACTTCATTTTCTCCTACTCTAGTGTTAAAACCATGCCTGTTTCATAAAATTATGTCTTAAACTGCACTATAATATTTCTTTAAATGCTAAGATCAGGCTCTCTTCAGTTGTGTCACAGACCAACAACAAAAGGTTTGGAAATATGAAAAATAATTAGAGTATAGGACTAAATATGAGTAAGTATGGAGTGGCAAGATACAATTAATCACCCATTTGGCTCAAAATCTTCTCTAAAATTACTCTGTAGTAATAAAATGCACATGAAATAAACTTTTACCTTATCTGAGCATTGAGTAGAAAGAGCTGATGGGGCTATCTGAGAGGGGAGGAAACAAATGTAACACAGTGTGTTAAGCTATAGAAAAATGTTCTGTGGTGAGGGACCCAATTATTCATGCAGCATTTGCATTTCATAGAATCTAACCTATCATAAATATGTAATATGGTGCTCCACAGCAAAAAGAAAATGGACCTGTTACTCAAGCACTATGAGTCAAGCTAAGAATCTCGGACAGAAAATGTGTTCTGAAGTTCTCTTTTTCCAGGACAAGAAATTTAATGGAGACCTAATTTTCCCAAGAGAAAGTACGAATCCACCAGGTCGTCTAGCATATTAAATACTGAATAAATATAGAATAGAAAATAGTAAGTGAAAAATGGAAAAGCCAATGGTACAGAATGGTGACATGACATGACTACAGAGATGGTGTCATTAATGTCTGGAATCATTAAACACCTGATGAAGTTCAAATGGTTTATCATATCCAGTTCCCTAGCTTGTTTTCATTTTCTGAGGAGGAAAGGATACCACATAGTTGGTACTCAAAGGAGATTCTAGCCTTTGGGATATGAAGAGTCAACTCCAACAACACCTATGAAGTCAAACCTTCTATTTGCGTGTTGAAACTCAAAAGAAAAAGTGCTAGGAAAGCCTAAATCTACAAACAAAATAAATAACACAAATAAAATGGAGTGTGAAATATTTGTGTGTAGTATAATTTCGTAAAAACTTCAAGAGGAAATGCCAGACAAGAGCGTAATGTGACCCACTCAGATGAGCACCGTGTCAGAGTGACTTTTTACACATACGCTATTGAATGCAGCAGAGGCAAACCAGACCCAAAGGCTCAAACGGGAACTTGATTAGAGAAAATTAACAACAAAAGACGATGAATATAAATCTTGCAATAATCTGCCCGAGGATCAACCACAAAAGGAACACAGACACATAAAGCTATATCCTGGAAAGAACAGATGAATGACAACAAAGATAATGGTGGGCAATAAAACTTCAAGAGAAAACTGGAATGGAAAATAAAATGTGGTCTTTCTCCCTCCCTCCCTCCTGTCACATCTCCCCCAAGACCATAATGAGTTGTCGATTATCTCTTATTCAAGACCAACAACAAAAAGGTTGGAAGCATGAAAAATAATTAGAGTATGGGACTAAGTATAGGTAATTATGAAGTGGCAAGATATAATTAATCATCCATTCCCTGAAAGTCTTCTCTAAAATGACTCTACAGCTATAAAATGCACAAGAATTTACTTTTTTATGATTTTCCTACACAAACTCACATATAAATAACATATACACACAAACACACACACACAAACTGCAAATAAAACTGTTGGCTTGAAGTATATAAACTTCCTATAAATCTCAGGGAAATATTCAACACACATTTGAACATGAGTTTGTAATAATAGCTCTCCAGGTAAAAGTGTACCTGTTGAGTCATTATTTGATATCTCTCTCTGTGTGTCATTTTAATTTATTACTGGCGATTTCATGTTTTCCATGTTGAAATTCTGTGTTGTTGAGTAAAAAAAAAAAAAATGTTTTGTTTTACTTAGTTTTTAAAGACATGTCTTGGCCACTGAAGTTTGGGAAATGTGCAGTACAAAGATGTCAAGACCTTTCTTCCCATTTCAACAGGCAATCTTTAGCAAAACACTGAATTAGGCTGTGTAGATAGTGAATTGATTTGAAAATACTAGTATGAATTCCTCTACTAAATGAAGTTGCCTAGAATGGTGACTCTATTTGTCAGTATCCACTTTGAGTTTCACTAAACACTCCATGTAAAAGCTTATAGTCTAAGCATACTGCTGTACAGTCAAATTAATAGCAGAATAAGAATACAGTACATCAAAAATGCCTTCAGAAGTTCATAGTCCACTTGCATTTGACAATGAGTTTGGGACTCCAATTAACTTAAAAATATGTAAATAATCTTAAAGCATTATTTCACTTCATGTTCTCAAGTACATATGAGTTCCTATGAGAAGCGAATGTTATGAAATTCAAGGAAAATAGTGTTTAAGCAGTGATTTCTTTATATAAGTAATGAATAAGAGAATGGCATGATCATCGCCTACAGAGTTGCCGAAATTGGATCTGCAGGTCAAATAAAAATTCTTTGCCAATATCTATTATTAAAGTATCAGTAAATATTACCCTACTCAATGCAGTGTTTTTGAAGACCTGGCAAAATATTTATGGAGGTTGATCTATTTCAAGGAAGGAGCAGATAGAGTCATGACTTTTTTGCGAAGGTCTTTAGACACTCTGTTGCTGGAGTTTTGTGTTTAACGGGAGAATGAATCTCTCACTTTAAAATTGTTCCTGCATGTGGCGGTACTAAGGAATTTCTTCCAAAACAGTATCAAACAGGTGTGGTGGCACACACCTGTGTTACCAGCCCTCAGGAGGCTGAAGTAGAATTGGAAATTTGAGGCCTTTATCATCTTCATGGTAAGATCATTTCTCAGTATTTTACACACACACACACACACACACACACACACACACACACACACACACA
>NW_026594083.1:2488826-2537603 GCF_907164565.1 Psammomys obesus | reverse complement strand
ACACACACACACACACACACACACACACACACACACACACACACACATTTCCTATTAATTTAATCTCTTTACTATCTGATACCTGCCCCCTCCCTCCTCTCCTCTCTGTCCCGCCCTCACAGCTCCCTCTCTCTTTCCCCATTCTTGTTTTTCTCAGAGATGGGGAGTTCTCCAAATTTTGTCAACCTACCCAGATACCTCAAGCCACAGCAAGACTAAGAACATCCTCTCCCACTGGGGCCTGACAAGGCAGTCCAGCTAGGGAAAAGGGATCTAGAGGCAGGCAACAGAGTAAGATACAGGTTCTACTCCCATTGTAATGGGACCCAAATGTTGTTCAAGCTGCACATATGCTACATATGTGTAGGGAGTCTAGGTGCAGTCGATGCATGCTTTTGGGTTGGTGGTTCAGTCTCCCTGAGCTCTCATGGGCCGAGGTTAGATGTCTCTATAGGTCTTCCTGTGGTGTCCTTGACTTCTACAGCTCTCTCTATCCTTCCTCCCACTTTTACATAGAACTCCACAAACTCGACATATTGTTTGGCTGTGGATTACTGCATCTTTTTCTATCAGCTGAAGGATAAAACTTTCCAGAAGACAGCTATGCTGGCGCCTAAGGTCATAGAAGAGTATCGTTAACACTCAGAGTATTGTTAACACTCCCACTCAGTTAACAGTGACAAATGTTGGCTCTCTTCCATAGTGTTGGGCCAGTCCCTCAATCTTTTCTCCATTTTTCCCCCTCCCTTCTTACAGTCAAGACAAAATCTAGGACTGAGGTTTTATGGATGGTGTACCCCTCTCTCCACTAGAAGTTCCACCTGGCTATAGGATATGGTCATTTCAGGTTTCTTAAAACCCACTGCTAGAAGTGTCAGCTAGAGTAACCCCCATAGACTTCCAGAACCCCCTCCTTGTCCCAGAGATATCTCCCACCTATTTCTACTATCTTTCTATGACCTCCCCCATCCCTACTGTCTGAACACCTGATCCTCATCCCTTATCCTCCCAAGTCCTCCCACTCAGTTTTTTGCCTCCGTCTACTTCAGTTGTCTATTTTATTTCCTATTCTTAATGAGATTCAGCATCTTCTCTTGTAGGCTCCTTGGTTTCTTTGGTTTCTTATAATATTCACTTATAAGTGAGTATATACCATGTGTGCTTTTCTGCATCTGGGTTATCTCACTCAGGTGGTTGTTTTGTTTTGTTTTTTGTTTTGTTTTGTTTTGTTTTGTTTTTGTTTTTGTTTTTCCCCTACTTCTATTCATTTGCTTCTAAATGGCATGATTTCTCTATTTTTAATAGCTGAGTAGTATTCCATTGTGTAAATGTACCACATTTTCTTTATCCATTCTTCAGTTGAGGGTCATCTAGTTTGTTTCCAGTTTCTGGCTATTACAAGTAAAGCTGTTATGAACATAGTTGAACAAGTGTCATTAGTGTGGTGGAGCATCTTTTGCATATATGCCCAAGAGTAGTATAGCTGGATCTTGAGGTAGATCTCTTCCCAATTTTTTGAGAAATATGGGTGTATAAGTATGTACTCCCACCAGCAATGGAGGAGTACTTATTCCACATCCTCTCCAGCCTGCGAGGTCCCTTGAATTTTTGATCATAACCATTCTGATGGGTATAAGATGCAATCTCAGAATTTATTACAAAGGACTTTGAACATTTCTTTAAGTGATTCTTGGCCATTAGAGATTCCTCAACTAAGAATTCTCTGTTCAGCTTTCTACCCCATTTTTAATTGGGTTATTTGGTGTCTAATTTCTTGAGTTCTTTATCTATTTTGGACATTAGCCCTCTGTTGGATATAGGGTTGGTGAAGTCTTTTTTTTTTCCATTCTGTAGGCTGCCATTTTGTCCTATTAACAGTGTCCTTTGCCTTGCAGAAGCTTTTCAGTTTCATGAGGTCCCATTTATTAGTTGTTCATCTCGTTGCCTGAGCTGTTGGTGTTGTGTTCAGAAAGTTGCCTCCTGTACCAATGAGTTCAAGGCTTTTCTCCATTTTCTTTCCTCTTAAATTTAGTGTATCCAGTTTTATGTTGAGGTCTTTGATCCACTTGGGCTTGAATTCCTCACCCAATCTTTTAAAATTAATAGATTTATTTATTCACTTTACATCCTGACTATACCCCCGCCCTCCTCTATTCCAAGTCTTACCCTGACTCCATCTTTCCCATATCCTCCCTCCTATACTCAGAAAACGGAAGCCCCATCACCACCAACCCACCCCAAGCACATCAATTTGCATCAGAACTAAGTATATCCTCTTCCACTGTGGCCTGGTTAGTAAGCCGGGCCAGGGAGAAGTGATCAAAAAGCAGGCTACTGAGTCCATGTCAGAGATAGCCCTGCTCTCTTTATTATGAAGCCTAATCTTCTCTTTGGCTACATCTGTGTGCAGGGCTTATGTCCAGTTCTTGTATGTTTCTGGTTGGTGCTACAGTCTTAGAAAGTCCCTCTGGGTTCTGGTGAGTTGGCTCTTTTAATCTTCTTGTAGAGTTCCTGTTCCATCCAGGTTCTTCTATCGTTCCCCAACTTTTCCTCAAGACTCTCTACACTTTATGCAATGCTTGGCTGTGAGCCTCAGCATCTGTTTCTATCCTCTGCTGGGTGGAGCCTCTCATAGGGCAGCTATGCTAGGTTTCCATCTGCAAGCATAACAGAGCATTAATAAGAGTGTTGGGGGTGGCTGTCTCTCATGGGGTGAATCTCAAGTTGGGCCAGGCATTGTTTGAGTGTTCCCTCAATCTCTTTTCTATCTTTATCCTTGCACATCTTGTAGGCAGAGTAAATTGTGGGTTGAATTTTTTTGTGAATAAGTTGGTGCTCCCCTCCCTCCACTATGAATCCTATCTAGTTAGAGGGCTTAGCACCACATTTTTGTGATATTGTACAACAAGTATTCAAACAATCTATTGAAGTCACCAGAAGCTAACCAACATGCTCAGAAAGAAAGAAAGAAAAAAAAGAAAGAAAGAAAGAAAGAAAACAAAGAAATACAGAAAGTAAGAAAAAGAAAAGAAAAAAAAAGGAAAAAGAACAAAACAAAACAAAAAACCTCTTGTGAGTTGAATGAGTGCATCTAAGACATCCTGGTACTTATGAATATAGAATGTATATGTTGAATAATCTGGGATTGTCTCAAGCAGACTAAGGGAAACAAAGGATGTAAGTTGGAATACAGTAAGGCTTTGAGTATGTGTTACCATTAGAGAATGCCCCAAAATGCGATTTGTAGTTCAACAGGCTCTTAACTTATGCTCAATGACAAGAATGTTTCTGTGTGGACAATTCAAGATGACAGGGCCGATAGCACACTCCCTCTGATCAGCAGGGCAGCAGTGACTTCACAGCCACCAACAGACCAAACTGTTGGCCCCAAACCAACAGAGACTGGGTTTCCCAGTTGAGAGGAAACTGCATGGTAAAGGAAGCAATCGGGTTGGACCTCAGCTCACCCAGCTAACCCTCAGAAAAGTTCCTGGGTTCCTGCAGGAACTCTGTCACCAGCACAGTAACCTACATGCATACTCTGCTCATTATCCCTGGACGAACTGTGGGCCCCCAAACACCACAGATTATGTCTCCTGTTGTGAGGAAACCCCACAGTGAGGGAACCAGCAGGTCTGACCTTAGGATACCAGCTAATCCCTGGAAAAATCCCTGGGTTCCTGCAGGCTCAGGGGCTCTAGCCTCTATGCCTGTGTGCTGTATTCACCGGCCACTGACTACGTCTTGGGTACTGAGGCACAGAGTTCCAACTTCAGATCGACGGACACCTAGAAACCACAGGAAATCCCCAGAAGCTGCTCCAAAGTTCAACCTATCTCCCTAGTGAGATTAACAAACCTCCGGGCTTCCCCAATTTAGAGAGAGGCCTACAAGCATACTAGAGACCCACAGAACACCTAACAGATTTGACCAGAAAAGAAAGAAAAAAGAAAACCCTCCTGCCACATAATAATCAAAATACTGAATATATTTATAAAATAAAATTCTAAAAGCTGCAAGGGAAAAGGCCAAGTAACATATAATGGCAAACCCATCAGAATCATACGTGACTCTTCAACAGAGACTATGAAAGCCACAAGGCCCTGAATGAATATCATGCAGACCCTAAGAGAACACAGATGTCAGCACAGACTACTATACCTAATAAAACTCATGATCATCATAAATGGAGAAAACAAAATATTCAATGACAAAATCAAATTTAAACAGTGTCAACCCTCAAATCCAGCCCTAAAGAAGATACTGGAAGAAAAAATACAACCCAAGAAGGCTACCTACACCCAGGAAAACACAGGAAATAAATAACTTCACTACAGCAAAACCAAGAGTAGACAAGCATACAAACACACTACAACAACCAGCATCAAACTAAAAGGATCTAACAGTCATTGGTCATTAATCTCTCTCAACCTCAATGAATTCAACTTTCCAATAAAAAGACACAGAATAACAGAATGGATGCTCAAACAGAATCCAACATTCTGTTGCATACAAGAAACATACTTCATCCACAAAGGTAGACATTACCTGAGAGTAGAGGACTGGAAGATGATTTTCCAAGCAAAAGGACCCAAGAAGCAAGTAAGTGTAGTCATTCTAATATCTAATAAAATATATCTTCAACCAAAATTAATCAAAAGAGTTGAGGAAGGTCACTTCAGATTCATCAAAAAAAAAAAAGTCCATCAAGATATTTCAGTTCTGAACATCTATGCCACAAATATAAGGGCACCCACATTTGTAAAAGAAATATTAATAAAACTTAAACCATACACAGATCCCCACACATTAACAGTGGAATATTTCAACACCCCACTCTCACCAAAGGACATGTGAATGAAAGAGAAATTAAACAAAGAAACAGTAACAGACACAATGAATCAAATGGACCTCTACAGAACTTCTTACCCAAACGAAAAAGAATTTATCTTCTTCTCAGCACTTCACAGAACCTTCTCTAAAATATATCATATAGTTAGACACAAAGCAAGCTTCAACAGATATCAGAAGATTGAAATAATCCCTTGTGTCCCATCAAATCACCATGGACTAAAGCTGGACTTCAACAACAACAGAAATAGCAAAAAGTCTATACACACATGGAAACTGAACAACTCCCAACTCAATGTCAGCTGTGTCAGGGAAGATATAAAGAAAGAAATTAAAAACTTTCTAGAATTCAATGAAAATTAAGGCACGACATAACCAAACTTATGGGACACAATGAAAGCAGTGTTAAGAGGTAAGTTCATAGCACTAAGCAACTTCATAACGAAATTTGAAACATCTCATACAAACAAACTTAACTGCTCACCTGAAAGCTATAAGGAAAAAAAAAAGGCAGGTTTTTTAAAACAGCTGGAAATAATCAACTCAGGAAAGAAATCAGTTAACTAAAACCAAAAAGAACAATTAAAGAATCAGTGAAACCAAGAGCTAGTTCTTTGAGAAAAATAAATATTATAGACAAACTCTTAGCCAAACTAACTAAAAGGCAGAGACACTATTCAAATCAACAAAATTAGAAATGAAAAAGGGGACATAACAACATATACTGAGGAAATCCAAACAATCATTAGGTCTTACGTCAAAAGCCTATATGCAATAAAATTTGAAAATCTAAATGAAATGATGATTTTCTTGATTGATTCTACTTACCAAAGCTGAATCAAGATAAGATAAATAAATTAAATAGTCCTATATCCCCTAAGGGAATAGAAGAAGTAATCAAAATCTCTCATCCTAAAAAAGCCTAGGGCCAGATGGTCTCAGTGCAGAATTCTACCAGACCTTCAAAGAAGAGCTAATATCAATACTCTTCAAACTATTTCACAAAATAGAAACAGAAAGAACATTACCAAACTCATTCTATGAAGCCACAGTCACCTTTATACCTAAACTTCAAAAAGACACAACAAAGAAAAAGAATTTCAGACCAATTTTCCTAGTAATATTGACACAAAAGTACTCAATAAAATTCTTGCAAAACAAATCCAAGAACACATCAAAGATATCATCCACTATGAATAAGCGGGCTTCATTTCAACCATGCTTGGGATAGTTCAATATACCAAAATCCATTAATATAATCCACCATATAAACAAACTGAAAGGAAAAAAAACATTCAATAAAATCCAACACCCATTCATACTTAAAGTATGATAAGATATACAAAGCACATAGCTAAACACAATAAAGGAAATATACAGCAAGCCTAGAGCAAACATCACACTAAACAGAGGGAAACTTAAATCAATTCCACTGAAATCAGGGACAAGGTAAGGCTGCCCACTCTTTAAATATCTCTTCAACATAGTGCTTGAAGTCCTAACTAGAGCAATAAGGTAACTAAAGGAGGTAAAGCAAATTCAAATTAGAAAAGAAGTCAAAGTGTCACTATTTGTAAATGATATGATAGCATGAATCATCCCAAAAACGTCACCAAGAAACTCCTCTAGCTGATAAACACCTTCAGCAAAGTGGCTGATTACAAAATCAACTTCAAAGAATTGGTAGCCCTCCTGTAGACAGAAGACAAATGGGCTGAGAGGGAAATTTGAGAAAAAAACAAAACAAAACAAAACAAAAAAAACCCTTCACAATAGCCACAAAGGACAAAAAGTACCTTGGTGTAACTCTAGCCAAGCAAGTCAAATACTTATATGAAAAAAACTTCCATTTTCTGAAGAAAGAAATTGAAGGTATCAGAAGATGGAAAGATCTCCCATGTTCATAGATCAGTAGGATTAACAAAGTGAAAATGGCCATCCTGCCAAAAGCAAGCTACACATTCAATGCAAATACCAAAACAATTCTTTACAGACCTTGAAAGAGCAATTCTCAACTTAATATGGAAAAACAAAAAACCCAAAATAGCTAAAACAATCCTCTGCAATAAAAGATCTTCTGGATATCTCCATCCCTCATCTCAAGCTGTACTACAGAGCACCGGTAATAAAAGGTACATGGTATTGGCATAGAAATAGACTGGTGGATCAATAAAACCGAATCCCAAAACAAGAAATAAATCCACACACCTAAAGACACCTGATTTTCCACAAAGAAGACAACGCTATATAACGGAAAAAAAGATAGCATCTTCAACAAATGGTGCTGGTCTAACTGGATATTCACGTGTAGAAAAATGCAAATAGACCCCTATCTCTGACATTGCATAAAATTAAAGTCCAAGTGGATCAAAGACCTCAACATAAACCAGATACACTAAATCTGTTGGAAGAAAAAGTAGAGAAAAGCTTGAGCTAGTTGGCACAGGAGACAACATCCTGAACAGAACACCAACAGCACAGGCTCTAAGACAAACAATTAATAAATTGGACCCCATGAAACTGAAAAGCTTCTGGAAAGAAAAGGACACTATCATCAGAACAAAATGACAGCCTACAGACTGGGAGAAGATCTTCACCAACCCTATATCTGACAGAGGACTGATATGCAGTATATGTAAAGATGCCTTTCTCAGATATAGCTGATAGGCAGCCAGTCTTCATGTGATTTCTGAGTAAAGGGAACAGGGGTTGCCCTTGTCATGAACTCAGTTACCTGCTCACTTCCCCATGTTGATGCGGCCTTGCCAGGCCACTGAGGAAGAGGCTCCAGGTAGTCCTGATATGCTAGGTATAGATGGCAGGGGAGGAGATTTCCACCTTTCAGTGGACTAGGTGAATGTGATAGTGGGAACATGGAGAGAGGGTGGGACCAGTAGAAATTGAGGGACTGGACTATAATCAATATATAAAATGAATAAATTGTAAAACTGAAATAATAAAAAAATCTTTCTGCCACTATTTTAGTAAGGCAGGGGATTACACAAAGGTTCACATACAGCCACACATCATCCTTCAGAGTCATGTCCCAGCGAGATCTCTCTAAGGGCTCCATAGAAGCATATTTTCATGCATCTCGCTACCACCTGGTTACATTAATAAAACCGCCAGCTTATGGGTATAGTGGTGGAGATAAGACCAATTTTAGCTTCTTCCGCTGCATGTTTCTCCCTGTGTGTTTTTGGCCTCTGTGGAGTAGCATACTTTTACTTTATCGATGTGACTATTTAAGGTAGTACCTTCTAAGGGCGAAGTCAAATTGGTCATAATATATCATCTTTTTAAATATGCTTTTAAATATTGATTGTAAATCTATAAAAAATGTGCACTTATCTTAAGAATTAAAATTGTCTTTAAAATTTTCTCATCTTTATCAGTTTTTATATCAAGACTAAATCAGCCCTGTAAATGAATTAGAAGTTATGAAACGTGAGATTGTGATCACATGAATTTTAAATTAATATCTTATGTTAGCATGCAACATAATGGCTTTAATGATAGTGTATGCTTACTCTATGTCGTTAAACTTGGAAATAACTGTGTGACTTTAATGAAATTAATTGTATAAACTTAATCAAGTATTTTGGATATATGCAAAGGAGTTGGATAGTCAGGTCATAACAGTTGATCTAATTTTGGCTTTTTGAAATTCTCCAAATTGATTTGTATAGTGGCTAGCCCAGTTTGGAATCCTGCCAACAGTGAATAAAGGTTCATTTTCTTCCACGTCGTGGTTGTTTTCTTGATCTTAGTCTTTCTTAGTGGAATCAAATGAAATTTTAAAGTAGCTTGAATTAACATTTTTCTAATTATTAATATTTATTGATATTTTAATAAAATATTAATATTTTAAAAATTAAAAAAACAAAAAACAAATAAGTAAATACAATAAAGAAAAAATAAATAAAATGGAATGGAAGTTGTTCTAACCATTTTGAGACTTATTGAGCACTTATTGTCTTTCTTTGTTTTGCTTTCTTTCAGAACAGTAGTATCTGCTGGGTACTTGTCCAGCCATAGCAGTCTGGAAGCACATAACTTTTCTGATTCTAGGACTTCAGGGGGGAGGAATTTTACCTTAGGATATATGAGTGATAATTGATGAGACTTTAAATTTTAGACTTTGAGTTAAATGACACCAGAATGGTGCTGGATTTTGGTGGCTGTCAGTTTTAAACAAAAACATTTCCATACAGGTAAGATATAAAGGGAACCTAAGTTTGATCTTTAATGCTAGCAAACAAACATGAAAAAACCAAGCTTCGTGGCTTGTACTTATAATTCTAATGACAGTGGGGAGGTGAATGTGGGGAAAGAAGCGGAAATGGGACTATTCATGTGACTCACTGGCTAACAGATTAGCTTACTTGGTGAGTTCCAGACCAATGAGAGATTCTGTCTCAATTAAATAACAACACACACACACACACACAGAGAGAGAGAGAGAGAGAGAGAGAGAGAGAACCAAACCCAAAGCTTAAATAAACAAAAACTTAGACATAAGCTGAGGAAAAACAATAAGGGTTGTCCTCTAGCACACACACACACACACACACACACACACCCCATAAAATTATAAACTAAATAATGTCTCTCTGAAATTCAAATGTTTAAGTTGCAAGCCTCCAGGTCCCTGCATTTGGAGACAGAACCTCTAGGAGATAATGAAGGTTAAATGAGGCAATGAAGATGGAGCCTAATTAGATAAACTTATTATAAGAGGAGGAGATAGCCAGGAATGTAGTTTAAGGGGAGAGCTCATGTTTGGCACATGGCTTGGGTTTAGTCTTGAACTCCAAAAAGAAAAAAAAAAATTATATGGGCAAAAAGAAGATTTGGTTCCCATGCTTATGATACAAATCAGAGGTCATGTGAGAGAATAGCAAGGCAGCAATGAGAAGCCATAATGGGACTTCTAATCAGAAATGGTCCTGTGGAATTTGATATGAGACTCCTTTCTGGGATGGGATTCCTATGATTTCATCTATGCAATCAGTTTCTATTTACTTGCTTATTGCTTTTGCAGTGATGGTTTGAAAAGTTATATTTTAAAACTTAGCTGGTGGACAGAGAAAAACAAGTCTTATCTTCTTATGATTAATTCACCCCAGGTGGGTTTTGTTTTTCGTCTTTCAATTGTCTCTGTTGCCAGCTTAGGTCAGAAGCATGGCTTGGAGAGTAGAAGGAATCATGAATAAAATCATACACTGCTTTGGCAGTGCTCTTCACTCCTGTTCTTTAAGCCAGATGGCTAATGGTGCTATAGCAGGATGCTAGTGAAGACTATTGTCACCATACGCATCATTTGGCACTGCATACATCCCAACCACCAGTTGCCAGGGCAACCCAAGTATTGATTGCTGTCATTTTGCTTCTGTTGGCTGCTGCTGTCTTCTGAGTTTGCTGAGATATATTTATATGGAAGCAAAATGTGTTTGGGGGTGTAACTGAGGTGCACATATGAAAATGAAATAATTTCCTATGGTCTAAACTTACCCTCTCCCTACTTGCTTGTTTTTTTTTTTTTCTTTCCTCATCCTATTGAGTGTAGTAACCCACTAACACACATTATACACTATAGTTTCAGCAGAAGCAGAGCTATCCTCCAATGTGTTTCTGAGGATTGTTCCCAGAGCTGCTTGTACCCTAAACTTAAAAGACTAACTACAAACCACAGACAGGAAATGGCAAACTCCTCTTTCAAAGTATAAGTGCTACATTGAGCTGGACAAAGAAATTCTCATTTGGAAAGAATCAAGTCCACTTGTATCACTCAATTTCTCATTAAAGAGTAATGAGTTGGAAGCCAAAGAAACTTTTAGTACTCACTCTGACCCTAACTACTTGGACTGCATGGGACATGGTCATATTGCCTCTCATAGCCTATAAAGATCTATAATATACTACAGCTGAATGATGTACAGGGATATAGAAAATAAAAAAAAATAACCCAGTAAATTCAACACAAAGATCAAGAGAATAAAAGTTCCACATTCCAGAGGAAAATTAGAACTTTGTGAAAGGAGTAGATAAAAGACAAAAATATTAGTGTCTTGGGTGGCATCAAACCTGGGAATCATAGCTTGTCTATATATGAAGGGTGTGGTATGTGGCCAGTACTCCAGGCATCCAAAGTGTCCACATTCTACGTTATTAATAAAGAAGTTACATCATTTATGGAACGATCAGAAATTAGTACATCATCCCTGTAATGAGCATTCTAGATGTAAAGACAGAAAGATCAGTGTGAATTTTAGGCTTACTTGGTAAATTATAGGCCAGCTGAGGCCATGTGGACAGACCCTAACCCAAGAACATTGCAAATATACAACCAAAATAAAAAGAAGCTCTTTTGTCTGGAGATGATGGGAAATAAGAAAAAAGAGCTAGACTGTAATGGTGGTGGGACTCTAACAGATTGCAGAACTGGATCTTGTTGGGCAAACAGAGGATATTTCAAAGTACAGTGTGGTGCTTTCACTTGTGATCAGAATTAAGTCATTTTTGCTTTAGAATTCTTTCAGTTTTGTGCTGCCCTAGTTATCTGAACCAAGAACAAACAAAACATTTTTCTCTCTAGAAGACAGAGATTTATTGCCAGCAGAGACAACAAGAAAAGTAATCCAATAAATGAACACAAAAGTGTGCATGTCAGCAGTAGTGGCATAAGGCTGGGGTGACCATACCTACTGACAAGTTCTTTTAAATGTATTGTGTCCATACCAATAGAGTGGTGCATGAGATACATTGTCTTCCTAAGCATCATCTTTACAAATATAGAGGAAATTAAGGTAGAGAATGAATGTTAGGATTATTCAAACCTCAGAGTCTATGGAGTCTGAATTGTGACATACACATTGTAATCAGCAAGTGTGAATAAAATATAAAATAAATCTACTGAATGTCATGCAAATAGCTTGTAGGATACATACATGTATAATATTAGTAACTTAAGAGTGTAGGTTTTATATTTTCTTGGAGGTAAAGTAAAAGACTTATGGAGAAAGAGGTGCTAATTTTAATTGCTTAGAACTTGAAAAAGCACACAGAAATAAAAAGGTAACCTTTTTTTGCAACCTTCTGCAAAGAACAGAAAACTTAAAGACAGTGAATTAAAAACAGAAGAGCTTAGTTTTTATTTCATAAGAAAAAGGCTTACAAAAAGTTACTGTTGGAAATGCATCCTAGAGTCTCCACACTACTTCCCAGTAGTGTGGCAGGAACCGTAGCTCCAGACACTGTACCTATACTTTGGGTAGAAGGAAGAGGAAACACACAAAGCCTACGAAAGACATAGTGTTTTATCTGGAAAGGTAAGCTTTTTCCTGAATTAGACCCCAGGACTTTGATAGGAGTTTACACTTCAGAGGTGTATGTTTATTGTTATGCTACAGCTACCAACTGCACTCCCACAAAGGAAAGTGGACAAACACTTCAATGAGAACATTGATATACTGCTAAAAACCCACACTGAATCCTGCTAACAGTTGATGGATGGAGGCCTTAATTAGGGACGAGGAAGAAATGACATATGACACAGCTACATGCCTGTAGATATGGATGGGAGGAAAGAATTTCAAAAATGGATCTGAAGTTCAGACAGTGACTTTGACTTCAGGCCTTACATTCTTAGATTTGATTAGTTTACATGAATGACTGTTTTTCCTGCATGTGTGCATATTTCGACATCAAGTATGTATGTATTCCTTTTATGTGTCTGGTGCCCACAAACAACTAGAGGAGCCATCAAACCCCTTAGAACTGTAGTTACAGTAGTTGTAAGCCACCGGGTGGTTTCTGGGAACTGAACCCATTCTTCTCCAAGAACAATGGGTGCTTTTATTTTAAATTCTTATCCTTTGATCCTTAAAAAAGGAAGTAGGTTAGTTTTCTTTTAGCTTAATATATGGCATCGACCCTTGTTAGCAATGAATAATGTGATGTTTTATATCCAAAAGGTCCCCATATATCCATAAGGAGTGGCACTATTAGGAGGTCTGTCCTTATTGGAATAGGTGTGGTTTTTTGGAAGAAGTTCATCAGTAGGGCATGAGCTTAAAGGTCTCGTATGCTCACGCTGTGCCTAGTGTGGCACTCACTTCCTGCTGCCTGTGAATTGGGGTATAGAACTCTCAGCTCCTTCTCCAGCACCTTGGCTGCATGCACACTGCCATGCTTCCTGCCATGATGATAATGGACTAAACTTCTGAAACTATAAGCCAGCTCCAATTAAATGTTCTTCTTTTTAAGAATTGCTGTGGTCATGGTGTTTCTTCCCAGCACTAAAACCCTAAGACAAATAGCATTCTATATAATGTCCTTACCTAAATTTAGAATATTTTTTATAATCATAAACTTCTCACGTAACCATGTTTCTTCTGGAATTCAGTATACCTGGAGCTTTTGTTTCCTCTTTCCTCAGGGTTTCTGTTGGAACTACAGTTCTTTCTTAACATATATAATGTACAACAGATGCTACATAAGAAGGCCTCAGCCTTTTGCTTAGCATCAAGAGGGCGCATTGGGAGAAGCATAAACTGCAGACAGGACTCCTTTATAAATCCTGTCAGACAGACTTTGTGGCCTCATACTACTCCTTGAATAGGCTAATATCCTTTAGAATAAGCAGAATACTAGTGTTTAACCACTAAAATTACGGAGTCCCTTGTAGTCTGTGATTACTGATTGATTTATTTCCTTCCATCCCTTCAACATGCACACATACCACAGCTATATTTTAAAAACCTGACAGAGTGACGTTTAATGAGAAAAAAAAAATCAACGCGAAAACAAGACTTCCTTTATTAGATATATAGATCCCTACCTTGGCTAGATTTACAGTCTTCGTACATGCAGCAGCATAACCATAATTGAACCTATTGAATAACCTTTTCCTACCCCATTGTGAGTCCTAAACCTACATGAAATCTGTCTCTTATTTCCCTGTCAAAAGTTTTGAAGTCTTGGGTTGTTGGGTAATTCTCTTATTTCTTTCAGTGGACATGACTGTTCATTAAGCTTGAAGCTTTGGCCTTCATGATTTTAGACAGTCACAAATATCATCAAATGTCATTCAGATATGGCTGTGTGTGTAAGGTTGAGGGGTGTTTTGCAATTGGGTTCAGGGAAATGATGACCTTGCTATCATTTATCATCAATAAGCCCAAATGATTGTTCATGTTAACATTCTGCTGGACCAAGGTGCCAGGCCAGGCCATTACTCCAGCGTTCAGACAGTGCTGCAGATTCTTTTTCTTAGACAATATTCTTTATTTCACTTTGTTAAAATACTAAAGTTAAAGAATATATTTACTTCTGTTGCAAGTAAGTACAAACTACTTGTCATGTGCACTGATTCTGTGAATTCTGGAAATACCTTTCAGCTCTGGGGACTGGAGACAAGAATGTTCACTGAAGAGGGAAATCTTTATTACTGCGAGAGCAGAGGAAGCTGTTGATACTGTAGAGTTGTGACATTTTTCTAACTGTATTGCATCTGCACATTGAAAAGACAGGCAACTAGACTATTGCTGGAGATAATAGGATCTGGGACTGGAAAGACTTCATATTTTATTAGGGCTACATTGATCCCATTTCTTTAAGCCACTGGAGTGTTATTTCACATTCCAGTGTCTGCATAACTGCATTGCCTTTGTTTCTCTGATCCATTTAAAATTCCCTGGCACATCAAGGCTAGTGAATGTCAGCGAAGATAACTATCAATATATAATGGTTTCCAACTACAGCGAAGTGTGCTTGAAAGCCTTAAATGAGCAAGTCTCTCTGTAATAAGTGGGAGCCCAGGGAGGACAAATTAACTCCAACCGCTTGATATCTATGCCAGATTTCATGTGCAGTTTGACTATGCAGAGACACTAATATTTACTACAGATGGCCAAGGAACGGGAAGATATTACATAAATAAGGCCAGGTAAATTATTTGAAGGGCTGAAATCCCCCATACATATTACAGAGAATTTTTATATCAAGCCTCAAAATCATGTAACAATTGGAAAAGAATGTGAGAGGTTACCGTAAGCACATTTTAGGATGAGAGATTTGTAACTTCATCAAAACTCTGTCTCACTCCTTGCACAAAAGGCCATGGCAAATTCATTGATTTGAAAATAATCTCTACTGATAATGAGTCTCACATAAGATACAAGCAGCATCTGCAGACTTTTTAAACTTTACCTAGATTAGCATGCAAGGTAGCTCCTTTCTTCATTGCTCAAGTATCCACCTAAGATAAAAACAGCCTTGGGATCCCTAGGTGCCTTCATGCTTACCACATCATTGGGCTAGTCAGACTATTTTAAGATGCCTGATTTCTCTATAGCAAGGGTTTCCAAGACAATAAGGTAGATACTGTAAGAGTTCTTATTACATCCCATCAAACATCAGGCAGCATTACTTCTCTCACAAACTTTGTTGCCAATAAAATATAGGTTCATTCCAGAATGAAGGCAAAAGAATTTAGACGGGCATGTGCATTGTGAAGCACATTGATTATCTGAGGTCCATCTTACAGAAGAGCTTTAAGAGTCTAGATAGTATTATAGCTGATGGACTTGTTAGACTGTACTATGAGCTAGGTGCCATTCTACTAGAGCAGAAGCTCCTTTACATATGATCTAACTGTGTCCTGATAAATTTGCTGAAAGACAAAAACATTGCTAATTTAAAAAGGCTTTTAACATTTGATCCTGCCAAGTGAAAAAAAGCTTTGCCTATTTTACCTTAAATGTGCTCATGATTCTTCCATTATCTTTCAGCTAGACAAATGCCACCTAGACATCTACTTTATGAGAAAGGAACAGTATCTGATGGATGAATATAGATAGATTCAGGAAATTCAGGAACAGGACGGAATATAGAAAACAAGCCAGTAGCCAAGGGCACAATGGAGCACAGACTGTAGACCTTTGTGGTTTCCTGGGAAATGTGACTCAAGGTCGGTGCTGAACATCACAGGAGAATATCAAAAAACCTATTGCTAACCCAGGGAAAGATAAAAAATTCAGTACTTAACTCCATATTCTAATGAATATCTTTATTTTTAATGTCAAACCATCACAAATCGGGGGTACATTTTTTCTTTAGATTTTTACTTTTTTACTATAAAATCTTTAATAGATGGTAAGTTCTAATAAATTAATTCAGGGTTTACCACAGGACACCCTTGTAGTCAAAGCAGTGGACAGAATTCTAATATGGCCTTGAGATATCTGACCCACAGTGTCCCCTCCTTGACTGTTACATGACAAAAGGATTTTGTGGATTTAATTAAGTTTTCTAATTAGTTGACCTCAATATAGAGAGATTATCTAGGTGGGTCTAACCTAATCAAGCCTTTTAAAACTAAGGGATTTTCTCTGGTGATTAGCAAAAGAGGAAGCCAGAGAGCTAAAAAGCATACAAATGATGAAGAAGCCACACTTGACTTTGAAGATAGAGGAAGCATGTGAAACTACAATGATGACTTAACAGGACAGTGGCCAGCAGATAAATAGAAACTCCAGTCATATAATGCCAGGATACTGTATCCCACCAGTGCTTTGAATGAACTTTGACGATAATTCACCCAGAGTCCTCAGGTATGAGGCAAACCAGGCAGATGTTGGATTCTGAATTTGTAATATATAAGCAGATACATCTAAACTATTCTGGATTTCTAAATTATACAGTTGAGTTCAAAAGTGAGGCTTTTTTTATACTAAATGTGATAATTAGTTCCACAGTAGCTAAATCGACATATATGCAGGATGTTTTTATGATCTTGCAAAAAAGATTCTTATAAACCGAAGTCTATTTTTGTCACAAAAAGGCCATTTCATTTTTATATCATGACCTGAGCTTATTGTTTTCTTGCTTCAGCAAAGGATCTTCTTATCCTCTGTATTTTGTCTGTTTGTGTTGCTATACTCAAAGACCACTGACTGGGTGATTTATAAACAATAAAGACGGAGTTTCCACAAAAACCAAGACCAGCCAGCTCAGGTTTAAGGCTTGTTTAGCTGTCTATGGAAAGTACATCCTCTTGGAAACTAGGCAGCCACGGGCTATATCTGTGCAGAGATTCTAGGTTATCTCCATGCATAGTCCTTGGTTGAAGTATCAGTCTATGAACTCAGGAGCTGGTTCTTTGATCACCTCTCCCTGAGAGGGGAGCATCCCTCCCAGGCCACAGAGAAGGACAATGCAGCCAGTCCTGATGAGACCTGATAGACTAGGGTCAGATGAAAGGGGAGGAGGACCTCCTCTATCAGTGGACTTGGGGAGGGGCATGGGAGGATATGAGGGAGGGAAGTTGGGATTGATAGGGGATAAGTGAGAGGGGTACAGCTGGGATCCAAAGTGAATAACTGTAATAAAAAAAAATTTTAAATGAAAGTACATCCTCTAAAGAATTTGTAATCACATGTAAGGCCATGTAATTATGGAAGAGATGGCATCTTGATGAGGACTTCAATACTGCTCATAAAGAAGAAATGTTAATCACTTAACAACCTCACCTTTGACTAACAGTAAATGTTCAACAGTTACATTTTGGTGAGAAAATATTCAGACCATAGAAACTTCTATTTTCTTGCCTTCATATTTCTCATTTCTGTATCTTCGTTCTCTCAAAAGCACTTATTCTAATAAATTCATGTCATACAAGTTCTTCTGTAAGTTTTATTTAGAGAAATTCAATCTGAGTTGACAGAGCTGGTTCTAGAAAATTGACAGATGGGACAGAGTCTTGGAGTGGGGTTACTTAGCAGCCAGGCAGCAAAGGGAGTAGACTTGTTTATGGACATTAGATTATAATCCCTTGTATAGTCCTGTATATAACCTTCTCTGCTGGCAAACTTGTTTTGTATGAGGACAGGAAGAGGTCATTTAACTCATGAAATGCCTCTTCCATGTGTGCAATATAGGGGAAAAGCTTACTTTAGAGAGCATGGTTGGCTTGTACTAAGTATCACTGTGCTGAAGCAAGAAAATGACAAGCTCAGGTCACGATGTGAATGTGAAACAGCCTTTTTTGGTGACATAAACAGAGACTACAGCCAGAGAGAGAACCACATGGGGAAACAGCAGAGGATGAGGTGATGAATCTAGCAGAGTGACAGGAATGCTAATTCAGAGAGGCGGTCTCTAAAATAAAAATCAGGGAGGGAATGATATTCTGACACAAAGCATGGAGATGCTTGGGTGTTTGTGCCTGAATGCATTGAATGGAAGACTATTTCCAGTTCTCTGTCATTGAAAAAGTCATCAATTAACTCTGCTTGACCAAAATCCTAAGTTGCTGCCTACAGATTACTCTGAGTTCTTTCCTGAAGAACACTTTCCCTGAAAAAGATGTTAATATATAGAGTCAAACCTTAAGATATTCACCTGGGAAAGAAAGATTAGAGGGAGAAGATACAGATAATTTACCAAAAGGAGCTTTATGCCTTGAATAATATTGAACAGGTGAAATCAAGAAAGAGTATTTCTGATCAGTGGAAGGTGAATCTGTTGTTTCTCTTTGGATTGTAAAGGACAACAGAGGAATAGACGCCTAGGAATGTTTTCAATTTGTAAATCTTAGTATTTCACATTATTTCTAATAAAACAAAATGTATAAGAAGTGCTAAAGAAGCAAGGAATCAAGATGTCTCATTCATATACCTTCATATACCTTCCTCTGCCCTCATCAACGCCAGTGTTCACAGAGAGCAATTGAATATGTGTGGTAAAAAGAGATGCTGCCTAAGCATAGATGGAGAAACATGCTTTCATTCTAACAATGCTGATGAAGTGACTATCTTTGCAAAATATTTGACCTGTCAGCAGCAGAGATGGATGCTGTGTCTTTGCTCAGTTATCAGCTTTCTAAGGGAATCAGCTTAGTGGCAAGTTGATTATACCCCCTCTTTCCTGAAGGGGATGGTAGTTTATAGATATGCTCATATGGGTTTTCCTTATCTAACATTAAGGGGTTGGTGCATTAGGCAATGCTTACCATATGTCCAAATGCCATTGTCCCCTGTGTAACATTTCTTTAAAGCAAAGGACATGTTTGAGAGAAAAGTGAGTGCAACACTGAGCATGTTCCCAAGGAATCAACAGCTGCACTATTTCTGTATATCACCCAAAACCTGGCAAACAAAGAAGGGAGCTGTTGCAACTGATGAGGTAAGTTAGATAAGGCTTGGTAGTTTAGAAGATTGTCTCAGCTGCGGTATGCATGGTTGATCAATACCTCTTACAACATTCCACAGAGCTAAAGTAGGTTTGTATATGGGATGAAAGTAGAAGTGAAGTTTATCCGTTGTTTCCAGTGACCTCATTAGAGAGTGCTTCTGTTCTCCTTTTTATGCTCAAGCCCAATTATGTCCCATGTATTTGAGTAACTGAGGTTTATTCTGAAAGGGGCAGAATAGCATTGAAGAGATTTCAGCATTTTACTTCATGGGATACTTTGAAAGAAGAAGTTCCTGGTACAAAGGTGGAAAGACAAATTCAGCAGAGAAGGTAACCAAAGGAAAAAGATGGTGATGATATATATGAGGGTAATGGCATCAGAATTTTACCAATTATGGATGGATTAGGGATGTGGACCTAAAATCCACAGATTAATTAAAATAGCCTAGAAAAGATGTCCATACTTTCCTAATCTTTTGCATGGATTATCAGGAGAAAAGGAATTACCATATAGTCAGACAACAGCAACTGCAGTAAAAACAAAACAAAGCAAAACAGAAGTTGTAATATTGCAACTGGAAGTAGGAGAAAAGTAAAGCAATTACAATAGTGTGAAAGAATGCAAAGTCTATCTTTTTTTCCTTGCTAATTTTAAGGAAAATTCAAACTAGAGCCTCCACCTTCTATGGCTTCCCATATCACTGCTGTACTTTATCGTCTAGGTTCAAACCATATTCTGTTCTCCCTTTGTGAATCCTGTTTTTTAGAAAAGATCTCATTGTTGTAAAAATGGTACATATTTTTCTTGATATAGTCATTATTCCTATTTTAGAATTCATATTATGAAATTAGACTGAGTCAAACTTAAATCATTCAACTTTTGTCATTAAATCATTTGAGTCAGTCTCGGTACCCTTTAAGCAACTCACGTATAATGTGACTAATAATTGTACCAATGTCATGAGATAAAATAAGAAAATAAGAGAGCTGAGGAAGGTAGAGAGGATGCAGCTGAAGTTTGATGCACACAAAGAGTCGTAACAATAGGAATATGAACAATGGCCTGGGATGAAGAAATACCACATCCACATCCAATAAGCATAGACTGTTCCTTCTAAGACACTTGTCTGAATTTCTCTTCCATTCATTTGACTGGATAATTCTGGCAGTTCTTTCTACTTCCCTGCCTCTTCTCTGCCCCATTCTTCTTCCATTTCCTTATGCTTTTTCTCCTCTATGCTCTTCTCTCCTTTATGTCTTTATTGGGAACAGAGATAAAATTTAAATTGTGAGTCTCTGATGAAAACATGGTTTCTTCAGATCTATGAGTTGGGTTGAAGCGCATTGGTGAGCATGAAATGGGTTTGAAATGGAAGATTATTAATTGAAAATCAGGGTTGAAAATGAGTAGACTCACCTTACTCTCCTAAAGAAAAACATTATATTCCTATTTTGACTTCTGATTATTCCTGAATTTATTTATTTATTCATTTTTTTCACCCTTATTGCAGCCCTACTCCTCTTAGTCCCCCATCACATACCTCTTTCCTCCATCTTCCCCTCCCCTTCTCCTCAAAAAAGGGGAAAGTTCCTCATGAGTACCACCTGTCTTGACAACATTAAGTCCCTGCAGAACTAGGTCCCATCTCCATTGGGGATAGACAATGCAGTCCATGTAGGCTAACATGATCCAAAGCCAGGCATCAGAGTCGAGAGGACCCCCAGCTCCAGTTGTTGAAGGATTCGCATGAAGATCAAGCTACACATCTGATACATATGTGCAAGGAGACTAGAACCAGTCCATGTATGCCCTTTAGTTGGTGGTTCAGTCTCTGTGATCCCTTATGGTCCCAGGTTAGTTGACTCGGTAGGTCTTCTTGTGATATCCTTGGCCTGTTCTGATCCCTCAATCCTTCCTCCCACTCTTCCACAAAACTTATGCATCTCTGCCTATTATTTTGCTGTGGGTTTCTGCGTCTGTTTCCATCAGCTGCTGATGAAGCGTCTCAGAGTTGTTATGTTAGACTTCTGTCTAAAAACATAGCAGAGTAACATTAAGAGTGTCAGGGACTGGCTCTCTCTCATTGGATGGGTCTCCAGTAGGGCCAGTCTTTGCTTGGATACTCCCTAAATCTTTGCTTCATCTTTGTCCCTGCAAACCTTGTAGGCAGGACAAATTTTGGGAGGAAGGTTTTGTGAATAGTTCGGTTGTCCTCCACTTGAAGTCCTGCCTGGCTATAGAACATGGACACTTCAGGCTTCATACCCCCTCACCCCCCCCCCCCCGCTAGGAGTCTTAGCCAGCGTGATCCCCCATAGACTTCTTGGGACTTCCCCTATTCCAGGTCTCTGGCAAATCCCAGAGATGCCTCCATCTCCACCTTGAGTTCTCTTACCTGGCTCTTTCTCCTGTTCTTCCTGCTCCTAATTCCCATCCTTCTTGCTCTTCATGCTCTCTCTTACCCAGTCCCCTCCATCCACCCAATTTCAATGTCTGTTTTATGTCCCTTTCTGACTATGATTCAAGCATCTTCCCTTGGGCCTTTCTTGTAACTTAACTTTTTTGGATGGAGTGTAGCATGAAAATTGAAATTTTCAGAAAAAAAAAATAATCATCTTTAGTGAAATAACTCAAAGACAAAAATACATGCATAGTATGTACTCACTTAGCCATAAAGTCCAAGATAACTAAGCTACAATCAAGAGACTTCTGCATATTCTGGTTTGTAAATTATCACAATTATCACCACACTTTATACTTTTCCAGAAACATCCTTTAAAATCTTGGGTAATTGGCATTTGGGATATTGCTCAGTAGCAGGATGCTTGTTTTAGCATGCGTGAGGCCTGGGGTTTGATTCCTAGCACCAGCCCAAATAATCTTACATGTGACTAAATGCAATGATTTTTATTTTTCTTAAGCCAAGTTAATGAATATCTGTCTTATTTCACTACTTGATGCAGTAGGATATGATTATATCTTTTTTTCAGTATCTTCATGTGTACATTATCTAATTACTAGTGTTTAACTTTCTTGTTAGGTTCTGCAGAGTGACAACTCTCTTCTTAGCACCATATTAAATCACTCTGGAGCAACTGCTATGATCAAAAACTACTAGTCAACAACAGTAAAGTCAATATTTGCTTACCATTCCAGTTCTCCAAAGGACATGCTAAGCACCTGCTATCTATTAGTCACCTGTTACACCTGCTATCTATTAGTCACCTGTGCTTAAATGTTTAAACTAGGTGCTCAAGGGCCAATTGGTGTCTAGTGTTCATAGCACTAAATCTATCATGACGAAAGTCTCATTGAAAGTCAGGCTTCATAAGGCAATATTTAAGCTCTCCGTTGGCAGAGGTGAGCCCTTGTCATTTGCAATCACTAGTGTTGCCCTCAACTTCAGTTGAGGGTCCATCTGCGATACTTGCAACATAGGAGCACTCCTCTAAATACATGTGAACTAAAGCTGGAGAGATCTTAAAACTTGTTTTATAAAGAAGTAAACAATCCTATCTGTGCAATTTTAGCTTGACATGTTCGTTTTTTAATTAGTGTTCATCCAGCCAAGTTTGTACTCATTTGTGTATGGAAAACCTGCAATTTGTGGATCTAAGCTAGAACAAAGAAGTAATGATTACATCTATTTGACATAATCATATTTAATAGGATTTTGTTATATTTGTTCTTATTTGTATAACTAACTATATGGTAGTCTTGGCAATTATTTAACTTTTTAAATAATCTCATTAGTAAATTTAGGTCAATTCTAGACACAGAACTGGCATTGTAGTTTTTGCGAACACTCTATAGTCCTACAAAATAGTGATTATTTCCAGGTACCTGAACATGATTAATTTTAAAAGTTATATTAATTAGGACTTCTCATTGCAAGTAGTAATAAAATTTGCATTTGAATTAATGAAATAAACCAGAGAGTATTTTAACTCAAGGAACTGAGGAATATCCTAGGAAGGACAGAGGTGAGATTGAAAAGAAGGAAAACCTTAAAATAAGACTTGAAAATCCCAGACTCTTACTGAATATGTAATAATTTAGATTTCAATTACTAACTCACATCATTTTTTTCATATATATAATGTTATAAAGCCAATCTCCATATAGTATAACTATGGCTTGCTCTGTTTTTCATCTTATGACTTTATTTATGTTTGTGTTTATCTTGATTTTAATCTCATATGGCCAAGTTATAAAACTGGGATCAATGAACTTCATCCATGTCTGTCTGTCTGTCTCTGTCTTTCTGATTCCATTTTTTCTCTTTCTGTGTGTGTGTATGTAATATTTGTGAGGTTTGTCCATGTTCTTACACATACATGAATAGTGTTTAGAAAATGGGTTCCATAACACGATCACTCTAGAGAAAATTGTGAATAGAGTAAATTCTAGAAACAAATTAGAAAAACTAAACAATAGATATAGGAGACTTGATAATGCAAGCCTGGTAACCTTTTCTATATGGTTCAGAATCAACCTTGGGCCCCAGCACACAGATGAAAGCAGGCCCTGTAATCAGGTCAGACCTGTGAAACATTGCTCTCTTGAAGTTGTTTCCCAGGCTTTCAGACAAAATAGGCACCCTTGGTAAACACAATAAAATAAAACTATCTACTTACTATACAGAAAACAGTGTTAGGTATTAATTAGCCCCTATTGTTGTTACAGAGAAAATAATACCAAGAGTTCTCTCCTCTTTTATTAGTGAGATTATAATTTAGGAGTTTTATTCATGTATTATTTTCGTTAATAGGCAAAGACCTTTAACAAATATCTACACATAAGAATAATATTTTCTTTCCTAGTCCTTGCGCTTTCCACCCATAGTTTTCACTCAGTCTTTCTAATCACGCTGGGTCATGCAGAGGACACATGCTAGATATTTGGATTTGAGAATTGCAAGTCTCTCAGTCAATGTATATTTGCATAGAGCAGACTTCTGTTTCAGACATTAGACACACCACAGTATTCAGCCTGCCAACTTTGTTACTGTTCATTTCACCATCCTACAGAAACCACCACTGAAATCACTAACATAAATCTCAGCAGTGTAAAAGTAGCATAGTGTAGCCACTCGTCACAGACATAATATATTATCTCATCTTATGGACCTCTTCAGTGGTATGTTGTTTTTTTTCTTGATTTGGGAACAAAGTATTACATAGTCTGATTGAATACTTAAGTCAGACATCTGTAAGGATAAAAGTAGAAGGCAAGAGGGGAAAGTCCAGGTATTTAATTTTGATAGGTCAGCAGTACTGTAAAAATTTCCATGTGCAAATGTGATAACATCATGAAGGTGCTTTGACTGGGAGAGGCTATCTCCTACAAATATTACAGTAGACAGATAAACAAACCTCTACACAGTGTGTTTGCAGTTCAAGGTTCATTCTCTGACTTGTCGAATCAGCTAATAGGGCTGCTATGTATTCAAAGATTTACCCTTTTTCTTTCTTATTTTTTTTTCTTGTACTTATTTTTTTTTTTGACTGCAGGCGCTACTGAACCCTATTACACTCAGTCAATAAACAACTTTGCTCTCTCAAAAAAATATACCCTTTTTGATAGCAAGGTGTTTGGAAACATTCCAAGTAAGAGGGGGGAAAAAGAAGGAAGTAAAAAAAAAGAAAATTGGTCAATGGAGTGAAGGAATCATGGTGAAAGGTATGCATTCCTATTTGCAGTCTGGTCATAAATCATTATCCACTCTGGCATTGATTAATTGGCCTTCCTCAAATCCTCTAGGATTATATGAAAATCCAAAGTAACAGACCATTTCACTTTGAAAGGCAGACAGAGAGGGATATGTTTCCGAAATATTGTCTGGAGATAACAGTCCAGATACAAAATTGTGTCACCTCTGAAGCTGATCTCTGTTTATTTACACTTTCAGTGTGATTTAGTTTCCTTTGCCAAAGTCTTTATTCAGTCCTTTCTTATCTTTGTTCTATATCTGAACTGAGGAAAGGTGAGGGTAAGAGACACTACACAAGCCACCCGCCAGTATGGCACCTGGGCATCGTGGCCCCATTGAAAATGTTCATGTTGCAATGCCTCATTCCTCAGTTTCTTACTAATGATCAAGTGGTACATTGCTAATTGACGCCAGTACCTTAAATGGATTAGAAAAGGCTCATACCAGCTGTTTGAATATCACCTGTAGTCAGCTTCAAGGAGGTTTGTCTCGAAATTCTAACAGTGTTTTCACTTTGAAAGTTAGGAAGCTTTTGAGTATGAGGTTTTGCTCTTTCTTGCCTTCCTTCCTTCTACTTTCTCCTTCCCTTCCTTTACTCCTCAATGACTTCACTCTTTCACTCTGTGAAGCTTGTTGCTTTTACAGAATGTCTGTCATCACGCTTTCCATAATATATATAATAAATGATACGTGTTATGCACTAAGGAATGGCTATTACTGCATATTTGTAAAAATGAAAAGGCATACAGTGCTGGAGAGATGCTTCGGGCATTAAGACTTCACCTGTTCTTCCAGAATACCTAAGTTCAGATCCAAGGACGCACAATGGGTGCCTCATAACCAGCTATAACTCTAGTTACAGAAGTTCTGACACTCTCTTTTGGCCATTTCAGGTATCCACAAACGTGTGAGTTATATATATATATATATATATATATATATATATATATATATATATGTGTGTGTGTGTGTGTGTGTGTGTGTGTGTGTGTGTGTGTGTGTATATGTGTGTGTATATATACATTATGTGTAGCACATATTTATGATATATATAGTGCATATATATTCATTGTGTATATATACATAACTGAAAATAAAAATTATTTCTTTTTTAAAAGGAAAAAGGCAGGTATCTCCATCCCTGATCTCAAGCTGTACTATAGAGCAACAGTTATAAAAACTGCATGGTACTGGCATAGAAACAGAATGGTGGATCAATGGAACCGAACAGAAGACCCAGAAATAAACCCACACACTTATGGACACCTGATTTTTGACAAAGATGCCAAAAGCATACAATGGAAAAAAGATAGCATCTTCAACAAATGGTGCTGGTCCAACTGGATGTCTACATGTAGAAAAATGAAAATAGATCCATACTTATCACCCTGCACAAAACTGAAGTCCAAGTGGATCAAAGACCTCAACATAAAACCAGACACATTAAATCAGCTAGAAAAAAAAAGTGGGGAAAACCCTAGAACTCATTGGTACAGGAGAAAACTTCCTGAACAGAACACCAACAGCACAGGCTCTAAGAGCAACAATCAATAAATGGGACCTCATGAAACTGAAAAGCTTCTGTAGAGCAAAGGACACCGTCATCAAAACAAAGCGACTGCCTACAGATTGGGAAAGAATCTTCACCAACCCTTTATCTGACAGAAGACTCATATCCAGTATATATAAAGAACTAAAGAAGCTGAAAAGCAGCAAACCAAGTAATCCACTTAAAAAATGGGGAACAGAGCTAAAGAGAGAATTTTCTGTAGAGGAATATTGAATGGCAGAGAAGCACTTAAAGAAATGCTCAACCTCATTAGCCATTAGGGAAATGCAAATCAAAACAAGCCTGAGATTTCACCTTATACCCATCAGAATGGCCAAGATCAAAAACTCAAGTGACAACACATGCTGGAGAGGTTGTGGAGAAAGGGGAACCCTCCTCCACTGCTGGTGGCAATGTAAACTGGTACAACCACTCTGGAAATCAATCTGGCGCTTTCTCAGACAACTAGGAATAGCGCTTCCTCAAGATCCAGCCATACCTCTCCTAGGCATATACCCAAAAGAGGCTCAAGTACACAAAAAGGACATTTTCTCAACCATGTTTGTAGCAGCTTTATTTGAATGAGCCAGAAGCTGGAAACAGCCCAGATGCCCCTCACCTGAAGAATGGATGCAGAAACTGTGGTACATCTATACAATGGAGTATTACTCAGCAATGAAAAATAAGGAAATCATGAAATTTGCAGGTAAATGGTGGGACCTGGAAAGGATCATCCTGAGTGAGTTGTCCCAGAAGCAAAAAGACACACAAGGTATATACTCACTCATATAAACATACAACATAGAATAAACGCATTAAAATCTGTACATCTAAACAAACTAAGCAAAAGAGAAAACCCTAACTAAAAATGCTCAATCCCCATCCTGAAAGGCAACGAGGATGGACATCAGAAGAAAAAGAAAACAGGAAACAACCTAGGAACCTGCTACAGAGGGCCTCTGAAAGCCAGAAGAAGAAAGCAGGAAACAACCCCGGAACCTGCCACAGAGGGACTCTGAAAGCCTCTGCCGTGCAGACTGTCAAAGCAGATGCTGAGCCTGATGGCCAACTGTCGGGCAGAGTGAATGGAATTTTATGTAAGAAGTGGGAAATAGTAAGAGCTGGAGAGGACAGGAACTCCACAAGGAGAGCAACAGATCAAGAAAATTTGAACACAGGGAACTTCCCAGAGACTCATATTCCAACCAAGGACTATCCGTAGAGATAACCTAGAACCCTGACAATGCAGCCACTTCTGATGAGAACTGATACACTAAGATCAGAAAGAAGGAGAGGAGGACCTCCCTATCAGCGGACTTGGGGAGGGGCATACATGCAGAAAGGAGGGGGAAGGGTGGTACCGGGAGGGGAGGAGGGAGGGGCTTATGGGGGGATACAAAATGAATAAAGTGTAATTAATAAAAGTTAAAAATGGAAAAAAATAAAAATAAATAATAAAAATTTTTAAAAGGAAAAAGGTCATGAAAAGAAAAAAAAAATAGATAAACAGACCACATTTAACAACTTAGCTACCGACCCTTATATAAAAATGCTAGATACATGACAGAGATAATTTTGTACATGGATGATTTAGCAGATGGCATTCAAAAGACTGGTTAATTATACAAACAACAAGAAACCTATATTCCTATTTTACAGTACATGAAACTTTTACATTCAGGTGACTTAAAATATTGAAATATAATACTATAAATCTAATTAAAATTTGGGATTAGACTTTTTTTTTTTTCAAACTGACACAATGCCCTCTATTTTGCAATGCTCAGGCTTGGCACACACTAGCCACACCATGACATGGGGACCTATAAAGGTCACACTATCATCAGACAATATTCTTTTTTAATACTTTATTCACTTTATGCCCGATTGTAGGCCCCTATCTTATCTCTTCCAGGTCCCACCCTGCCTCCCTCTTCTCCCTCTTTCCCCTCCCCTAGTCCCCAGAAAAGGGAAGCTCTCCTCTCCTACCCATCTGACCTCAGCCTATAAAGTCTCATTAGTCTGCATCCTCTTCCTCTGTGGCCTGGCAACTTCCCCCACCCCAACCACCACCAGGGAACTGTGATCAAAGAACTGGCAACAGAGTTCATCTCAGAGACAGTCTCTGCTTCCTTTACTAGGGAACCCAGGCTGAGCTGCCCTATCAGCTCCATCTGAGCAGGGGGTCTAAGTCCTCTCCATGCACATTTTTTGGTTAGCATATCAGTCTCTACAGGCCCCCTGAGCTTAGTTTTGTTGGCTTTGTTGGTCTTTTTATGGACCTCCTGTAGCCTCTAGGTCCTTCTATTCCCCCACTGTTTTCTACCACACTCTTCACTCTGCTGAAAGTCTGGCTGTAAGGCTTAACATCTGCTTAGAACCTCTGTTAGGTGGAATCTTTCAGGGGACTTCTATTTGTAGGCTCCCATCCTGTTCCCTCTCTTGAAATTCTCTAGGTCTCTATTCTCTTTACCCTTCTGAATGAGAATTAAGCATCCTCCCTAGGGGCCTCCTTGTTATTTAGCTTCCTTAGGTCAGTGGATTGTAGTATTGTTATCCTGTATTATATGGATAATACCCATTTATAAGTGAGTACATGCCATGCATGTCTTTCTGGTTCTGGGATACCTCACGTGGGATTATCTTTTCTAGTTCCATCCATTTGCCTACAAATTTCATTATTTCCTTGTTTTTTAATAGATGATTCCATTGTGTAAATGTACCACAATTTCTGTATCCATTCTCCAGTTGAGGGACATCTGGATTGTTTCCAGATTCTGGGTATTATGAATAAAGCTGCTATGAACATGGTTGAGCAAATGCCCTTGTGTACTTGAGCATATTTTGGATATATGCCTAGGAGTGGTATAGCTGGATCTTGAGGAAGCTATTCCTAATTTTCTGAGAAAACTCCAGATTGATTTCCAGAGTGGTTGTACCAGTTTACATTCCCACCAGCAATGGAAGAGGGTTCCCCTTTCTCTACATTATCTCTTGCATGTGTTGTCACTTGAATTTTTTATTTTAGCCATTCTGATTGGTGTAAGATGGAATCTCAGATTTGTTTTGATTTGCATTTTCGTTATGACTAAGGACCTTGAACATTTTTTAAATGTTTCTCTGCCGTGCCATTGACGTTCCTCTGCTGAGAATTGTCTGTTTAATTCTGTACCCAATTTTTGAATTGTATTTCGTTAGTCGGAGTTTAATTTCTTGAAATCTTTATATATTTTGGATACTAGCCCTCTGTTGGATGTAAGGTTGGGAAAGATCTTTTCCCAGTCTATAGGCTGTCAGTTTGTTCTGACCACAGTGTCCTTTGCTTTACAGAAGCTTTTCAGTTTCATGAGGGCCCATTAATTGATTGTTGATCTTAGAGCCTGTGCTGTTGATGTTGTTTAGGAAGTTGTCTCCTTTGCCAATGCGTTCAAGACTCTTCCCCACTTTTTCTTCTAGTAGATTTAGTGTGTCTTGTTTTATGTTCAGATCTTTGATACATTAAAAAAAAATCTTCAGGAGGTATCTCCATCCCTGATCTCAAGCTGTACTATAGAGCAACCGTAGTAAAAACTGCATGATACTGACATAGAAACAGACTGGTAGATCAATGGAATGAAATTGAAGAACCAGAAATGAACCCACACACCTACAGACACTTTATTTTTGACAAAGGAGCCAAAACCACACAATGGAAAAAAGATAGCATCTTCAACAAATGGTGCTGGTCTAACTGGATGTTTACATGTAGAAAAAATGCAAGTAGATCTATATTTATCACCCTGCACAAAACTAATGTTCAAGTGAATCAAAGACCTCAACAGACAATATTCTTATTAATTGACAGAAAAGACTACAAGTTCTTGGGATCTCAAAATATAAATAAGCAACTGAGGTCAGTACTGTATTTAATTATAGTAAATTAAGTACATAGATTTAATTTATAGAGTTGCATTCCAAAATTATAAAGACAGTTTTTATTGCTTTGTTCCAGTTTTGTTGATGTTTTTGTTTTTGTTTTAGTGGGTTGGAGCAATGTGGCACTCTGCTATAGCAGGCCTTTTTTTCTGTCTTTGTTAAATAATGCTGCTCTTCTCAGAATCATGAAGGAGTTAGTTCTCAAAATGTGACTGAGAGTTCCCTAGGAAACTCTACATTTTCACAGGGCATAAATGTCAAAAACTCTTTTCAAAACGATGCTAAGGAAGCATTTTTCTCTTTAGTCTTCATTCTTATAGGTATAAGGAGCCAAGTTGTCCAAATCTAATAGTAATCAATACCAAAATTTGCACTAAATATTTTAGAGGTAAGACTATGCTTTCCCTTTGGGTCTGAGATGGTAATGAATTTTTGATCTTCCTCTAGCCAGTAAGTTAGGAAGTAAGTGAGGGAGTTGGCTTAAAGATGAGAAAAAAAAAAAAAACTTATTTATGTGGAGTAAAGGAATGTAGATATGACTTAAAAATTATGGAAACCTGTTTTATTCCACAGAGTTCAAGGGAGTTAATTGAAACTTTTTTCAGAATAGATGGAAATTTTGCATCTTTCAGCTCCTTACAACTACCTAAGGACTGGGAAAATGACTCAGAATCAGTCTGTTAAAAGAAAATAGTGTTGACCAGGTTAAGAGTTACACAGTTACATGGGAGCTTCAATGTCAAAATGACATCAGTATAGAGCAGAGTGGGAATCCAGTCATACCCCATAAATCCAAATGTTAAAGAAATTTATAAAAAACATGAAAAAGGACATCTTTTCTTTCTTGTACTATAATTGTTATGTTTCTTAGACACTTACCATGTTTATCATTCATTGAAATTCATCCCTCTCTTTTCATAAAATGCTTTATATAACCCTATGATCAAGCTACTTCTAAAATTTTCACATATTGTTTTTTTTTGTTTGTTTGTTGGTTGATATTTGTTTGTTGGTGTTAGGTTTTTTTGTTTGTTTGTTTTGCTAATTAACTTTTTTGGGGTTAATGCATTATAAATCAACTTACAAAAGGGCCAGCTTTTTCTTTCTAATAACGACTTATTCTCTTGATCCTTTTTAATAGTAAGTGCATGCAGATTTGAAACTGCATGCCAATTTTCCCTAGTTATATAAATTGTATTGATATAATAGTACTATCAACACCAAGAGAAGGCCAGTCTACAAAGTTCATACAGTTTCTCTGTGAATTACAGGTGACATTATTATCAGTATGTCCGTATACATCTTTCAATCAACAGTTTTTTCTAAATCTCTTGAGATGTGAGTATTGAGTATTATTCAATACTTTGAAGAATTTATGTTGTGGCTCTTTCAAAACATGAGACAAGACTGTTTTCATGCTGGAGGGGAGTGTTTGTCATGCACCTGGATAAACGTTCCTGTGAGCATGCACATACATGAGTGCATGCTTGTATGTATGTGTGTGGGGGTGTGTATGTGTGTACGCGTATGAGAATGTAAAACTTGGTGTCTTCCTTCTTTCTTTACATTATCCTTTGAGACAAATCCTCTCATTGAATCTGGAGCTCCTTGGCTTAGCTAGCCTGACTCTGCAGTGAGCAACTTTGATACACTTGGCCCATCCTCCACCCATCTTTTATGAGAAATGGACATACAACTCACGTCCTAATGCCTGTGTAGCAAGCACTTTACTCTTCCCAGGGAGAACATATCTTCACTGTCTTTCAGTGTCTACATTTTACAATTCTTTATATTTGACCTTTAAAAAAAAATCAGGTTACTAATAAATGGAATAAATATTCATCCTGATTTTACCATTTTTTTTAATATTCATTTTAAACCCCATCCCAATTTCAATGATAACTTTGAGTACATAAAAATTCATTGAATAATTTGGTGTTTACTTGAAGCATTACTTTTTTTTATTTCAATCTCTACCATCCTTAGCTTTGATTATTTTGTATCTGGGTCATTACATAACCTTTCATCTTCTGCCTTTCATTTTTAATGCTTATAGAGCACTGCTTGGACTCTAAGACTAGTGATTTTTCTGAAGATTGATCCAATTTTCAGATTTCCTTGCTAAAAAAAAAATGCATATCTTTAGTCTAAATCAGAATATCTATTTTCAGATCAATTTCTGTCATCTTTACCACAGTGATTTGCCACTGGCGTTTTTATAGTACCAGACCCTCTCCAAAATGTAGATAGCCTTCTTCTTTAATCCTCACAGAACCTTGTTAGTCCTGCTTTATGGTGGAGGATACTGAAGAACTAACCCAACGTTGCACAGCTAGTAATTGTCAGAGCACCGAGTAAAATCAAACCTTGTTTGTTTTTCTCCCTCCTCATGTCTCCTATGCAAAATAAACACCTGAGGAGTGCTAGGAATGGCTTGATAACCAGAGTCACTCTCATTGCTGCCTGGGAGTCTGAAACCCTCAGCATTCTACAGCGTTTTCCATTAAGGCAGCTGTTTAAATGCAAATTATCTTTGGGAAGGGTGTCACATTAATAGCTACTACCAGCTATTAACTCCTAAACACAAATCAATGTTCTTGTCCTCCAGACTAGACAGGACTCTAAAAAAAAAAAAAAAAAAACCCTTAACAACTGAGGAGAATTTTTGACCTGAGAATGTGTGAGATTGTGAGTTTAAGGATGCTGTCACAGGGAGGGCTTTGGACAAATGACAGATCACAAAGGCTGGGAGCTGGGCAGGACCTGACAACCGGGGCTACAAGGGGAGCAGACTAAAAGTGCCATTAGAAGAGATGATAATCGCAAAGATTGCCTGCTTTGCATTTTCACATATAACTATTTCAAATTCTGGCATACATTTAGAACATGCTTCAATTTTTCTGATCAACTCAGGAAATTACTCTTCCCCTTGAGTGTATAGTATATGCTAAAAGTGAAGAATTAATCCAAGCCTGCCAAACTTGATTCACATAAGGCTCCAGCATGAGCTCGTATTTGATAATCATTCACATCTTTAACCTATTCCTTAACGTATTTAACGAATAAATGCATCTTCTGTCCTATGGGACAATCGGACCTTTCATTTTCAGCATTGTGGGATTTGTTGCTAAATGATTGTAATCCCATCATAAACCTCATCATGACACTTTGTTGGGAGAATCATAAGTAACACTTTGATGTTGGAAAGGAGATAAAGAAACAGGTCTAGGTTTAGATTTCTTCCCATTGGAGAAACCTTTGAAAAAAACATATTTTCACATACCAATGAAGTGATTGTGAGGCTGTATACTTTACTTTATTAAGCTTTTTTAAGTGCCAGTTATTTGTATCACTGTAGCGCACATTAGTTGCTAATAAATTTGATATAAAAATGCTAAAGGATTAAAAACAACAGAAAAGGATCATCACTGAGGATTGGATTCACGACAGACAGGAAAGGGCTTCTCCTAAACCTCTAGGTGAACAATGGCTCTTGAACATGAAATACTGGCAAATTGCCCATCTCCTGTGGGAAAAGCAAGAAGGAGGCAGCAGCATCTTTGTAAGCAATCACACTGCAGAAGGCAGGCTTCTTCCTGGGGCATTAGCAACCTCTCAACAGGACTCAGAGATTTTTGTCAAGAGCCACAATTTACACAATAATTACACTCATTGGAGCAAACACTGATCCCAAATTGCCTCGACTTCTTGTTCTCTTCCCACATCAACTGTTTTGTCCATATCCCTAAGTTGTTTTTAAAGGATTCTTTACTGCCATTTCCATTTTAACAAAGAGTGTTTTGTGTCTCTGTGTGTTTTATTTTTTCCAAACACTTTATAGAGCTGATTTCTTTCTATTAATGGACTAAAAAAGAGAGAGAAAAGAATGTATCATTTCAGAAGCTTTTGACATATCTAACCATATTCCTGTATTCAGAAAGGAAATAGATGTTTCTTTTAAGTGTGGTTAGGCATGCTAATCATAATTTAGTGAGGAATACAAAACCAAGTGGGATGAAAGGCAACCTAGATTTATGTGGAAATGACAAAGAATATATTGTGCATTTCACATGACAAAGGTAGTTTTTCCAGACTATTAGTTGCTGGCTTTGCAAAGACAGATGTAAAGCTATCTTTTTTTTTTCTGAGATGAATGGGATGAAGGAGAGAGACACATTGGATGCTTATGTACTCACTGTGGATGTCCACATTGTATTCACATGTCTGTCTTGATGGCATGGGAATTCAGGGACCCTACGATCAGTCTCTGCCTTCATGGTGCCATGAAAAGCAAGTGATTTTCGTCCACTACAGTTCAAACTATTGATGTCCAGGCTCATTATGCATTATTAAGTTCTCTCTGGTGTTGGGACACCAAAGAGAGATACTGTTAAGAAACAGAGAGTGCAAAACAGGATCAGTGGGATATTGTAATCAGGTGGACAAGGAACTAAAGTGCCTGAGAAAAGAACTCCAGATGGTGATGAAAAAAAGATGACCTCCAATAGAGATGCTACACAAGCTCCTGTAGAGTAGCCTCATGACCCCATGCCAGGATAGGAGGTAAAGATGAAGAAAAAAGAACAGCCAATTTTCCCTTCTAGGTAGCTATCAGGGCAAAAGCTTCCATAGAGATAAAGGATAAACCCTTTCAGGGTAAGAAGTTTGTTATTGTCTATGAATGTCCATCACTCATACTCCCCTCTCCTGGCTGGAAAAACATAAGAACATTTATATATAGAATATATATAGAGAATATATATAATATGTAATTATTATTATATATTATATATATTATATATTGTATATATAATATATATATATTCTTGCATATATATATTGAGAAATGGTACCTCCATATGACATAACTGGGCTCTGCTGTTAGGCTGTTAGTTCAATTGTCTGAAGAATCATATATAACTTACATTCTTTTTTTTTTTTTTTTCTCATAGCCTTGGCACCAGGCTGGCCTTGTACTCACAGAGATCCACCTGCCTCTCCCTCCCAGAGTGCTGGGATTACAGGCCTGAGCCAGCACTCCCAGGACCATTCCATGGATTCTTATTGAAAAGAATCCTTATTTGTGAAGTAGGCTTTCCCTTGCTGTTAATGTAGATTTATCCTGTCATGTTTAGGCAATCATCTAGAGTTGTCTTCAACGGTTACATTTGCTCTCTTTGCAAGATATATTGTTGTTTTTGTTGTACATCTATGCTCTGCTGCACAAAGTGGACAGGCAGCTTTTCTCTATTTGTTGCTTTTTAATTACCTGCTATTTAACAGTCTCTTATACTTGAGGGAAATACGTGGGAGACCGTTGGTGCTCCAACAAAAATATGTACTATGTTGTTAGGATGGAAATGTTATATAGAAATCCCTTAGCTGGCTTTCACAATGAGCTGCTATGTTGCCCCTCTCTTTCTGGAAGTACTCCTGCAAAACCTCTCAAAAGCCAAGGACCTCCTCATCTCTCCTCCCTTCCCTGTTTCATTTATCCAGAGATGACTGTTTAATGTCATGGACAAAAATAGATTGACAACATGCTTCTTCCTTTGTCCTCCTCTCCCTCTTCCACCTTTATCCCTCTTCCTAGCCCTATCGCTTTCTAATTAAATGCTCTTTATCCACAATTACAGTGTATATATTGTACGAATAACAAAGGCCACACTTTACAGAATGTAATATGTGTGTATGTATGTATGTATGTACTTAATTCATGCTTGATTCTGATGGTTTTCAAGTGGGTTTGATGACAACTCAAGCCACTTCAAATGATAAATATGGTTCAGATTCACACATCAGAGGACTGTCTGCTTACATCATTGTTTTACAGACACATTTTATCATGGAATATGCATGTTTCTACATCCTGAAATTATAATTATTTCCTGCTAAAGCATACTTATTTCTACTTACAGAGGTTGAAGATGAGAAAATGATTGACTTTGTTAAATTAACAACTATCTAATTGTAATCATGCATGGATCAAACACATAGGTAATTGGAAAAAAAGAATTGCTTTCTTGTTCTTCATGGAAATGGAGCTTGTTTCAAATGGAAGACTAAAGAAATGAAAATCAAATACAAATACATAAACATACATACACACACACACACCACAGGAGATACTTAGAAGATAAAGAATTCTTAGAGGCTTACTTGGAATTCCAATTTTTACAACGTCTTCAACAAAGAACACCAGATGCTTTAGAGAAATAGCAAGACAAATGAAACGGTATTTGCATTGATAGAAAAGAATCTGTGGGGAGGTTAATTTATCAAAGTCAATTATTTTCTCATCTCCAACCTCTGTTCTTAGCTCAGTACTTGGAAAGATTGGGCTCTGAATAAATATGGAAAGGAAAGGTGATAAGAAAGAATGAATCCCAAACTTGGGTCTAGCAATTCAACCACTGAGGACAGTTGATCCCTCCTGCCAGGACACAAGAAAGTCTCTATAGCTCGGTGAGGAAGTGACATTGTGGCAACCACGGACAGAGTCTGAAAATGCAAACCATGTTCTAGGTACAGAATTAGCCACCTGTGACTGCCAAACATCTGCTCTCTGGGATACATCTCATTGTAAGGGAAGGACATATAGAACTAAACAGGCCCCAAGTCTCCACATCTCAGCAATCTCCAAAGTTGTCTTAAAACTATCTGATTGCACAGGGGTTAAAAGCAGACAGGATTATTGATGTTTAACAATTCCATTAACAGAACTCTCATTAGGGTAGGGAGCTAAAATGAATCCCACCATTCCTTAATAACCAGAAAAAAGAATTTGAAGTGAGTTTAATTTAATTTGACTTTAAGGAATTGCAAGGCTCTGCAGCAAGCTGTGAACAATCTGCTTTTGATCACTGCAGAAAGGGCTGTGTGTTCAGGCAGAGGAGGAAGAATATCTGCATCTTCTGTGGCTTTGGATCCTTGTGGTCATTAGCACCACTTTCTAAATGCAGCAGCTTAGCAGTACAGACGGCTGGAAGGTCACAGGCTGCAGAGGCTCAAAACACAGTCCATCAGAGCCATCGGAGAAGCAGCGTGGGAGTTTCTCCTTGAACTCATGTGTTTCTCTGTATTAGACTATTTACATTTGACACACACTGTGTCAGTCAGGGAATAGAAGACAGACATCAAGTGGCGTGAGGGCCCTAATATACCATTTAGAAGTGGGCCACCAGCTGTGGCAATGAAAATATAAGGGCAGAATACAATCTTTTAAAGGAGAACTCTTCGAAACATAAAAGAAAAATTACAGTGTGCCTGGCTTGATTGTGTACTGTACAGAAGCAAGTGACACTGACTTGAATCTGTGGCCTTGTAGCCCAGGAGCCTTCGAGATGAGATGATCTAAATTACTCAGGCTTGAAATGAGAAAACTTAGGCCTGGCTTGTATGTAGACAGGCGCAAGCACTTTGTTTTTTTGTCAATCAAACTCAAAGACTCGTCGCTCAGTCCTCTCTGCAAGCCAGTATCTTAAAACAAACATAAAACAAGCTGACATGAAAAATATAATCTTCACTCTTGCTGAACACGGACACTTGAGGACTGTAATCATAATATTCATAAAAAGAGTACTATTATATCCCTCACGTTTGTAATGTGATCAATATTGAAGCTCAGTGGTGTCATTCGGGTGTTTGACAGCGGGGTTTGTAATCCTTAGGCAGAATTCTGATTTGCTGCTGCCTATGATCAAGTGCTGTTGGCAGAAGATTCCCTGCAGAGCTGATCCCCCTCCCTCCTTACAGCCTTCAGCTAAGAGACACATGTCTGCCACATCCATTAAAGGCTGTTGCCAGCTTTCATAAAGAAAAGAAAATACCACAGTTAATTTTAATTTTGACTAGGTGTGAGTCATTTATGAAATGAATGAGCCTCCAGGCTCAGAGGCACATGCCTTTAATCCTAGCACTTGGGGGACAGGGAAAGAGAGATTGCTTTGTGTTCAAGACTAACCTGGTGTCCCTAGCAAGTTCCAAGACAGCCAGGGATCCATAGTGAGACCACAACTCAAAGAAAAAAAAGATGAAAATTATTAATGGTCTAACCAAAAAGAACATGGAAACAAAAACACCAGCAAAATCATTTTGTCCTTTTGTTTTGTTTTGTTTTCAGTCAGGGTCTCATATTGCTCGGACAGGCCCACAATTCCTCTGTGTAGGCTGAAACGGCAGCAACTTCTGATCTTATTGTATATGCTTCCTGAGTGTTGAAATGAGAAGAAAGCAGCATCCCAGTTTAAGCAGTGCTGGGAAACCAATTCCAGGCCATTCTGTGTGCAAGCACTCTATCAACTGAGCTGCCTTCCAGCCCAGTATCACTAACCTCTGCTGCCCCTGAGGCTGGATAAATCTTGCTTATGATATGGGCTATGCTACCTACTCACCCTAACCCAAAGCTTCCAAAATTATTAAAACAGAGATATTTCCTTTAGTAGAATTCAAATATGTAGAGAGTTGGTAATTAACCTTTGTGGAATGATCCAAGAAATAATACTGTTTAGGGTGGCATGTTTTTTTCTTTAGGGAGTAGTTGCTAAAAAGTGGATTCTGGGCCACCTTTTCTCTTTCTTTCTTCCTTTCTTCCTTCCTTCCTTCCTTTCTTTCTTTCTTTCTTTCTTTCTTTCTTTCTTTCTTTCTTTCTTTCTTTCTTCATCTTTTATTTTTTAGAATTTATTTACTTTATATTCTGATTGTAGTCCCCTCTCCCTTCTCCTCCCAATCCCACCCTCCCTGCCTCCCCCTCCCATGTGCCTCCCCTAGTCCACTAAAAGGTGAGGTCCTCCTCCCCTACTATTTGACACTAGCCTATCAGGTCTCATCAGGACTACCTGGATCCTCCTCCTTTGTGGCCTGGAGAGGTGGCCCCACCAGACAGAAGTGATTAAAGAGCAGGCAACCTAGTTCATGTCAGAGACAGCCCCTGCTCTGCTTACTAGGGGAACCATATGGAGACTAAGCAGTCCATGGGCTACAACTGAGCAGGGGGTCTACGTATACTCTTTGTATGGTCCTTGGCTGGTGCATCAAGGGACCCTGGGCCCAGAATTTTGGCTCTATTAGTCTCCTTGTGAAGTCCTCTCCCCTCTAGGTCCTCCTATATCCCCATTCTTCCATATGACTCCCTGCACTTTGCTCAAAATTTGGCAGTGAGTTTCTGCTTCTGCTTTGATACCTTGCTAGGTAGAGTCTTTTAGAGGACATCTGTGGTAGGCTCCCATTCTGTTTCCTGGCGTCCACTGCTTCTAGTATCTATCCTGTTTGCCATTCTGAATGAGAATTAAGCATTTCAATAGGGGCCTCTTTGTTGTTTAGGTTCTTTAGGTCTGTAGATTTTAGTTTGTTTATCCTATATTATATGGCTGTTATCTGCTTACAAGTGAGTATATACCATGAGTTTCTTTCTGATTCTTTGTTACTTCAATCAGGATGATCTTTTCTAGTTCTATCCATTTGCATGCACATTTAAAGATTTCCTTGTTTTTAAAAAGCTGAGTAGCAAACAGGGTCAAATGAAAGGGGAGGAGGTTCTCCCCTATCAATTGACTTGGAAAGGGGCTGGGAGGAGACCAGGGAGGGAGTTGGGGAGGGGGAGGGAATGAGGGAGCGGGATACAGCTGCGACACAGAGTTAACAAATTGTAACTAAAAAGAAAAAAAAAAAAAAAGCTGAGTAGCCTATGGCATTTCAGTATCCAAGTGGGTGCCCTCTTAAGGGGAACAGGGACTGTCTCTGACATAAACTCAATGGCTGGTTCTTTGATCACCCCCCTCCTGATGGGGGAGCAGCCTTACCAGGCCATAGAGGAAGAAAATGCAACCAGTCCTGATGAGGCCTGATAGGCTAGGGTCAGAGGAAAGGGGAGGAGGACCTCCCATGAGTGGACTTGCAGAGGGGCATAGGAGGAGATAACTGGAGGGAGGGTGGGATTAGGAGGGAATAGGGAAGGGGCTACAGCTTGACTGTAATGCGAATAAACTGTAATTAATAAAATAAAATTAAAATTAAATAAAGATTAAAAATAAATGTTTTAGGTAGATAAAAAAAAAAAAGCTGAGTAGTATTTCATTGTGCAAATGTACCACAATTTTTGTATCCATTCTTCAGTTGAAGGACATCTAGGTTGCTTCCAGATTCTGGCTATTACAAATAAAGCCACTATGAACATAGTTGAGCAAACATCCTTGCTGGATGTTTGAGTATCTTTCAGGTATAAGCCCATCATTCAGATTTGTGGGTTTTGAGGTAGCACTATTCCCAATTTTCTGAGAAAGCACCAGATTGATTTCTAAAATGGTTGTACAAGTTTGTACTTCCACCAGCAATGGAGGAGGGTTCCCCTTTCTCCACATGTGTTGTCACTTGTCCACATGTGTTAGCCATTCTGTTGGGGGTAAGATAGAGTCTCAGAGTTGTTTGATTTATATTTCCCTGATGACTAAGGATGTTGAGCATTTCTTTAAGTCTTTCTCTGCCATTCAGAATTCTTTTGTTGGAAAATTCTCTGTTTAGGTCTGTACACTATTTCTAATTGTATTTGGTCTGTTGGAGTTTCATTTCTTGAATACTTTATATATTCTGGCTATTATCTCTCTGTCAGATGTAGGGTTGATGAAGATCATTTCTTAGACTGTAGGCAGTCGTTTTGTTCTGATGACAGTGTCCTTTTCTTTACAGAAGCTTTTCAGTTTCATGAGGTCCTATTTATTGATTGTTGATCTTAGAGTCTGTGCTGTTGCTGTTCTGTTCAGAAAGTTGTCTCCTGTGCCAATGAGTTCCAAGATCTTCTCACTTTTTGTTCTAATAGGTTTAGTGTATTTTGGTTTTATCTTGTTAAATATCCTTTTTTTCCACAATATTTTGTAGTGTTCATTTCAAACTGAGATCTTAACTGAAGTTAACACAAAGCTAACAGTGACACTGTATTCTGAACCAAAAGAGTTTAAAACTAGACATTTGGCAGTTTACCTGTGGGTTTTTTACACACCTGTTCAATTCTTTACTGAATTATGTACTTGGAGGCCTAATGCCGTGCCCCAAGGGTAGATCAAGGTGTGCCCTGGCAACCACTGGATGCGTTAATTCCCTAGCATCTGCATATATTAATTGGTTGGATTTGGACAGCTGAGGTAGGCAAGTCTTTGTTTTTTTTTTTTTATGTATTTTTCCTGCATGTGGTTGCAGTCATAATTAGAGGAAAAGAGATGATATATGACATTGATAAATGCAAATGTGTTTTGGGAAAGGTTAGTTTCTACAGTATTCAAGAGAAAACTTCACAGTATCTTTAATGAGTGATTATTGTAACTATCAAATATTGTGATATCAACATTGTAATAAACAACAATAATAACACAATATCTATAAAAGAATTAACTAGTAAAGTATATGTATACTACATACTGAAATATATAGAGTGTTGATGAAGCTTTCCAGGTGCAATGGACAGTGAGGCATAGAAACCCTAAGGAAAACACTGTACACACTTTCCAAGTGTGGGGTGGTAATTTGGTGCTGAAAAGTCAGATCTTTGGAGACAGTTATCTCTAGAGGCAGACATGCATTTTACTGATACCAACACTCCTTTATTATCAGAAGTCAGAACAATGTGTCATACAAATTAAACACTCCAAAAATCATTCCTGAAGGAATGAATGAGTCATAAAGAATTTCCTGCTTTTTAATTTTATGACAGAAATGGTGCTATGAAGAAAAAAGCTTCTTACGTTTTTATCATTTGAAATAGGTTACATCTGTTAGTTATCATTTATATTCTATTAAATTCATTTGTAATAAGCATTTTTATAAATTATTTTTAATTATATTTATGTGCAAGGGAATGAGTGGGTGTATGTGAATATGAGTGAAGGTACCCAAAGAGGCCAAAGACACTGGAAAAAAGATTTCCCTGGTGCCAAAGTTACTAGCAGTTGTGAATCACCAGATATGGGGTCTGGTATCCACATCCAGGTCCTTTTCAAGAACAGCACATGCTCCTCACCACTGAGCTATTTCTTCAACCCTAAAAGACGTATTTTCAATATTGTTTATTTACTTTTAATGTTGGGCAGAGGGGGCAGAAGCGTGGAAGGAATGAGTTAAGGCATCATCCATGCACGGTTTATGAGACAGATGTCCTGCTTCTCATTGTTCAACATCATTTGGCAAGATGTAACTGAATCATGATTGATGTGGACCAACTAGGCAACTGCTGAAGGTGGCAAGACCACTTGATCTTTTGTGGAACGGGATTAAAAGGCAGAACAAGATAATAACAGAAAAATAATACAGATTTATGTAGTAAGTTATTGGATAATTAACACATGCACACTCTTGATCTCACACTGTTAGACAAAATTTTTTGATAAGGTTTCAGTTTTTACTTTATCAGTAAATTACATACAGCAACCTGGAAGGACCGTTGTGTCCCTAAGCTAAAACAACAACAACAACAAAATAAATAGTGTAAGCATGAAGCTTAGACACAGAATAGTACAGATATAGTTGCCGTACAGTTTCCAATTCATTATATGACACAATTCATTGCAATTTTTTTGAGTCTTGGAAGAGCATTCTAATATGAAAAGCAGGATTCAATTGCTCTGACGTATTAGTTTTATGCTTGTCATAAAAGACAACTAAGAAGAAACCCATGAAAGTACAATATTTTATCAGCACAGAATGATATAACTAAGGGTATGCATAATGGCTCTCATAGACATGGATTTTAATATGTAAAAAGGATTATAACCTGAATATATGAAACACAAAACAAACATACCTCATTTCAGAAAGATAGTAAGTCTCATAATTTGTAATAATAAGTCTGATAAATATCATTTAACTTCAGTGTATAAGTTTTGGCTTAAATAATGCTCTGAGATACAACAGAATCTATTTGTTTGAAATATTTTCAACACACAAATTCATTTCTCTGGTCATCGTTTCACAAAAAGAACAAAACAAAAACTTCAAAAAAAAAATGTAGCCTTTTCTAAACAGTATGTGCCTCTTGGGAAGACAAACAGAAGCCTTGCTGAAGCCTGCAGTAAACTGTTGTGTGGAAGAAGGGCTCAAACCAGTTCTTTAGGTTCTACTGAGTTGAGCTTCATTCTGAGGGGAACAATTAGTCACCTGAAACTAGCTCTGTATGGTTCTGTGCAAGGAGTGGCTGCATAGCGCTGTATGTTACTGTGGACACTGCAATCTCAGTTGTGTAGCCTGACTCAGAATAAGAATCTGTCAGCTCTTCCTGACTCTTAGGCTGACATCTTGAAGGTCTCCTGACAACCACTGTAGAGGGAACTGAAACCCAATGTCCATCAGTTTTTAGTGTAGAAAACCCAATGTCACTTTCAGCTGTGTCACTGCAGCAGCTGTGAATGTATTCTTGTTTAGTATCAGTTACTAGCTGTAACCCTTCCTTGAGCCAGAAACCTACTTATTGGAGAGGATATGCTTTAAAGTTCACATATAACATGTTCAGTACAAAATATGTTGCAAGATTTTCTATGTACAGGTATTGTACAACTGCAGCCACAATACAACAGCTGGGATTAGTTTAGGTATTAGATCCTGAACACACAATCTAACTCCTCTAGATAAATTTAATAACCTTAAACTAGATAATCTAGATTCGTTACAAAATGTTATTGTTTGTAGAAGGACATCTTCTGGGCAATACATTACCATGCCCTTACTGAACTCTCAAGAGCTGTGATTACCCTCAGAAGACTCACACAAGACCCCATTAATGATTTTTTCATGGAGAGTGAAAAGAGCTCAGATAATACTTCCCATCCCCATCTCCACAAGAGAACAGTTTCTGGCAGGTTTTGGGTTTTCTTTAGTGGTTTAGTGACCTTTAAGTTTCCCATAATCCTGTAAAATGCCTCTGTGCTGTGGCTGGTATAGGTGGCCGCCCATATGTGCCATCAGTTCACCAACGAATATAATCATTTCCTTGATTGTTAACGGGCCCTTATCTGAGGTGAACACATAGTTCTTCATATACCCAGGAGTAGTTCATATAACACTTAGGACTCAACATAATCAAAGATAAGTTTGCGAAGAGTACGTGTATTGTCCCTGCTGTGAGGTTCTAGACATGCAACAGAAGCTAAGCTGTCTGAAGGTGCAGTACCCAGTCAGGAACTACAGATGTGGTGGTTGGAATAAAAATAACCCATGGACTCAGAGGGCTGGCACTATTAGTAGGTGTGACCTTGTTTGAGTAGATGTGCCCTTTTTGAAGGAACTGTGTCACTGGGAGTGAGGTCTCTCCCTTCCTCGTGCCTATGAATCCAGATGTATAACTCTCAGCGACCTTCCAGCACCATGACTGTCTGCCTGATGCCATGCTTCCCAACATGATGATAATGAATTAAATCTCTGAACTGTAAGCCAGCCCCAATTAAATGTTTTTCTTGATAAGATTTGCCACCGTTATGGGGTATCTCCATACAACAGAAAATCTGAGACAGCAGATATGGCTGCTATTGCTTATGTGGTATGGAAAGGTAAACCTTGCTGCAGTGACAGTTGTATTTGTTATGGGCAAAAAAAAGGCATGTAACTAAGATGAATCTGAAGGTTCTGTGGAGATATTTCTAGAGAGGCTTCCTCCGTTGTGTGATATGGATTGGCACATCTCCCTTGATGAATCGGTTCTGCCACCTAATGAAGGGGATGTCCTTAAGATGGCTGAGACATTACAGTCCTTGAAAACGGCACACAGGGCATGAGATTGATTATAAGCAGGCTCTGGCATCGGTTGCACAGACCCTACTTTATACAATAAGACATTCAATTGATGCTCAGCTGTCTGCCCAGAAAGAACTCGCCTGGAGGAATTATGAGAAAAAGACGCTATCCTACCCACTAGCCACTAAGTTGTCAGGCAAAGTGGGAAGAAAAATGGAGAATAAATGAGATGGAAGTGGTGGCTTGTCATTTCTTGTAGTTGGGGAGAATAAGAGAAAGAGTAGACAAATTGGATTTCTGCTAAATAGCTCTTCCTGGGATGCCAAAAGTTGAGACTGAAGGAAAGAATCAGGCAGTGAGAAGGATTAGAGTGAGGTAGGAGGGATAGAAGATTCCCCTTAGGTCTGACCTTTAGTACAAAGGAAGGAAAAAATCCATGAGAAAGTATGCAGATGAGGCCTGATATAATGGCACAGCATGGGAAACGATATTACACTCTGACTTTGAGCTACTAGAATTGGAAATGACTTTTAAATAAGAATGAAAGAGCATCTCATAGGCCAGTTTGTGAGCTTGTGAGAGTTGAGGATGGATGAAATCAGTCTGAGTGGTTTGAAAGCACAGAACTGAACAGTGTACACACTCTTTCTCCTTAAGACAAAGACTGCATAATCTGAGTCAAAATAAGGAAAACCAGTCCCTGATGGATAGATTCATATGTACCATTAGATATATTTGATTCTCTCTGGCTGAGTTCCTCATGAATAATATGGACAAGAAGATAACAGGAGAGATGGGCATTTCTGAAGGAATTGGACATGTGAAGGGAAAATGCTTAATGGTCAGCTCACTAGGCAAGATAAGACCGGGTCCAGAGGAGAATAAATGCAGGAGAGGCTCTGGCAGATATGATTGGCTTAAACAAGTATTAATTAATTTCACAAAGTGCTAAAAAAAAAAAAAAGCGAAAAGAAAAAGAAAAAAATTAAGTGCCTCTCTGAGTCGCTTAGTCGACTGATTTCTTTCAAGCCAGAATTCCTAGGAGTTGGAGGGATGATCAGATCGTGTTTGTGAATCTCTGAAAGGCTTTAAGGTCTGAACAGTAGTTTTTGGAAGGCATCAACAATAAAATAGTGCAGGTGAAACAGGCTAAGTGTTACCCAGAGTGGGTACTTCCTCCACGGAAAACTTAGCACATTTCTTCTCTTCAAGAAAGGATGCTGAGGATAGAGGATGTTTGCACTACTGGCAAACTTTCCAGCAGCTATACACTGCCAATAGAGAGGGAGCAGCTCCATTGAGATCCAGGGCAAAACATGTCATACCCAAGGAACCAGCAAAGTCATGCTCCTGACAGGTAGGCGTGGAATGCATTAGTAGAGAAAGCATTATTTCATTTCAGGAATCGGAGGAGTAGCATTCTGATTTGATGACTACCAATCATTTATTAACATCTCTGCCTCGAAACAGGACCCTTCTGGAAGGTGTGGAAAGATCCAAAGGACTCATGACAAAGCATGAAGGGGTAAAAAATGGCCAAGAAGGGAAAAGGTAGCACCAGCTATGAGAAATGTAGCTAAAAAGGACTAATATCCCTGTTAGAAAAGCAAAGGGAGGTTTTATATCAAATCCTTGACTTTGTTGTTTTGCTTTTTTTTTCACCAATGATAAACAATATTAATTTCCTTTTATTAATGGCTTCTCCAGGGTGTTCGGTGACAAAGAGGAGTTACATCCATTTATTAATTGTTATTTTCAGAGTGTTTGTATATGAATCATTCTCAGTGGACTTTGAGTTCCTGTAGCACTTCTTCATTTATTAACATTTCCTCTGCACCAAACTCATTGGTACTGTGGAGTAAAGAGAAATCAAGTCTGAACTTTATACTCAGCTCCTCAGCTTCCATGTCTAAGCAGCAAATCATGTTAAAACCACTTCATCCAGCAGTCCTCTAGTGGTTGGAATGACTTGCTTTGCTGAGTCCCCCATAATCACTATCTCTACCAGAACTTTGAAAGAATGGCGCCCAAAGGTCTTAACTGTGGGACTCCAATATCTCAGGAAAGGCTGGAAAAACTAAATTATTTATTTTCTCTTATTACTTTTATCATGGCTGAGGCGACTATTAAAAAAAAAAAGATTAACAACTATAATCCCACAAATCTATTTGATATAAATTTTTTATTATAAAGGATCATTCAAAAATGGAGAAAAACTAAAAGTTTCTAAAATAAGGAAAAAGAAAATAGTGTACCAGTGCTCATTAGCTAGAAAAGGAAATCGCAGCCAAGGAATTACCTCCAGGACACTAGCATTTGACAATGAGTGTGGGGCATTTTATTTAGATTGCTAATTGATGGAGGAGGGTCTTCTCTACTCTAGACAGCATCATCCCTGGATAGCTGGGCCTGAGCTGCATATATATGTGTGTGTGTATGTGTGTGTGTGTGTGTGTGTGTGTGTGTGTGTGTATGTGTATGTATACATATATATATATATATATATATATATGTATGTATGTATACATATAACAGTAATAATTAAAGAAGAGGCCACGAATTGGAGGAAGGGGTTGGGGCACAGCCAGGGTTGGTGAAGCAGAGAGGCAAGAGTGGAAATGGTGTGAACACAGTACAAAAGTACACAACTCTCAAAAACTAAAAATGAAACATTAAATTTAAAAAAAAAAAGGAAGAAAGGTAAAAACAACTGAGCAAGCCAGAGGAAGGCAGCCAGTGTGGAGCTGTTACTCCTCCACTTTCCTGCTTGAGATCTTCTCCCTGATTTCTCTCAGCGATAGTTCGTGACCTGGGAATTGTAAGAGGAAATAGATCATTTTTTTCTCTGTTTCTTTTGGTAGTAATTTATAACAACAGAAAAGCAAACCAAGACTGTAAGTCAATGCTTATTTTTATGATGAAGAGTGGAGAATTTGGCTAAGTGTGGTTGGACAGAGTTCCCAATCTATTGATAGTCACCTGATGGGAGCTTCATGTGGACTCCTTGTTCTGATTATGTATGCATCTCCTGAGACACCCGGAAATGGAAGTCTTATGATTTATTTTAGAGAAAGTAGTAAGAGAAAGGCAGAAGATAAGCACCAATTTGTTTTTGTTTTCTCATCCACTACGGTGGTATCTATTAATAAAATGTCCTACCTAAATCATTCATGAGAATAATTCTGGACCAGCTCATTTAACAGTGACTTGAACATAAGTAAGTAGCATTGAGAACAAAGACATGAAGAGGGCGGTGACATTCACTTAATATGTGCTCAGCGCTACTAAGGATCTGGCATGTTTAGAAGTCAGATAATTAGGGTGGGATTAAAAAAATAGAAACAAACCATATCACTGGAATATTAATCACATTGTGACTCCCCAAAATATAAGCAGCTCTAAATTTTCATATCTTATTTTTAGAATGACAGGCACACATCAGAGTGGGAAAACAACTTCTGTGTATTTATTTAAAATTCATACTATTGATGGTTTGTATGTATAACTAATATATGAATATAAATGTTACTCATTTGAACACTTTCACCAAAAGGGCCTACATGGAAAGATTTTAAATAATGATATTATTTGTTAGAGCAGGGTTTGTTCAGGGGAAGGGAGTTTCACTAGCGGACAGCTGAGCAGTTATTGGCAGTGGATGAAGGCTGAAGAAGAAGTTGCTTTTCAGAGGAATGTGTCTACAGAGAGATACTCATGCCCCCTTGAATGACCCCATGCCTATACATATAGGGTCAGCACTAATTGGACTCAGAGTCGACCACCACTGCTGACACCAATGATGATGATGATGATGATGATGATGATGATGATGATGATGATGAT
>NW_026594083.1:2377337-2488816 GCF_907164565.1 Psammomys obesus | reverse complement strand
ATGATGATGATGATGATGATGATGATGATGATGATGATGATGATGATGATGATGATGATGGAGATGGGTTGGTGGGGGGGGAGTTGAAAGACAGTAATGAGAGCAGATAATTTCAAAATACATTGTATATATAGATATGAATATACTTACCTTATTTCTACCCTCCTCCTACCCCTTCTAACTATTCACATATCCTCTCACTCCCTCCTTACCAACTCTTTTTCTATTATTTCTGTTTAACATATGCACACACACAAACATACCATAAAACACACTGAGCCCAACTGTTGTTGCTTGGATGTAAGTGTGTTTTAGGCTGGCCACTTGAGATTAAATCACTTATTTTGGGGCTCCTATCAGAAGACTTGACTCTGTCCTTCTCAACTGCTATTGACTGCCTGTAGCTTTTCATCCAGGTGAGACTTTATGGCATTTCTCAGATCCATACTGGCATATTGACTTGTGTTGTTAGGTAGGCCTTATTTGGGCAACCATATTGTTTAGATTACATGGGTATAGCACCTCTATCATGGCTAGATGACACTATCTAGCAATAGGCATCAGATCCTCTGGCTCCTATGATCTTTCATCCCCTCTGGGATGTTGCTTTTAGTCTTAGGAATAGCAGTCATGCTGTAGAAGTACTGATTGGCTTTAAAAACTCCTATTCAGTTATTGTCTGCATTTTGACAAATTGTGGACTTTTGTAATGGTGGCCATCTCCTGCAAACAAACAAACAATGAAACAAACAAACAAAAAAAACCTTACATAATGAATAATAAGAACTACACTTACATGTGAATGAATGTAAGATTAGTATTTAGAGCAATTTTAGAAATTATATTTATTTTAGGGAAGTGACAGTAGTAAAGTCTCTTCTAGAGTCTATGAACTCTACAGCCACAGGAAGGTAGTGAGGTTTATAGTGCCAACTACAAATTTCCTCCTATTGAAGAGGCCTTAAGTTCAGTTATTCAGTAGTTGTTTATCCTTGTTTAATCGTTGTTGTGGTTCATGGACTCTACAGCTTGTTAGCTGTTAGGTTTTCGTTTCCCTTGGATGAATGCATAGCACCTTATGATATTAGGAGAACTGTTTCTCATGGTTTCTCAAAGTTCTGTGTCAAAACTGTGTTGTGTCTTCAGGAATGTGGTCTTACCTTCGATTTCTGCGAAGCAACCAAGGCCCGTGGCAATAGCCTATATTATTTTGCACATCTCTTGGACTCCCCTAATCGGCAACTTAAATCTGTCACTGAGGATCTTGTTAGAGAGTCTACTGATATTGTGGAGTCAGAGAAGCATTAGCATACAATATATCATAATTTTATTTAAAAACACACACATATAAGTTATCTCTAAGTAACCTTATGAAATATTTTCTCCTATGGTTTCTTTAGTTGTCCTAGGGGTTTATCTTTCCTACCTTCTTCTCCCACTGTATTACCCTCCATCACCTCTCCAAATAAAAGCCTCCTCCCACGTGTTTTTCTCTTTTTCCACCTCTGTATCACCTGTGTCTGCATCTTAAAGACAGAAGTGGTCTCTTACATAAAGTGAATAATTTTACGCTTACTCAAAATGAGTTTAACTTTGCCTTCCATGGTGACATGGTATTATATCTCTTTGTAATGAAATACAGTGAGAGTGTGTTTGTATCATAGCGAATACAAAGCCCAAGAGATAGACAATACATATGGAAGAAAACAAAACTTACTAACTAAAGCAAGACAGAAGAACTAGGGAATTAAAAAAATAAAAATAAAACAAAACAGAAAACCCAGGACCTTTTAAAAGAAGCAGAAGTATGGGGGTTTTATTCAGAAGATGTGTCTATCTGCAGTCAGTAAAGCAATCTAGAACACAGGCTCAGTTGAACCAAGAAGTATACTCCTAAGCATGCTTACTTTAAGTTCATCAGTCAGGAAGTAATATAGTGGAGACTTTTTGGTGTGCTTAGCTTGGATCAGAAAGATGGTGGACAGGAGAATCTCTTGGCAAGCTCAGTTTTCTGTAAAATATTTTAGCTAAAAGAAAGAAAGAAAGAAAGAAAGAAAGAAAGAAAGAAAGAAAGAAAGAAAGAAAGAAAGAAAGAAAGAAGGAAGGAAGGAAAGAAATGGCTCTTAGATGGGTTCATTTGATAAGTGCTTCCCCTTCAAGATGCTGCTTTCCTTAGTCACTAACAAACACCCTTCCCTCTAGACCCTTGGTATTTGCTCTCTAAAGAAACTTTTCCATCACTATATTTTCATGTCTGTCCTTTTCATTTTCTAAATGAAAATCAAATCAAGGCAATAACATCCATTCCTTTTCTATTGTTCTCTATTGTTTGGAGTACAAAGCAGAAAGCCAGAATGGGCCACACTTCGCTTTCACTGGGAAATAACTAGACATCATAATCATTTCTACGCTGATTCACATTTTTCTAATAAGCTTAACATTCTTCAGTTAAGATTAGCACTCATTTGCTGGCGTTATATTTCTTATTCTTTTTTTAAATTTTTATTAATTACAGTTTATTTACTTTGCATACCCCCTGTAGCTCCCTCTCTCCTCTCCTCCCAATCCCACCCTTCCTCCCCCTTCTTCACCCATGTCCCTCCCCAAGTCCACTGATAGGGGAGGTCTTCCTCTCCTTTCCTCTGATCCTAGCCTACCTTGTCTCATCAGGACCAGCTACATTGTCTTCCTCTGTGGCCTGGTAAGGCTCCTCTCCCCTCAGGGGGAAGTAATCAAGGAGCAGGCCATTCAGTTCATATCAGAGACAGTCCCTGTTCCCATTAGTAAGGAACCCACTTGGATACTGAATTGCTATGAGCTACATCTGTGCAGGGGTTCTAGGTTATCTCCATGAATTGTCCTTGGTTGGAGTATCAGTCTCCGAAAAGACCACTGTGCCCAACATTTTTGTTTTGTTTCGTTGCTCTCCTTGCGGAACTCCTGTCCTCTCCAGGAATTTTTATCTCCCCCTTCTTTCATAAGATTCCCTGCACTCTAACCAAAGTTTGGCAGTAAGTTTCAGCATCTGCTTTAATATCCTGCAGGGTAGAGCCCTTCAGAGGCCCTCTGTGGTAGGCTCCTATCCTGTTCCCTGTTTTTGTCCTTTTCTGATGTCCATTCTATTTATCTTTCTGAATGGGGATTGAGCATCTTAGCTAGAGTTCTCCTTCTTTAGGTGTACAGATTTTAGTATGTTTATCCTATATTACACATATCATATCCACTTATGAGTGGTATATATCCTGTGTGTCTTTCTGCTACTGGGAGACCTCACTTAGCATGATCTTTTCGAGTTCCCACCATTTGCCTGCAAATTTCATGATTTCCTTGTTTTTTTTTTTAATCACTGAGTAATATTCCATTGTGTACAAGTAACACAATTTCTGTATCCATTCTTCAACTGAGGGGCATCTGGGTTGTTTCCAGTTTCTGGCTCTTTCAAATAAAGCTGCTTCGAACATGGTTGAGCATATGTCCTTGTTGTGTACTTGAGCTTCTTTTGAATATATGCCTAGGAGTGGTATAGCTGGATCATGAGGAAGTGCTGTTCCTAATTGTCTGAGAAAGTGCCAGATTGATTTCCAAAGTGATTTTACAAGTTTCCATTCCCACCAGCAATGGAGGAAGGTTCCCCTTTCTCCACATCATCTCCAGCATGTATTGCCACTTGAGTTTTTGATCTTAGCCATTCTGATGGGTATAAATCTCAAGGTAGTTTTGATTTGCATTTCCCTGATGACTAAGAATATTGAGCATTTCTTTAAGTGTTTTTCTACCATTCGATATTCCTCTGTTGACAATTCTCTCTTTAGCTCTGTACCCCATTTTTAATTGGATTAATTGATTTGATGCTGTTTAACTTCTTGAATTCTTTATGTATTCTGGATATTAGCCCTCTATCAGATGTAAGGTGGATGAAGATCCTTTCCCAATCTGTAGGCAGTAGTCTTGTTCTGATGAATGTGTCCTTTGCTTTACAGAAGGTTTTCAGCTTCATCAGGTCCCATTTATTGATTGTTGCTCTTAGAGCCTGTGCTGTTGGTGTTCTGTTCAGGAAGTTGTCTTCTGTACCAATGAGTTCAAGGCTTTTCCCCTTTTTTCTTCTAACAGGTTTAGTGTGTTACATGTCTTAGATTAGATATTAAGTCTAGAATTAGATATTGAGGTCTTAGATCCACTTGGACTTAATTTTGTGCAGGGTTGTAAGTCTGAATCTATTTTTCTGCATGTAGACATCCAGTTAGACCAGCACCATTTGTTGAAGATGCTGTCTTTTTTCCATTAAATGATTTTGACATCTTTGTCAAAAATCAGGTGTCCATAATTGTGGGGATTTATTTCAGGGTCTTCTATTCAATTCCATTTATCCACCAGTTGGTTTCTATGCCAGTACTATGCAGTTTTTAGTATTGTTTTTCTATAGTACAGCTTGAGATCAGTGATGGAGATATCTCCAGAAGATCTTTTATTGTAGGGAATTGTTTTAGCAAATCTGGGTTTCTTGTTATTTCATGTGAAGTTGAGAATTTTTATTTCAAGGTCTCTAAAGAATTGTTTTATTACTTTGCTGGGAATTGCATTGAATCCGTAGATTGCTTTTGGTAAGATGGCCATTTTTATTATGTTAATCCTGCCAAACCATGAGCATGGGGGATCTTTCCATCTTCTGATATCTTCTTCTAATTCTTTCTTCAGAACCTGGAAATTTTTTCATACAAGTCTTTGACTTGCTTGGTTAGGGTCACATCAAAGTACTTTATGTCCTTTGTGGCTATTGTGAAAGGTGTTGTTTCCCTAATTTCCTTCTCATCTCTTTTGTCTTTTGTATAAAGGAGAGCTACTGATTTTTTTGAGTTAATTTTGTATCCAGCCACTTTGCTGAATGTGTTTATCAGCTATAGGATTTCCCTGGTAGATTTTCTGGGGTCACTCAGATATACTATCATATCATCTGCAAATAGTGATACTTTGACTTCTTCCTTTCCAATGTGTATCCCCTTGATCTTCTTTGATTGTCTTATTACTCTAACTAGGACTTCAAGAACTATGTTGAAGAGATATGGAGACAGTGGGCAGCCTTGCCTTGTCCCTGATTTTAGTGGGCTTGATTTAAGTTTCTCTTTGTTTGGTTTGATATTGGCTATAGGCTTGCTGTATATTGCCTTTATTATGTTTAGGTGTGTGCCTTGTATCCCTAATCTCTCCAAGACTTTAAACATGAATAGGTGTTGGATTTTGTCAAATGCTTTTTCAGCATCTAAGAAGATGATCATGTGGTTTTTCTCCTTCAGTTTGTTTATATGGTGAATTACATTGATGGATTTCCATATATTGAACCACTGCTGCATGCCTGGGATGAAGCCTACTTGGTTGTAGTGGATGCTACCTTTGATGTGTTATTGTATTCGGTTTGCAAGTCTTTTGTTGAGTATTTTTGTATTGATGTTCATAAGGGAGACTGTCCTGAAATGTTCTTCCTTGAGTCTTTGTGAGGTTTAGGTAGCAAAGTGACTATGGCTTCATAGAATGAGTTTGGTAAAGTTCTTTCTGTTTCTATTTTGTTGAATAGTTTGAAGAGAATTGGTGTTAGCTCTTCTTTGAAGGTCTGGTAGAATTCTGCACTGAAACCATCTTGCCCTGGGCCTTTTTTGGATGGGAGACTTTTGATTACAACTTCTATTTCCTTAGGGGATATATGACTATTTAATTGATTTACCTGGTCTTGATTCAGCTTTGGCAAGTGGAATTAATCAAGAAAATTTTTCATTTCATTTATATTTTCAAATTTTGTGGCATATAGGCTTTTGTACTAACACCTAATGATTAAATTTCCTCAGAGTCTGTTGTTATGTCTCCCTTTCATTTCTGATTTTGTTGATTTGGATAGTGTCTCTCTGCCTTTTAGTTATTTTGGCTAAGGGTTTGTTTATCTTGTTGATTTTCTCAAAGAACCAGCTCTTGGTTTCATTGATTCCTTGCATTGTTTTATTTGTTTCTAATTTATTGATTTCAGCCCTGAGTTTGATTATTTCTATCTGTCTACTCCTCTTTGGTGTGTCTGCTTTTTTTTTTCTCCTAGGGTTTTTAGGTGATCTATTAAGTTGCTTGAATGAGATATTTCGAATTTCTTTTTGAAGGCACTTTGAGCTATGAACTTTCCTCTTAGCACTTCTTTCATTCTTTCCCATAAGTTTGGGTATGTTGTGCCTTCATTTTCATTGAATTCTAGGAAGTCTTAAATTTCTTTCTTTATTTCTTCTCTGACCCATCTGTCATTTAGTAGCGAGTTGTTCAGTTTCCATGTGTGTATAGGCTTTTTGCTCTTTCTGTTGTTGAGGTCCAGCTTTAGTCCATGGTGATCAGACAAGATACAAGGCATTATTTCAATCTTCTTGTATCTGTTGAGGATTGCTTTGTGACCAACTATATGATCCATTTTGGAGAAGGTTCCATGAGGTGATAAGAAGAAGGTAAATTGTTTTGTGTTTGGGTGTAAGGTTCTGTAAATGTCTGTTAGGTCCATTTGATTCATGGCCTCTGTTAGAGTTATGGTTTCTTTGTTTAATTTCTGTTTTGTTGACCTGTCCTTTGTTGAGAGTGGGGTGTTGAAGTCTTACAGTATTAATATGTGGGGATCTATGTGTGGTTTAAGTTTTATTAATGTTTCTTTTACAAATGTGGGTGCCCTTGTATTTGGGGCATTGATGTTCAGGATTGTGATGTCTTCCTGGTGGAATTTTCCCTTGATGAGTATGAAGTGTCCTTCCCTATCTCTTTTGATTAATTTTGGTTGAAAGTCTACTTTATTAGATATTAAAATGGCTACTCCTGCTTGCTTCTTGGGTCCATTTGCTTGGAAAACCGTCTTCCAGCCCTTTACCTTCAGGTAATGTCTATCTTTGTGACTTACGTGTGTTTCTTGTATGCAACAGATTGTTGGGTCTTGTTAAGCATCCATTCTATTATTCTGTGTCATTTTACTGGAGGATTGAGTCCATTGATGTTGAGAGATATTAAGGACTAGTGGCTGTTAAATCCTTTGATTTTGATGTTGGCTGTGGTAGTGTGTTTGTGTGCTTGGCTACTCTTTATTTTCCAGTACTGAGGTTAATTATTTCCTGTGTTTTCTTGAAAGTAATTTGTTTTCTTGGATTGTATTTTTCCTTCTAGTATCTTCTGTAACGCTGGATTTGTGTGTAGGTATTGTTGAAATTTGCTTTTGTCATTGAATATCTTTTTTTCTCCGTCTATTAGGACTGAGAATTTTTCTGGGTATAGTAGCCTGTACTGACATCTGTGTTCTCTTAAGGTCTGCATTATATCCATCCAGGTCCTTCTGGCTTTCATAGTTTCTGTTGAGAAGTCAGATGTGATTGTGATGAGTTTGCCATTATACGTTACTTGGCCTTTTTCCCTTGTAGCTTTTAATAATTTTTCTTTGTTCTATATACTTACTGTTTTTATTATTATGTGGTGGAAGGATTTTCTTTTCTGGTCTAACTTATTGGGTGTTCTGTAGGCCTCTTGTATTTTTACTGGCTTCTCCTTTAAGTTGGTGAAATTTTCTTCTATGATTTTGTTGAAAATATTTTCTGGGCTTTGGAGGAGGGAATCTCTTTCCTCTGTTCCTATTATTCTTAGGCTTTGTCTTTTCATGTTGTCTTGGATTTCTTGGATGGTTTGTGTCAGGAATTTTTTAGATTTATTATTTTCTTTGATGGATGCATTGAATCCTTCCATTTTTTCTTCCACACCTGAGATTCTTTCTTCCATCTTTTGTAGTCTGTTGGTTATGCTTACCTCTGTAGTTCCTGTTTTCTTTCCTAAGTTCTCCCTCTCCATGATTTCCTCTGTGTTTTCCTTAATATTTCCAATTCTATCTTCAGATCTTGAACCGTTTTGTTTATTTCCTTCACCTGACTGTATTTTCCTGTTTTTCCTTCAATTCCTTCACTTGTTTGAATATTCCTCTGTTTTTTTTTTTTTTTCCTTTCAGTGACTTAATCATTTCCTCTCTGAAAGCCATAAACTGTTTGGCTGCATCTTCCTGTATTTCTTTACTGATGGCCATAATCTGTTTTACTTTATCTTCCTCTAATTCTTTATGCATTATATTTATTTACTCCATTAATCTCTTCATAAGCATAGATGTAAGGTCATTTTCTTTAATTTCACTTATGTTAGAGTGTCCAGAGCTACTTGCCCCTGGATGACTGGGTTCTGGGGATGCCATATTGCTTTGCCTTTTGTTGATTGTGCTTTTATGCTGGCCTCTACTCAACTGGCCATCTCAGGTGTTTTCTGTTAATTTCTGGTGCCTGCTGGGTCCTTGGGTGGGGAGAATCCCCTTGACAGGGTTCTGAATGAGATCTCCTCAGCTTTTTGGGTATGGTCAACTGAATGGTGGTGCTTCTCAAGAATTGTCACAGTTCAACTCAGGCATATGGCCTGTTGTGATAACTGTGGTGTTCAAGAAGGCTCTCCTCTCATCAGAAGAAGTCCTGGAGATGGCTGCCCTGCTGCTGGGTTTCTTGCTCTGAATTTACTGAGCTGCAGCTGCTGCTCTTAAGGTGTATTTATTGGGTGCAGCCTTCTTGAAGAACCAAGGAGTCCCACGGTTTCATCAGTTTAGCTAGGGATAACTTGTTGCACCTTAGAGCAATATATAAGGTCTACTCCAAAGGCTCTCAGCCTTTTATAGGTCTGAGGTTGCAGCTGTGTGCCCCAGTGCCCTAGCCATAATCAATGGCAGGTGAGCAGGACTTTCATGCAGTAGTAGGCCAGAGGCTAGAGCCTGTATGAACCCAGAAACTCTTCTGGAGCTCGGTGCCCTGAGCATTGGACTTGATGTTTTCCCTGCTGTGGGGTTGCCTCTGGACAGGGACACTCAGACTGTGCTATTTTGGGGACTGCAGTTCTGTCTTGGCTGGCGAGTAGAACATGCAGGCACAGGCGGGTGGCTCTGCCTTGCTGGAAGTTGGGTGCCTTGGTGTCAGCAGAAACCCAGGAACTTTTCTGGAAAACTTTGGTCCTCTGCGGTCAGACCTGCTGTTCCCCTCACTGTGGGTTTGTACCTGACAGAGCAACTCAGTCTCTGGTGTCCTGGGACCCACAGTTCTATCTGGGGCAGTGAGTCTGGTACACAGGCAGGACTCTCTGCTGGTGCCTGTGTGCCCGGCTCTGGGCTGGCTGCTGGCACCCGCTGGACTCCGGTTCTTGTCCAGGGATTTTCTGGGTGTCCTAAGGTCGGTCCCGATTGTTTCCTGCACTGTGGGTTTTCTCTCAACTGGAAATCTCAATCTCTGGTGTTATGGATCCCACAGTTCAGACTAGGACAGTGATCGGAGCACACCTACATGTAGTTCTGGGCTGGCGACCAAGCGCCTGGTGAAACCTGGACCTCTTCCAGGGTTACCTGGGTGGGTTGAAGCTGATTGAATCCCACACTGTGGGGTTTCCTCTTACCTGGGAAACACAATTGCTGGTGTTTTAGGACCCAGAGTTCTGTCTGCTGGTCATTGCGCAGATCCTGCTGTGCTGCTGGTCAGAGAGAGTGTCCTCCTGGAGCCGCCATCTTGAATCTCCTCTGTCTTGATGATGGTTTTGATAATTTAAAAGACACACACAGATACACATACACATAGTTTTATGTATTCAACCTTGTCTTCCCTATGGTAGCTGCTAGGGATCCAGTTCTGACCGAAGATAGTGTTTTCCTTACAAATATGTCAACCAACTTTTTGAACAAAATGATCCTTTTCTTCTAGTATGCACATGAAAATAAATAAAAACTACAGACCCTTATCCTAGACGAAGAAAGGAAGAAGAAATCCTCTTCCTGAACAATATGTCATCTTGCTATGAAAAAACTTCTTCCAGCAATAAGAATGGCTGATAGCCTTGTGATGTTGACATTAAGTCTGCAATGATAATTGTCCTCAATATGTTCTTTCCTCAAAAATATATGAGTCTTTTGAAGTTCTTTTAAGAAAACGAAGACCAAAGGGAAAGTTGACAATAAAGGGTGAAGTTAGAGAAAAAGGCACAACAACTCAGGTAGATATCAGAAAAGCGTCAAAGAAAAAAAATAATTTAAAAAAAGCCCCCAAGAACACTGTAGTAGGGACTAAGAAAGTTTGTGTCACAGAGAAGCATAAACTAAGTCTAGTTGATCAGTTTTTTCCTATTCTTTTCTGACACTGAGCCCATATGCTGAAGACTTTGAACACAGTAAATAACTCCTTCCGCCAATTTGAATCTGACCACTTCATTCAAAGGCTAATAGAGTCAAAAGAGCTGATTTTGAAAGAAATGTACTTGGGGTTTCCTTCTGGCAATAATGACATGATATAAGGAGTGAGATACCACTGAAAAGGCTCAAGGAGCTACACTCTACTGCAAGCAGACACTTTCAGTAAAACATGGCAACTAAATTAATAATTGTTTTCACCATGTGTTAACTGAGTGCATCTGAGAAAGAAGAGGCCCAAAAATCTGCTTGAAGGTGTCAAGGTCAAAGTTACAGATTATAGTACTTGAATGGAGAGTTTTAAAGTGAAAAAGTTGCTTAGACTCCTAAGAGAAGAGAATCTTGGGCAATAGAGGGATCAAGGTGTTACTCTGGAATCTATGGGGAATTCAAATACTGTGGAATGAAACAGTGGTAAATGAAGGGCTGAGAGATGTTCTAAAACAGAAATGAGTTGTTAAAAAGCTATTTTATGTTATATCTAATCTTTAAGTTTTTCCCATGAAGGCCAGTAGAAAAACACCACTAAGGATTTTCAGAAAGGAAAGAGCATGTAAAACCTCAAATTTCTGGCAGCAAGTGGATTAGAGAAATCCTGAAACCTTTTTTACATTTCCAGAGTCCTGTATGACTTTCCTCAGCATAGTTACAGGGTCTAATACGTTTGAAGAAATTATGCTATACCACCTTAAAATTTCAAGATACGTAGTAATTTTCCTAAATATTTCTTATTAAAGGAAAGTAGAGGACATATTAAGCCCTGGCCTTACTAAGCTAATTATGTATCTTCTCGTTCAATACTACTGTTGGGATCAGTAAGCAGGCGTCTCTATGGCCAGCCCCAAGGACCTGACAAACTGGTTAACAGGCATTTGTGAAGACCAAGAAGACCACCCGCTGATCACCTGGAACCACCTACACATGCCCTGGGTCACCTTATAAGAGAACTCTCTTGGAGCACCTCCACCCTGTCTTTCTCTTTTGCCTCATCTCTCTGTGACTCTCTTTCCCTTCCCCTAATAAACCTCCCACGTGGAACGGGTCTTGTGGTGTGATTTGTGCACCCATCATGTAATCTTCACAGCCGCACGTTTCCTAACATTGGTGCATCTTGGCTGGGATGGGTTCCCTCCAGTGGGCACACCAAATGGGGAGTGCTGGCACCCTGCCAGGGCTGCTGGAGACCTATTTTGCTCCAAATCCACCTGAGATCTCCACTTTCTGCCTATCAGATCGTTACCAAGGCATCCAACAGCGGCGGGATTGGTGAAGGTTTCTCTGGGCAAGGGAAGAGTGACCGTTGAGAGTCTGGCACCTTCTCACTGCTCTTTGAAGCGGGGGACCCCCCCAACCATGGCTTTACTGACTACAGTTGATCCCTATTGCTAGACCTCCATCTCTATTAGGTCCTCAGTTTCCAATGGGAGAGCTTTCCCAGTCGCACACGGTCGGTCTCTTCTTCCTCCCTCTTGCTCGCTCGCTCGTGGGAAAACCTAGCTAGGCAGCTGTGTGCTTTCAGCCATGCCTTCTGGCATCTGCGCCCCTGTCCCTGGCCAAAAGCTGACGAGCTACTGGATCAGGTAGTAACTCTCGTTAGAGTCACACCTTCCTTTGGGATGCCTCTGGAAGGTCATCGGCTCCCTTGCCTCCCGATGGGAAAGCCCAAACATCTGTCCCTCCAGCGTCCCCATTGGGATGTCTTCTGGAGAATTTTAAGACTTTACATATGGAACCTCAGTTAAAAGTTTCTAAACTCATATGCCTCTGTAATAAGACTTGGCCTACATACTCTTTAGGTAAGGGTCCAAATTGGCCTATTAACAGCACGTTAAACCCCAATATTTTACGGGATCTTTTTAATTACTGTCAGCAATCTGGTAAATGGAATGAGGTACCCTATGTTCAAGCTTTCTCTCTTCTCCACTCTAAACATCCTCTCTGCTCTTCCTGTTCTACTCAACTTCTCCTGACCATAAAGTCTCAACCTGAGGAGTTCTCTACCTTTGACCCAGCAGATGAAGCTCCACCCTGCTGCCCTCAACCTCCAGTTTCTCCAGAATCCTCACAACCACCAGTGCTTCTCCTTCCTTTCCTACCCCAGCCTCTCCCCCTCCTGCTTTTCCGAAGTCCTCACAACCTCCGGCGCTTTTCCCCTCCCCTTCTACTCCCTCCTCTTCTCCTTTGGTTTCTCCAAAAACCTCTCTCCCTTCTCCAGCAGGAGACTATCCTAGTCACATCACTCTGGCACCCACTTTCACTCCACCAACTATCAGCCCACCCACAACCCATTTGCGTTCTATAGCAAAGTCCGATCTCTCTACTCAGCACAAGGCAGCCTCTATCTTTCCCTTGCAGGAAGTAGCAGTTATAGACAGCTTAATTAGGGTGCACGTTCCCTTCTCATTAACTGAACTTTCTCCAGTAGAAAAGAGATTAGGATCCTATACCTCTAATCCTTCTAACTTCATTAAAGAATTTCAATATCTCACTCAATCTTATAGTCTCACCCTTTCATGATATTTATATGATCCTTACCAATAACCTATTACCTGAGGAATGTAGGCGAGCTTGGGAACAGGCTAGAATGCATGCAGATAAGGCTCACCAAACAAATACTTCACACCTTGTTGGGGCTTAGGTGGTACCCTACCAAGATCCACAGTGGAATTACAATACTCTGGTAGGCATTTAAGCCAGAGTCAATTTTCGACCTGCCTTCTGGCTGGTCTCTGAAAGGTTGCCCTTAAGCCAGTTAATTATGAAAAGCTCCAGGAGGTCATTCAGGACAAAAATGAAAACCCGTCTCAATTTCTAGAGTGACTTACAAAGGCTCTCTTACAACACACTAATCTGGACCCCTAAAGTTCAGAGAACAGATAACTCCTGATGACCTGTTTCTTCTCCCAGAGTGACCCCAACATCAGGGCTAAGATTAAATCCTTGAAGGGACCTCTGACTCCGCAGGCAGAAGTCTTAGCGCTGGCCTTTAAAGTGTTCCACAGGAGAGATGAAAAAGCCTGCAGACAAATATACCAAATGCTGCTCCAGGTCATCTGACCAGCCTCAGCCACTACCCAGGCTCCCTTGCCTTCTAAGGCATGAGGACCATCGGGTCCCTGTTTCACATGTGGTCAAATGAGTCATTGGGCCCGTAGTTGTCCTCCATGGAAACCACCACACCCCTACTCCAAGTGTGGTCAGAAGAATTACTGGGCCAGGGCTTGCCCTAACCCTCGAAAGCCACCAGAGACCATGTCCAAATTGCCACCAAGAGGGACATTGGGGTGTTGATTGCCACCATTTCTCCCATGATATGGGGGCATCACTCCCAGATCGCCCTCCGGCCGATATCCTAGGCCTGGCTATGGACAACTGCCCGGGTTCCCTTGACCAGACCACTGTCATCACTAACAGGGAGCCACGGGTAATCATCATGGTATCAGGGTGGCCATCTCCTTCCTTGTGGACACCGGAACTACTTACTCAGTCCTAATGGAGTACTGGGGACCAACCTCTCCTTGTAGTTCCTCTATTGTCGGGGTAGGGGAACAGCCTTGCCAGCCTTGCCAGACTCCACCATTTAATTTTTAGGGGAGTTCCCTTGACTCATTCCTTTTTAGTAATGCCAGCCTGTCCAGTTCCCGTGATAGGAAGGGACTTTTTAGCCAAAGTGGGAGCCTCTATTTCCTTTACTCCACCCATCCGCTTAACCCCAAGCTCACCAGTGTCCTCTCTCCTCCTCCTCCTAACCACATTACCTACCAGTTCTAACATGTCTCTTCTCTTACCAGCCTCTCAAGTGGACCCCCAAGTCTGGGATATCCAAAACCCCTCTGTGGCTAGGCACCATTCCCCTCTATTCATTCAACTACAGGACCCCACCCAGTATATTGTTCAGGCTCAATACCCTCTTCCTCTTAAGAGTCTTAGGGGACTTAAGCCTATTATCTCTGACCTTCTAAGAAAAAACTCCTCTGCCACACTTCCTCTCCTTTTAACACCCGAATCCTCAAGGTTAAAAAGCCTAATGGAACCTATCGCCTGGTTCTGGTTCAAGACCTCCAGCTACTAAATTCTGTAGTCGTTCTTCTCCACCCTGTTGTAGCTAACCCTTATACCCTCCTCTCCAGTATCCCCTCAGGCACTTCCCATTTCTCAGTTCTGGATCTCAAGGATGCATTTTTTTTCTATTCCTTTAGATACCCAGTCACAAAATATTTGCCTTCTCCTGGACTGACCCTGACACCCTGGTTTCTAATCAGCTTTCCTGGACTGTTTTACCCCAGGGGTTCTGGGACAGCCCACACCTTTTTGGCCAGGCCCTAGCCTCTGATCTACTCTCCTTATGTCTCCATAAATCTAAACTTATACAGTATGTAGATGACCTTCTCCTCTGCAGCCCATCCCTACAAGTTAGCCAAACTAACACTTCTGCTCTTCTAAATTTCCTATCCAGCAGGAGCTATCGGGTCTCACCCTCCAAGGTCCAGTTATCCACTTCTGAGGTCACTTACCTGGGACTGACAATAACTCCAACCCACAAGGGCATCACCCTAGACAGAAAAGACCTAATACGGTCTCTGGCAGTTCCCTCTAATAAAGAAGAAATCTTATCATTTCTGGGAATGGCCAGTTTCTTACGGTCTCCTCCTTTTCCCTTCTTGCCCACCCCTTATATGAGGCAGCTTCAGGCCCTTTGCATGAACCCCTTTTAAAACCTGTTACTAAGCCCTTTCAGAGGCTCCAACAGTCTCTTCTTGAAGCCCCGGCCTTACATCTTTCAAACCTAACCCGACCCTTCTCCCTCTATGTAACAGAAAAAGAGGGATATGCCCTTGGAGCTCTGGGCCACCTATTGGGACCCTCCTTTGCACCTGTAGCATATCTATCAAAATAATTAGACCTGACAATCCAGGGATGGCCACCCTGTATTTGTGCCCTAGCAGTTGCAGAGCTCCTTATTCGAGAGTCAAAAAAACTAACTTTTGGGTTACCTATTACTGTCTTCTCTTCTAACAATCTGCCTCACCTTTTAACATACAAAGGCTTACAAACTTTACTTCCTTCCAGGGTCCTTTCCCTCTAGGTGGTGCTAATAGAAGACTTTACCCTCACTTTCCAACCATACCCACCTCTTAATATTTCAAGCCTTCTTCCTAGACATAACTCTGATTATTCCCCATCTCACTCTTGAATTGAAACTTTAGAGGAACTATTGCCCAACCCTCACACATACAGTAGGGCACATTGCCTCAGGCTGCCTATACCTGGTACACAGATGGCAGCTCCTTTGTACACGAAGGAGCTCGAAAAGCAGGTTATGCCATAGTGTCGGATACTGAAGTGGTTGAGGCGCAAGCCCTCACTGCCCACACCACTAATCAACAGGCCGAACTAATAGCTCTTACCGGAGCTTTCCAATTATCCCTTAATATCTATACAGACTCTAAATATGGTTTTCATATTCTTCTCTCCCATGCTGCCATCTGGAGAGAGCGTGGGTTGCTTACAGCAAAGGGAGGATCAGTAATCAATATAGGCCAAATTATGGCCATGCTAGAAGCCTCCCACCTTCTCACAGCCATTGGAAGAGTCCATTGCTGGTCCTACTGGATGGAAGATTCCATAGTTTACAAAGGAAATTGCCACACTGACGAGGCAGCTAAGGCTGTGGCCCTAAAAGGCCCAGATTCCTCCCTCCCATCACAAAATATCCTTACACTAAAACCCACATCTCCCCTGCCCTCTCCTGACACTCATCAGATTCTATCCTATCTATACCAGCTCTTTCATCCTAACAGTCAAGCTTCGTCTAACTTCATCAGAGCTCACCTGCAGCCTACCTCTGAGGACTTGCGCTTCCTAAAGACCATTACTGCTTCTTGTAAGATCTGCCAGACTTCAGATCCCAACTCAGGATATTGTAGCCCTTCTTTCCCTACCCACTAGGCTAGAGGCTTTCTCCCTGGGACTGACTGGCAACTTGATTTTACCCACATGCCAGCAGTCAAACATGTCCGGTACCTCCTGGTCTTGGTGGACACATTCTCAGGATGGGTGGAGGCTTTCCCCACTACTAACAAAAGAGCTCAGACAGTTTCTGATCTCCTTCTCTGTGAGATTATCCCACGTTTTGGAATTCCTACCTCCCTTCAGTCAGATAATGGTTCTGAGTTCACTTCTCAGATTTCCCAAACCTTATCTAAAGTCCTTAACATTCCTTGGTATTTTCATATCCCATACCTTCCCCAGTCTTCAGGAAAGATAGAATGAACTAATTGATCCCTAAAAACACTCTTGTGAAACTATCACAAGAGCTCCACCTCGATTGGGTAAAACTCCTCCCCCTGGCTCTTTTCAGGCTGCAAGCTCTCCCCAAAAAAACCTCTGTCTATTTCATCTTTTGAGCTCATGTATGGGAGACCCGTCCTAACTCCTGGTCTTTCAGCTAAATCCTCTCCTCTCCCTGACCACCTGTTTACTCCCTTACTATGTCCATTCCCTTCTTTACTGACCACTGTTTACCATGGCCACCCACTAACCCCTGTCCATCTCCTATTAACATTGGGGACCAGGTCCTTTTCTCCCCTCCAAACCAAAGTTCCCCAACTCTTTCTCTAAATGGCAGGTCCCTTTCAACGTGATTCTTGTGACCCCCACAGCCGCTAAGCTTGAGGGCTTCCCTCACTGGATTCATCTATCCCACCTTAAGATTTTCACCCCCTCTTCTCAAGATAATGCCTCTTCCTACATATCAACTGGAACAGGACTTTGCTTCCTCAAGCTCCAAAAGATGCCAAGATCAACCACCCTATCTCCTGTTCCAGAAGAATGAGGCCTCACAACAAGAGTGGTGTTCAACCCTACTGGATTGGATATGTATTTTTCCTCTTCTCCCTCCTGCCTATTTCTGTTAAATGTAATCCCTACGTATGGAGATTTGAGCAATTCAAGAAACCATCATTGATAATAAACAATCTCTACAGATAGGGTCAACAAATTGTTCTATGTGAGGCTGTTGGGTGCCGACTGAAATAGCTATCACCCTCACTTCTAACCCTCCCCTCTTATTTGATAGAATTTTTGTCTGCTTTCTCTTTGATCAAACAAAGGACTATTGCAAAAAATCCTGGACAGGTATGGAGCTGCCCATACTGGTCTTGCCAAATCCACTCACTAGCACAGAAGAAGCTCCTTCACATGTATAAAAAGACCCTCTAATTATACATCCAAGACCCGTGGGATGCCAGATGGAAAGCAGGCATCCTTGGAAAACTCTACTGCGCTACATACCTGATCTACTGATAAGTACTATCCATATCCAGAGAAAATATGTCCCAATTACCCAAAATCTGGGAATGGAAGAAGTAGAAAAGATAATTAAATACTCCTCTAAGGTCATTAACTCTCTAACATCTCCTCTCATGAATAACACAAACCTGTCATTTCATCTCCTACTTCAGACTCTGACCTCGGCCTACAAGCTCCTTAATGTGACCCAACTGGGCCATTTTAAAGCTTGCTGGCTGTGTGTCCCACAGGGGACCAAGTCAGTGGTACAACTGAGAGCTTCTGCAGTTACTCTGTCAAGAAACCTCACTTCACCATTTATTAACTGCCCTGACTCTGATGTTGCCACAACCCCCTACCTTTCTCATATCACCCTCTTTGGCATGGCAAGCTGTTTCAAGGCATTTGGGACACACTCTGTAGGAATGCTAAGTTCCTTAGACTGTAATAAAACTATAATCCTTGATACCTCATCTCAACCCCAATGCCCTACTGCTAATAATATCTCGATTTTTTGTGGCACTCAGGTCTACCATCGTCTGCCTGCTTGTTGGTCAGAAGTTTGCACACTGGTACTCCTCTTCCCTGAGCTGGGGTGATAAACAAAAAAGAGTCCCTACCAGTCCTGGTTAAGGACTCAAAAGCTGCCTAGCAGAAGAAGAGGGCAATTCAAATCCTACCCCTGCTGGCTTGCTGCAGGAATCACGGCAGCTCTAGGGACCGGAACAGCAGGACTAGCCACCTCACTAACTTTGTATTATCAGTTTTCTTCCCAGTTCATCCAGGACCTTCAGAAAGGGGCTCAGACAATACTAACCCTCCAAGGACAGACTGACTCTCTGGCAGCACTAGTACTTCAAAACCGACATGGATTTTATCTCCTCACAGCAAAAGAAGGTGGCCTTTGCCTCTTCCTCCAGGAGGAATGCTGTTTTTATGTCAACCAGTAGGGTATAGTAAAGAACAAAATCCAACAACTCCAGACAGATTTATGAAAACAAAAGGAAGAGCTTGAGGCCTCTAGCTCTTGGGCCTTTCAGAATCCGGTATGGAAATGGATTCTGCCCATTGTTTCACCTCTCGTGCTATTCTTTCTGCTTTTGCTTTTTGCACCCTTCTTAATTATCTTCCTCTCTACATTCTTCCAACAACAAATGCAAAAAATCTCTAACCAAACAATTATTCAGTTATTCCTACAGGATTATCAACCTCTGCCCACAGAACCAGATGACAATGACCCGATGGTGGGGACCAGCTGTACCTCGAAAAGGACCACGCCCCTAATCAGCAGGAAGTATCTTGAAAAGCAAAAGTCTTCCCTGTGCCTTTCCCCCACCATCACCCCTTCCTGGCTCCTCACTTTTTTTTTAAATTTAATTTTATTTTTTTCTTATTAGTTACATTTTATTAACTCTGTATCCCGGCTGTGCCACACTCCCTCATTCCCTCCCAATCCCACCCTCCCTCTCTCATCTCCACCGTGCCCTTTTCCAAGTCCACTGATGGGGGGGACCTCCTCCCCATTCATTCAATCCTATTTTATCAGGTATCTTCAGGACTGGCTGCAATGCCCTCCTCTGTGGCCTAACAGGACTGCTCCTCCCTAGGGGGTGGGGAGGTCAAAGAGCCAGTCATTGAGTTCCTGTTAGAAATAGTCCTTGTTCCACTCACCAATTGGGAAACCAATTGGTTACTGAGCTGCCACAGGCTACATCTGAGCAGAGGTTCTAGGTTATATCCATACATGGTCCTTGGTTGAATGACAGTCTCTGAGAAGACCCTGTGCCCAGATATATTTGGTCCTTGTAGAGCTCCTATCCTTTCCCCATCATACTAACTTCCCTTCTTTCATATGATTCCCTGTACTCTGCCAAAGGTTTGGTCATGAGTCTTTGTATCTGCTTTGAAAACACTGCTAGTTAGAGTCTTTCAGATGCTCTCAGTAGACTCCTGTCATACGTTCAATGCACATCCCATCTGTCTTTCTAAACGGGCTCCTCACTTTTTAACAAAGCAAAAAGGGTGGAATGTTGGGATCAGTAAGCAGGTATCTCTACAGCCAGCCCCAAGGGAAACTGGTTATCAGGCATTCTTGAAACCACCAAGAAGACCACCTGCTGATCACCTGGAACTACCTACGCATGCCTTGGGTCACCTTATAAGAGAACTCCTGGAGCCCCTCCTCTCTCTCTTTCTTTTCTGCCTTGTCTCTCTGTGACCCCCTTTCCCTTCCCCTAATAAACCTCCCACGTGGAACCAGTCTCGTGGTGTGATTTGTGAACCCATCGTGTAACCTTCACAGCCACACGTTTTCTAACAACTATCACAATAAAAGGAAACCAACATGGCTAGTAAAAACATAAAAAAATGGTTATATAAGTGGGAACTAAAAAAGATCATCCTGAGTGAGGTATCCCAGAAGCAGAAAGACACAGTAAATACTCATTTATAAGTGGATGTTAGACATATAGGACAATCATACTAAAATCTGTACACCTAAAGAAGTTAAGCAAGAAAGAGGATCCTGAGTAAAATAATCAATTCTCACTCAGAAAGGCAAATGGAATAGACATATGAAGAGGGTGAAAACAAGAACAAGACAGGAGCCTACCACAGAGGTAGGCTGAAAGACTCTACCCAGCAGTATATTAAAGCAGATGCTGAGATTCATAGTCAAATTTGGACAGAGTGCAAGGAATCATATGAAATATGGGGGAGATAGAAAGACCTGTAGTAGACAGGAGCTTCACAAGGAGAGCAAAGAACCAAAAAATCTGGGCAAAGGGGTCTTTTCTAAAGCCGATACTCCATTCATGGAGATAACTTAGAATCCCTGCTCAGATGTAGCCCATGGCAGCGCAATGTCCAAATAGGTTCCCTAGTAATGGGAACAGGGACTGTCTCTGACATAAACTTAGTGTCTGGCTCTTTGATCACCTCCCCCTGAAGGGGGAGAAGTCTTACCAGGCCACAGAGTAAGACAATGCAGCCAGTCCTGATGAGACCCAATAGGCTAGGGTCAGAGGGAAGGGGAGGAGAACCTCCCCTATCAGTGGACTTGGGGAAGGGCATGGAAGATGAGGGAAGGAGAGTGGGACTGGGAGGTGGTGAAGGAGGGGACTAAAGCTGGGATACAAATTGAATAAACTGTAATTAACAAAAATAAATAAATTAAAAAATTTAAAAACACAAAACAAATAATTGACTCTCAGTATTTTTAGGTGAAAAAATATTTTCTTTCTATTGCCATCATCAAAGTTTAACAATTGAATCTATGAAATATAGGAAAAGTTTAATGATCATTTGCATACATATACAGAGAAACCACCAAGATGGGAGAACAGAAGGGATCCCAAAGAGAAGCCAGTAACTGATACTTCTTTGCCATTTGAAACTTCAGAAAGGAATATAGAGGTGGCTGCTGATGAAGAATTAGCAGATAGGTCTAGTGAATTAATACTGCAATGCTGACTCAGGTAATGCCACTCAAATAATGAAGTTCTCATAGAGAGGTTCTCAAACTATATGACTGTTTCAGTGTAAGTTGGTGAGGTGGAGGCACAGATGGCAACACAGTGACTCAGTTCATCTTCCTCTTTTGGTGGTGACAGCTATTGAAATTGAGTTACCTTCTGATGATACTAACTTTATGACAGATGAAGCCAATTCAATGCATGATCTTTAATGCAGAAAGAAGGGCAAGAGATAGGCAGTAGGTTCATGTCGAACTCAGTTCAGTGGTTTCTTCATAGATCCTCTGGTCTTTAAAGAAAAGTACTCAGCTAGCCCATTCATCCAATTTTGGTTCTCATATTGTGGCTACCATTCTAAGCTCTGCAATGAGAATAAATTAAATTAAGTAAAACCTCAAGTTTTCATCACGAGTCTTCTCTACAGTCTTCTCATTATCACTCCAACCCTCCACCTCAGTTCAGATCAATGTGAATTGAAACTATGAGCTGGAATTCTTTCATTATAGCACCAGTCAGACTGCATCTCCACTACTAATTTCTGAAAATGACTGCTTCTGAGCAATTTCTCTTTACCTCCACTTAGAAGATCTTCAGTGAATTCTACAATTCTAGGGACAAGGAAGATTGAGAATCATGAAACAAAAATAAAAATATTTTTTAAGAGCTGAAATGTAACTGTGTTTTCTTCATATTTTTTTCATTTACTTGTATCTCCTAGATTTTCCACATGAACTAGTAGTACATTGAAATTAACAGGGGAAAATGGAGAATGATTATTTTCCTAACATGCATATATGGAATTAATAAATTGGCCTCCACCTTTAACTTCCAGTCTCAAAACAAACAAACAAACAAACAAACACAAACACAAAACAAACAGCAACAACAACAACAACAAAACTTCCAGTCTCTTCGAAGTTATGTCTAATCAGGTCTTTGATACTGGTTGTATCTTGAGACTTGATAGCATCCATAACATTGAGGTGTGATCAAGCCTCTTTCAATTTTTGATAGCTATGCTAACACCCTGCCCTTCACTGGGGGAACTGCTGACCAGGGAAAGCAATTTCAGACTATCTTTAAGGTCTGTCTCCTCTTGTCTTAGCAGACTCATACAGATGCATTGCCTGCCACAGGCTTTGCTTGGGATGAAGCTGGGTTTGGAGATTACTGAACCACAATCCCTTTTCAAAAAGACTTTTGCTATGCCTAAAAATGCTTTCCATTTTTTAAGAGCACAATTTTAAGCTGTATAAATCTTTGATTTACTATACCTTCATGTGTGTTTTATTTTCATAGCTGTTTCTTATATTAATGGATATTGCATTCTTTTTTTTTTCATTTTATCTTAAGCTTCTGTTGAGAACATAGCTGCATGATCTATTGTCCCCAGGAATGACTTCAAATTTTCTCATTACTACAAGACATTAAATTGCCAAGATATGATTTACTTTAGTAAGTGCCTTTTATGTCATCCATGTTGGAGAGTTTTTGTGACTGTTATTTAAAATTCATTTCCCTTGCGATCACTCTCAGTGTTAAAAAACAAAAGAAGAACTATGTATTGGAATGAAGAGGTGGCTGAAATGCAGGCTAACAGCCACTGCCTTTTCGCTCAGAAGCCACCAGGGCAGACTCCACACCCAGCACATGAAACCAGAGCAGCCACCTGGAAACTCAGTGCAAGGACCGTTCCTTGGCACTGCCATTCCAAATGTGTTCCTATCAGCTGCACACATTTCTGAGTATGTGGAAGCAAAAAGAAGACCACAGAAGTGGAAAATTGGAAGGCAGAAAAAAAATCCCCTTAGGCAAAGATTTAAAGTTAATTTTAAAGAATGTTAGGGTGGAGAATGCGTGCTGGAATTTGATAAAGGCAAGGAGCACAATGGAAGGCATCTGTTTGGATGCTTAGGGACTGAGTGAACTGGCTGATAAGAAAATGAAATTGTGTAAACAAATTGAAGGCAACATGAAGGAGTTCAGTCCTGCTGAGGACTTGCTAAGCAGAGCTCAGAAAACTGTCACCTTATCTATCCAAGGAAGTGATGTTTTATATTTCTGCAACTAGTAAAAAAAAATATTTATATATACATATCAATATAAATGCATATGTATATATGAAGTAGAAAGACACTGCCACATTTAAATCATTGCTGTGTATGGTGACAATATATTCCAGTATTTTTATGACATGCATTAAGCAACAGTGAATGATTTAAAATGTAGGGTTATAGGAAATGTCTCAGAGAAGCGGAATAATAGCACATTTTATATATGCACAGGCTTAAAAGTTACTGAGACAATAGTCATATTTGGTAATAATGAGTGAGGCCATTCTTTTTTATCTCTTTGATTTATAATGTGCACTTAAATTTAAGGCCTCCAGGCGCATGTAAATTGTGAAATCACAAATGATTTAAACAACTACATAAGTAACAATGGCACTTAAAAATAGCATTAACACCACACTATCACTGTTCCTCATATCTGCAAATTAGTTACCTTACCTCAGAAATGACAATACTGAGTTATTCTCATTCTTGTCACCATACATTCCAATTCAGCAGCATTAACTTAAAAACCACTTACCTGTAAATCATAGAAATTTCATAGTGTTTTTCAGAAAACTCTTTAATAATTTTATACTGACTTCAGGTTTTTTGTTTTTAATTATTCTGCTCTTAGGCATTATTGCTCTTATTTAAAAATAAAGAAGAGAGGCCGGGTTGATACTTCAACCATTATGTGTTTAAAACTACTGCAAAGGACCTGGATTTGGTGCCCAGAATCCACATGGTGGCCTTCACCTCAAATACCTGTAACTCCAGTTCCAGGAACTGGTATTCCCTCTTCTAGTGTCTGTGGGCACTAGGCACATGCATGGTTCACATAGACTCATGAAGGCTCATACAATTAAACTTTTTTTTTTTTTAGAAAAAGGATCCAAAGACAAGATATAGAATGAACACTTTATTTAGCAACAATCTATTGAGGTAGAATTATTTATATTGGTTTATATAGAGAAAAAGACCAAGAAGCAAAATATTATTTTTCATGTGTCATATTGTTTTTTTAACTCAAATTTAATTTTTATATTACTTACAGTTTGTTTATTTTGTATCTCAGTTGTAGCCCCCTTCTTCATTCCCTCCCCATCCCACCCTTCCTCCCTCATCTCCTCCCATGCCTCTCTCCAAGTCCACTGATAAGGGAGGTCCTCCTCCCCTTCCCTTCCCTGAGAAGACCCTAGCTTATCAGGTCTCATCAGGACTGGCTGCATTGTCTTTTTCTGTGGTCTGGCAATACTTCTCCCCGCTCAGGGGGAGGTGATCAAAGAGCCAGCCACTGAGTTCATGTCAGAGAGAGCCCCTGTTCCCTTTACTAGGATATCCACTTGGATACTGAGCTGCCATGGGCTACATCTGTGCAGGGGTCCTAGGTTATATCCATGACTGATCCTTGGTTGGAGTATCAGTCACAGAAAAGACCCCTGAGCCCAGATTTTTTGGTTCTGTTGCTCTCCTTGTGGAGCTCCTATCCTCTCTAGGTCTTACTAACTTCCCCTTCTTTTATAAGATTCACTGCACTCTGCACAAAGTTTGGTTATAAGCCTCAGCATCTGCTATGATACACTGTTGGGTAGAGTCTTTCAGAGGCCCTCTGTGGTAGGCTCCTGTCCTGTTTCCTGTTTTCTCCTTCTTCCAATGTCCATCCCATTTACCTTTCTGAGTGAGGATTGATCATCTTACCCAGGGTCCTCCTTCTTGCTTAGCTTTTTTAGGTGTACACAACAAGGACATTTGCTCAACCATGTTCAATCATGAAATTTGCATGCAATTGGTGGGATCTAGAAAAGTTCATCCTGAGTGAGGTATCCCAGAAGCAGAAAGACACAAACAGTATATACTCACTTATAAGTGGATGTTAGACATATAATATAGGGAAAATATACTAAAATCTGCACATCTCAAAATCACTCTTAATGTTGATGGCACTTCTATGATGTTAGAGGAAGACCCACCACTTTCCAATGAACTTGTGAACAATGTATCAGGGGAAAAAAATGGAATCATGTCCTAAGATACAGCAATATCAGAAAAGGGTTTATATTATTTTTATTTGTTTGTTTTTTTTTTTTTTTTGTTGTGGTTCAGAGTTGTTGCTATTGTGTTTTATTCATGTCTTGAACAAAAACTATGAAAATACTTACTTGCAGAACTGATTTACTTTTCAATACATACATTCCCCCAACAGGGCCCTCACTTTCATGCTCCTTTGAGAAGCAGCCAGAAAATATCTAAATCACATAGCAAATTCACTTCTCCCATCTCTCTTTGCCAATGTTCCCCTCAGATGCTGTTGTGTGTGGGAAATCTCGAGCTTTGGGGAGACTAACAATTCCAGTTTCGCTACATTACATTCATATTCTCTGTCAGTACTGGACATCTGCTTCAAAACAGACAAAGTACATTCTAAGAATGAGCATGCGTGAGCACATGAAGTTTACTGCTGCTGTGATAGTGCTGTGTGTTAGATTAAATAAACCTTTGTTCAGCAGCCTTGGAAAAGGGAAACTTGGAGTTCAACACCCCTAGTTACAGTGTTCGGAAAAGGTGAAACACAGGAAGTCTTCAATGCCTTGTTAGTTCAATTACTATGTAGTGATAGAGAATTAAGATTAAAATGGTCTTTGTAAAATGGTATAGAAATTATGTTATGTTTCCTTGAATGTTTGACTCCCATGTCAATCCTGTGATAAAATACACACGTGTGTATACATACCTATGAGAGTACATACCTATGAGAGGGCCAAGAAGGAAAGGAAAAAGAAACTTATAGCCATTAATCTACTTTCAAAATGTGCCATTGTTTTAATCTATAAATTGGGACTCATTATATATAACCCTTATCCTCAAAGGCCTGCCATAAGCAATGGACAGTATTTCCATTTGTTGTAAGTTTCCTTACACTCCAGGAACTGTTTGTAGTTGTACTGTAACACAGACACTATGAGAATAAATATTTTACTGCATTTTTTCTGAACCTATAATGAAATCCACCTCTATGTCTAATCATGAATTTTCTCTATGCTTCTCCATTTACTGAAAAAGAGTCAAGAGAAGAGAAAAGTACCTAAAGCTCATTATAAATTCCTGACTAGACAGTAAGGGTGCAGCTGCTAGTGATTCATCACCTCAGTGCTGCTTTGTTTCTATTGACAGATCATTTTAATAACCACAATTCTCCAGTTGATGTAAAGTAGTCCACATTTCTGAGCCCAAGCAATTTATTAAACTGCCTATAACAGGAACTCTTATTTTCGACACTTCTTGGCAATTCTTTCTTACAGTGTTTTTTTTTTTCTTCTCTCTCTCTCTCTCTTAAAAATACACCTGAATAACAATGACTGCCTTTCCAGAAAATAATTCCAGCAGTTAGCCAGACCTGTTAGAAAATTCAGAATTATTTAAGTAGGAGAAACTCTAAGTACACTGTATGTTATTTGCTAGGATGGTTGGTCCTATTACTGAGACTGTCTGACTAAAACTGTGGAGTATTGTAGCTGAACAATATTGTTAAAGGTAGGAAACTAACAGATAAATCAAGGTCAATATGCAGTGCTGAATAGAATGAAAAGGCAGTAAGCACCCAGCTGATTCAGCCCGACTGTCTATTTGCCCAAGTTCACTGCCAACTCCTCTATCTATTATGTTTAATGAGAAGTGAGAACTTGTGCTAACTCTTTTTTTCATGGCTGGTCTAAGAATCAATACTGCAATGACATTATGTTTAACAGTAAGCCATTTCTCTCATCTCATACTCTTAAGTTAATGATGTGACGAGATCCTGGGAAAATGTACTCCAGCCTTATTTATGACAACAACAACAACAAACCTTTACTTGTTAACTTGCTCACTTTATGTATTGAATATTGAAGCTAAAAACAAAACAAGACAAAACAAAAAACCTTACACATGGAGGTGATGAGCTGCGTCAGGTCTTTTTCATGCTATTAACTAGCACAATGGAAACTGATTGGAGAATGAACTGATAAAGGTTATATTTTTAGCCTGAGAAAAAACATAAATGACAGTTCAAAAGGCTGTTTTCCTTACCCCTCATCATTTTGTTCTTCATTTCATTTCCTTATTTCTTGCTGAAGCCATTTTGCCAAAGGCTACAATATATTTAGAATTAGAACTAGTGGAGTGTAAGTAAGTCGGCTTTGAACCTAAGTGGCCAAACTGCCTCCCTCTGGCAAAACTATCTCCTTATGATAAAGCAAGATTCCTTTATAATAGGCCTAGTGGTCTTCTAAGGATTACCTAAGTGTCAGGATCAGTTCAGAACGTACTTAGAATGCCATTTTGAAGGAGAAAAATTCCATGTTTGTATAAGTAAGTCTTAAAAGGAATACACAGGCTTTGCTTGTTCTTTTCCTCCTGCAGGCAAGGTCTAATGAAATTAGGGACACCAAAACCCCATGATCAGCATCAGGGACAGAGCTCATGACTAAGTGTTTGTGATTTACAAAAGAATTTGTGAGAACTAATGTTTCTGGCAGCTTTACGTACCTTTTCATATAAAGCCACTATGGCTTATAGACAGCATCTGGGGAGTTGAGAGAATCTCTTTCTGGGTCCCCGGCTTCCTTCCCTGGCATGCTCTGAAATGCCTTTAGAATTTAGTTGAATATATCAGTTCTTTTTCTCGACCTTGAAAAGTCTTGCAAGTTATTAGAAGAAGCAGCCAGAATTATGTTTACTAACAGTGTTTCTGGATTTTCCCAGCATTCCTTAGATGCAACATCATGAGGAACTGAAAAATAAACTACATCCTTCGCTAGCCCTAATTTTTGTTTTACTTCCAGTGTATGATGTCACTCATTTTCACTCCCAGACATTAATCTAATGATAAAGGAAAGTCAATAAAGAAAAAAAAAATCCCCACCATATGGTTGCTATTCTCCACCCTGTCCTCCCCCAAAACAAACAAACAAACAAACAAAAAACAAAACTAAGGTTAAAGACTACAAACAGTCATTCCACTTCAGGTACTTATTTCAAGTTAATAAACTGGGAATATAGCTCAGTGGTAGAATGTTTGTTTGGGTTTTACCCAAAGCCCCAAGCTCCATCCAAAATATCAACAGCCCATGCACATAAAATCCAAACTTCCTTGTTTTTATGGATGTTGTTTGGCTATCTATAAGCCAATATTTGGACAACTAAACAGAATCAATTCTCTCCATCCTAATTTAGTCTTAGGTTCCCTTCCTGACTGACAGGCATGTGTCAACTCTTTTGGAATAATAGGTGATTCTCCCTGAACTGATCGTGTGTATGCAAAGTAAGGACCTCCTAGCACCTCCCTCTTCAAGTAGAGGAAGATTTGCTGCTGAGGTCATGATGCATCCAGGAAATCTATACTACTTGACATGCCCAAGACTGTTACTTTATTAAAACAAAGACATATATCGCTAAATTCATTTCCAGTCAGTTTCTTTCTGTACTTCATCTGTCTATTATATAGTACTTCAAATTTAGCATCTTGATACCCAATATATGTATACTGCCTGTGGGTATAATTTTAGTTTGGAAGAGAAATATTTTTAGTTTATTCCATTAAAATATTCTGTTTATGAGATATCTTCACTGTTTTTGTTTTTATCTTTTCTCTTAGAGGGGAATAGCTGCTTGATGGTAAATGTTATTCAGGATAAATATCAAATGATAATTAAATAAATTCTAGCTTTAAAAATGCTAGATGATAAGTTTAAAAATTCATATTTTCTACTAGTTTTGTTCTAACTGCTTAGTTCTGATTGAATTTTTATCTCTATACATAGATATTTAAATGTGAACAGGGACTCCTACCTCCACATCAACAAAGAAGTCAACTGAGTATTCATGTATCAGTGGACACAGGTTAGAAAACATGAGTGCTAGCTTTCTTCTATGACAGCTGTTGCTCAGCATATTTTTATAGTGCTCAAGTTCATCTTTCTAATTGTTGTTTCTTTAGGGATAAGGGGCCGGCTAGAACTCTTTCATTACTACTACATAAAGCAGCTCCACACAGTAAACAACTTTCACTGCGTTCCTTTGTACAGAATGCAGATAGAGAGGGATATTTAAAAGCCAATGGAAAATATTCTGCTTCGATCACAAGTGAAAATTTTATATGCCTAGTGGGATATACTGTGGCTACGGAAAGGTATAACTTCCAAAGCTACCCCAATAGTGGTCTACTCTCTCCACCTTTCCTTCTTGTCTATATTTTCTCTTCTTCCAGGACACCATGAAGCAAGCAAGTGATCCCAGTTATACTCCCTGCTAGGACTCTGTTTCACAATATTCTCCTTGGTTACAAATTTGAGAGCTACTGTTCTCACCTTAGAATGATATACTTGATACAATAAAAAGCACAAAACAGAAATCTCTCAGATTCATATAAAATAAAGTTTTGCTGTAATTACTTTATCTCAACCTAAGAATATGTTTTAAATTATCACTAGAATATTGAAATTACTGATATGAGTGATTAATTTATTTTGGTAAATATTTGGTCTTAGTTGAGTGATTTTCTAGACTTTTTTTCCTATTCATTAATGGGCTCATGGTTGTGTGAGGAGGAGAAAGGAAAATAATAAAAGGAAGAAATTCGGATTAAATGAAATATGTTTGTATCTTAACTAATGAGGTACATGATTTGTTTAGTACATGAATAATCTAAAACTTCAAAACCAGAAAGTGGTATATTGTTATTATCTAAATTGGTTTAATTACACTGACTATAGCTTGCATCATTAGTATGTTAGCACATATTGAGATATTCACTAACCTGTTACTTAGGGTAATAACATATTACAAATATTCTGAATTTGATAAAAATTCTGATCCGAATTGTTTTACATAAGTAAGTTCTTCCACATATATTTACACATTTGACATGATTAAACTTTGTAATGTTTTAATAATTAAAAATTACAAATTTAATTTTTTAAATTAGTGTAATATGGATCATAATTATTCTTAGACCAGAAATTCACATTGATAATACACAAAACAATGGTAATATTAAGGAGATGTTTGCTAATTTTTTAGACATAGTGTTTCCAAGGAGGATTGAAAATATATATATCCCCATATTTTCACTTTTGGAAATGTAACACTGCCATGTCTCATTCTAGATCACAGCACTGCTGTGCTATTGTGGAACCATTGTTGTGCTCATCTCACTATTTCAGTTGTCACCAACATTCCCCTCATCCCTTTCACTTCTCCCTTGCATAGACAGTTGTCAATTATATCTCCACCATCATACAGTGCTTAGTTGTATGCCCTCACTGATTGTGGTTCAAACGCAAAATTTATACACTTTGTCAAAACCATCCTAACATATTTCTTCTTGCAACCTGTAGTCCTACCATGTTTTGTTTTTTTTTTTTTTTTTCTTTCTATCCATGCTACAAATTGAAGCCAAAGTGAATGGCCTAATGTTGAGTTACAATGGTGTCTGCCTTTTTTCTGGTAAACCTCAGGTCTTGACCCCACCATATGAGTCTGGGCTCTTGACTGCAGGCTCAGAAATCAATCCTCATTCTCCAGCAAGGAAAATTGAATGTAATTTCAGACTTAATGTGAGTCTGGAGTACTCGATTTGAAAGATGCATGGGGGGAGGTCAGTAACGAAGTCTTTCCTGCAAGTACAATAACTGTATTTTAGCAGGAATGTATAGTCTAGGATATTGCTGTTGGTGCTGCAGGGCACCATTAGTACAAGATGAGAAAGGGATATTTCCATTTGGCTTCTATAACATGAGAAAATTCAGTGTATTGCAGAGATAGCAAAGAAAAATGATGTTTCACCATCACTCCAGAAAAAGGTCACATAACTACAGTACAACTATTATTATGTACATTAACTCATTATTCAAAGATGGCTTAAACCTGATGGCACTATACTCAAACTCTTTTTCGCGATGTCTTTACAATACATTTTCGAGTCCACTATTTGCTGATGTATACTCTTCCAACATGTCAGCTCTATATTCTTATCCTCCGCAAATAAGGATTCTCTTAAACCTTGCTTCTGGCTTTCACACCTATGTACATATCTTGTTTAGTCACCTCAGTTTTGCATGTCACAAACCTTGTGTAATGTAATATATCACTCTTCTCTATGTGGCACAGTCTTTCACTGTACGCTTTTGGACAGATCTCCAGCCATTATTCAGCATATACCAGTTACATTTACCAGTTGCAACAAACCATAATGTCTATAGTCACTGACTAATTTTTCTAGGGAGTAAACTAATCCTAGGCTGAGGAGTCCAGCACAAATCATTAAATGAGTATGGGATTCTAGACAAAAGGCACTTGGAAAAACTTGTGAAATTAAATGAATTTTTTAATTAATAATGTCTAGTTGGTGTAACTTTCTGGTTTCTATCATTTTAACATATTTACTCTCAATGAAGTTTTAGAAAACACTGGGTGTGGTATACACATATGCCGTTTTTGCAAGTTTTCTTTTTTATGAATCTAAAATTAGTTCAATGCAAAAGTACAAAAAGCTGTCTGTATTGCTTTCACCAGTTCCTGTAGTTCAATGTTTCTTTTTATTTAATTGTTTTTGAATTTATTCTTTGGTAATTTTATGGCCGTATCTAGTGTTATGTTCACCTCCATTTCTTCCCTTTTACTCTCCCTGCACCTCTTCTACCCATGAGTCTCCTTTCTACTTTCATGTATCTTTTATTTTTCTGACTTACTAATTAACATAACTAGGATTCCTTGAATAAACATGGTATGGAGTGGTTTACTGAAGGATGGAAGCATACCCATGTCTGTACCACTGAAGAAAATGATGCCTGATCAGCTTCCCTAATCATCGCATGGAAACAAATTCTCTGGGAGGGCTGTGTCCTCATGAACTACTGCCCTACCCAGGAGGGTGTGTTAATGTGTCCAATCTTCACTGTTGGCAAGTCCTGTTTTGGAAATTGCAGCTGCTGTGAATTTGGTAGCCCAACAGCAGCCTCTCTCACCTTATTTTCCCAGGTATTTCACTTACCTCAAATACCAAAGAGCTTTCTGAGATACTCTTCTATTTTTCCACAAGCCGAACTTTTTTTTTTAGACAAACTTTTTGCTTTTTACATAGACTTCAAATATTCATGTGCTGTGTGTGCAGCTGTGACTTCCACAGAAAGTAGCCATTTTCCTTGTTTCTCCTGTTAAACGTTCCATATCGAATGCCTTTGTGTTGAATGAGTGAGCACATCTATGGCTATTAGTAAGAAGTGAAACTTTGGTCCTATAGGCCTAGTAAGAAGAAATCATGTTATTGGATTCATACTATTGAAAGGGGTATTGGGACCTCAGATATGAACTGAGACATTTCATCTGCTAAATATTCCCACGATAATATATTGCCTTGTAACTGAATAAAATCAGTAAAGCCAAGTAGTCATGAACTGAAAAACCTCTAAAGTGCAATAGTGAGAGACCAAAAGATAAAGTAGCAGCTATTATTAAGACCTAAAGTCTTAAAGCGATAAAGAAGTTAGTTTAGTAATGCCCTGAGGGGAGAGCTACCTCACTGCATTCTTTCCCCACCCACTAGAGATACAGTTGCTAGGAAACTGGACCCTCTCCCTCAGGAGGGACACCTGGTCATGGTCAATGGTCTGGGCACCTTCCTATAGCCAAATCGATTCAAAATGTATCATCTTGACCAATAGATGCTTGCCAGGCAGGAATCGCCCCTGCCTTGGGAATGCCGGGAGGGACAAGAATCTATATATCACCCAACTAATCTGGGGGCAGGGCGCGCTCAGCTCTCACCGCTTCGGCGGTGGGTGTTGTGGGCCCAAGCTGCAGCTTGTAATTTACAATAAAAAGACCCTCATGTGTTTTGTAACGGAGTCGATTCCTGTAGATCTTTTGGGGGCTCGCGAACTGGGTATAACAATAGCCAAAAGCAAGCAAGCAAGCTAGCAAACAAACAAACAAAAGCTTTCTTCTGCTTCTACTTTATCTCAGCTACATAATCACAGTGAGAAGAAACAGACTAATACAGTTTTTCTACCACGTACAGCTACTATTCGCCTACTTTGAGAATACACATTGCAGTGAGAAACAGTGGTCCTTTTCTCCAACATTCTAAAACTTTTTTATATTTACTTACGATCACAAAATATTAAACCTAATATTGGTTGGCCACCCACACAAGTTCTACAGGACTGTTGCCCCAGCACATACTGAAGGCAGGCCAGATTGTAGGTCCAGGAATTTTTGTAGCCTATATAGTATCATCTCATGCCAAAATGACCAGAACTTAGGGGTGAAGGCTTCCTGCAGGCACCAGCTTGACCTCTTTACACTTAGTGAACTGTGCAGATGCTGTCCTTAGCTCAGTTGTTTTCAGAAATGAACCATTTTGTCCTAACAGCCTGGGTTGCTTTAGGGATCTAACATTTTTAAAGTATGAATACAATAACAGATACCCAGTAAATGCTAACCTTTGTTTCCTCTTTTCTCTTTTTTTATACCATTCTGAACTATATCCCTTGATTGCCTCTAAATTCAATTCTATAAATGTTCTGTTGTATAAGTACATTCATTGCATTGTAGATTTGTCGGTTTGTCAATCCATCTGTTTCCTATAATCAAAAGAGAATGTTCATTAGTAAAGAGCATTAAAGAATGCTAAGATGTGGAACAAATGACAAAGTAAAATTATATCCTAAACTTTTAGAAATAATTGAGAAAATATAATCCCCACATAAATTTCACTCTGTCCCTCCTGTTTCCATCATGGGCATAGACTATAACTGGGATATGCTGACTTACAAGTCAAACTGAAAAGATACTACCTCAGGTGGAAGGACGTTCCATCTTTCCAGTGTTCTGCCACTATCCACTGACTGCTGTTTCATGGAAGGCTTCCCACCATTTCAATCAACAGCGTTTTAATTCTTCTCTCATTCTGTATGTATTCCCATAGATTTTAACAAATACTAGGACATGTAACCACATAACCTTCTTGAATCCATTTATAGTTTCATAGTCTTCCACTGACAAGATTTACTGTTATATGAAGAAATACTTCCTTAAAAAAAAATAAAGCCAATGCTTCAAAGTCTGAGGAGTTTCTTCTAACTAATACCCCAGGGTCACCAGCCAGCAGGAGCTGAGGTGACCTGAGGGAATGTGAGCTGCTGATAAGCTGGGGAGTTCAGGCAGTTGACAGTCAGAGATCAGATAAGCAAAAAACATCAAGAAAACATCCACACCAGTGGGAAGACGGAGAAAGCTTGCACAAAGTCTATCTAAATCATTTGACACTGCTGCCAGGTGGCAAAAATAATGTGGAGAGCCAAACTGGAGGGATGCAGAGGAAAGGTGGCTGGTGTCGGAAGAGAGTAAGAAGAGCTTGGCGCAGAACCAGGTACAATCTTGGCTTTATAGTCTCAGCTTTCACAGCCTGCTCTCTTGGGCCAGATTCAGTTCTGACAGTGAGGGGCTAAATCTGGGTTGGAGGAAAGCCGTTGATAACAACAAACAAGTGGTTCTCTTCCTCAGTCACAGACACTGAATTTCCATTTGTCACATTAGAGGGCAGACATATTTCTCTAGCATAGGCAGACAGCTGATGCTGATGTTGAGAACATGCACTCGCTTTGCAGAATTGATCACTGAAGATTCATCTTACTGTTTACTCATACTATTTGCAAGTTGATAGGCCTTTTAGCCCTTCCTCATGTGGAAACCTTTTTTTCCTTCAAATGGACTTAGTTGAAGGGTTTTATTTTTTCTTTGTTTTGGTTTGGTTTTGTTGTTGTTTTGTTTTGTTTTCAATTCTCTAGATCTTCGATTCCCATGCTCACTGAGATGAGTCAAGGCTAGATAGGTACCTCATGTTCCACATATGGATTCTCTCCTGATTAAAACAACAGAAAATAATATTTCCCACATTCCTATAAAATTCTTTTCTGATTTTGGCATGATATGGGTACCAGATGCATACAAAACCATTGTATTTAGGGGTTTATTAATATGCTTCTTCAATTAACATGCATCTGAATCAGCAGGGGAGCTTGAGAAAGCCGAGATGCTCCTTTGGTTGAGATGGAGTGCAGTCCAGAGCTGCTTAGCTAGCTTGGAGATCACACTCCCAGTCGTGAGGTTAGTGTAGGGGAGTATATATAGTATAGACCCTTTCTCTGTGTCAAGAGAATAACGTTTGAGGGTAAATTGTTCCTCTATTTCTATCTGATCCTAAATTTCTTTAACTTTCTATGACTTTCTTTGTTTCAATATGGTATAGAATTATACATTTCCCTATGCAAATGAATACAAATGAATCACTGTTAAATTTACTTTAAGTTCTTACTAATGCTTATTTGACATTAATTTTTTTATAAATTTAAATTTTACTCATGTAAAACCTGGATGAATTTATTATTATTATTTTTGATTGCTTACATGCTTCTTATAGCTTTTTGTGAGGTTTGAATTTTCATGGAAAATTGGCATAGAAAGATTGTTGGTGAAATACCCAGTATGAAATAATGTGACTAAACATGATACCCAGGGGAGAGTAATGAGACTGAAAATGAAGCTATCGGATAATTTATGTTCATGCTAGCTTGTAGCGCCCATTTTTAAAACTTTATTTTATTGGGGGTGTTTATGCCTCTAACCTCTCTTCCACCTTCCCTCTACCAACTGCCGGACCCTAAGTAGGAGAGAGAGAATGTTAGTGGGAAGAGGGAGCTTAGACACCTTTACTTATCTCAGCTGTTAGGGTCAATGGGCCTTTGGGGTATACAACAATCTTCGTCAACAGCAAACACAGCCAGCAATCTCCTCGAAGCTGCTGTGCCCCGAAGCCTTTTTCTCAGTCTGTCTGCTTTAAACCACCACGCCATCTGTCTCTCTGGTCTCTACAAACTGCTACATGCCAACCGCCAACACCACCGGCCACACCTTCTTCCTGGGCTCTCAGATTTATATCCTCAGAGCCCTAGACCACACCCCTCTCCATGCTGCACATACCAGCTGGCAAAAGCCATGCCCACAGCTTTTGGACAAATTAAACTCAAACTAAAATCCTACACTTGGAATTGTATATATCTATATGTACATTTATATAGCATAACTGACTTTATAAAGAAACCAAAACTTCCATTACACTAGCCAGTGTCAACAGTGACCAAGGAATTCAGCTGTTTCTAGTCATAGCTCTAGAAAAATCTGAAACAAGGCAATGGAAAGTGGTGGCATTCCAATAACATAAAGACATAAAAAAAGTATATTTTAAAAAATAAAGACATTGAATATGATGAATAAGACTCAATATTACAAAAAAATCCAAACCTACAGACAAAGCTAAACAAGTTCAGTAAAACATCCCCTATCCCTAGGTAGGACAGTAAGAAATGGATAATCCACTCAATGGTGACATGATGTGGAAATAGCACTCATGATCAAATTGTTTTAATATGTTACAAATGACTGTATTTCCTTGGATCTGTTGAATGGATTGCAGAAAAATCAGGTATGCTCTTTTTTATGACATTTCTTTAAAACACATTAACACATTGAACATTCTTTTTTTTTTTTTTTTGCTTTTTTAAATTAAATTTTTATTTTTTATATTAATTACAGTTTATTCACTTTTTATCCTGGCTGTAGCCCCCTCTTTCATCCCCTCCAAATCCCACCTCCCCTTCCTCATCTCCTCCTATGCCCCTCTCCAAACTCCACAGATAGGGGAGGTCTCCTCCCCTTCCATCTGACCCTAGCTTATCAGGTCTCATCAGGACTGGATGCATTGTCCTCCTCTGTGGCCTGGTAAGGCTGTTCCCCCATCAGGGGAGGCAGTCAAAGAGCGATCCACTGAGTTCATGTTAGAGACAGTCCCTGCTCCCATTGCTAGGGAGCCCACTTGGAGACTGAGCTGCCATGGGCTACATCTTATGCAGGGGTTCTAAGTTATCTCCATGCATTGTCCTTGGTTGGAGTATCAGTCTCAGAAAAGACCCCTGTGCCCAGGGGTCTTGATTCTGCTGCTTTTCTTGTGGAGCTCCTGTCATCTCCTGATCTTACTATCTCCCCCTTCTTTCCTAAGATTCCCTGTACTCTGAACAAAGTTTGGTTATGAGTCTCGCTTTCTGCTTTGATATAATGCTGGTTAGAGTCATTCAGAGGCCTTCTGTGGAAGGCTTCTGTCCTGTTTCCTGCTTTCACCTTCTTCCAATGACCATCCCGTTTGCCTTCCTGAGTGCATATTTATCATCTTACCCTGGGTACTCCTTCTAGCTCAGCTTCTTTAGGTGTACAGATATTTTTTGGTTTAACCTATTTTATATGTCTACTATCCACTTATAAGTGATTATATACCGTGGGTGTCTTTCTGCTTCTGGGATACATAACTCAGGATGATCTTTTCTAGTTCCTACCATTTGCCTGCAAATTTCATGATTTCTTTGTTTTTAATTGCTGAGTAGTATTCCATTGTGTAAAAGTACCACAATTTCTGTATCCATTCCTCCATTGAGGGACATCTGGATTGTTTCCAGGTTCTGGCTATTACAAATAAAGTTGCTACAAACATGGTTGAGCAATGTCATTTATTGTGTACTTGAGCATATTTAGGATATATGCCTAGGAGTGGAATGGCTGGATCTTAAGGAAGTGCTATTCCTAATTGTCTGAGAAAGCACCAGATTGATTTCCAAAGTGGTTATATAAGTTTACATTCCCACCAGCAATGGAGGAGGGTACCCCTTTTTCCATGTCCTCTCCAGCATTTATTGTCACTTGAGTTTTTTATCTTAGCCATTCTGATGGGTGTAAGGCAAAATCTCAGGGTGATTTTGTTTTGCATCTCCCTGATGACTGAGAACTTTAAGCTTTTCTTTAAGTCTTTTTCTGCCATTTGATATTCCTCTACAGAAAATTCTCTGTTTACTTTTGTACCCCATTTTTTAATTGGATTTCTTGGTTTGTTGCTTTTTAACTTCTTTAGTTCTTTATATATTCTGGGTATTAGTCTTCTGTCAGATATAAGGTTGGTGAAGATCCTTTCCCAATCTGTCGGCTGTCATTTTGTTCTGAGGAGTGTCCTTTGCTTTACAGAAGTTTTTCAGTTTCATGAGGTCCCATTTATTGATTGTTGATTTTAGAGCCCATGCTGTTGGTGTTCTGTTCAGGAAGTTGTCTCCTGTGCCAGTGAGTTCTAGGCTCTTTCCCACTTTTTCTTCTAACCGATTTAATGTGTCTGGTTTTATGTTGAGGTCTTTGATCCACTTAAACTTTAGTTTTGTGCAGTGTGATAAATATGGATCTATTTGCATTTTCTGCATGTAGATATCCAGTTAGACCAGCACCATTTGTTGAAGATGCTGTCTTTTTCCATTGTATGATTTTGGCTTCTTTATCAAAATCACATATCTATAGGTATGTGGGTTTATTCCTGGGTATCCAATTCGATTCCAATACTCTACCATTCTGTTCCTATGCCAGTACCATGCAGTTTTTATTACTATTGCTCTGTAATACAGCTGGAGATCAAGGATGGAGATACCTCCAGACTATAGGTTGTTGTACAGGATCATTTTGGCAATTCTTCTTTTTTTATTTTTCCATATGAAGTTGAGAATTGCACTTTCAAGGTCTGTAAGAATTATGTTGGTATTTTGTGGGAATTAGATTGAATCTGTAGATTGCTTTTGGTAGGATTGGCATTTTTACTATGTTATTCCTACAGATCCATGAGCACAGAAGACCTTTCTATCTTCTGATATCTTCTTCAATTTCTTTCTTCAGAGATTTGAAGTTTTTTTTTTTTGTTGTTTGTTTGTTTTTTTCAAACATGTCTTTCACTTGCTTGGTTCGAGTCACCCAAAGGTACTTTATATTATTAGTGGCTATTGGGAAGGGTGTTGTTTCCGTTGTTTCCTTGATTTCTTTCTCAGCCCTTTTGTCTTGGGTATACAGGGGGCTTCTGATTTTTTTTTTTGAGTTAATTTTGTATCCTGACACTTTGCTGAAGGTGTTTATCAGCTATAGGATTTCCCTGGTAGAATTTTTGGGGTCACTGAGGTATACTATCATATCATCTGCAAATAGTGATACTTTGACTTCTTCCTTTCCAATGTGTATCCCCTTGAGCTCCTTTAGTTGTCTTATTGCTCTGGCTAGGACTTCAAGTAATATGTTGAAGAGATATGGAGAGAGTGGGCAGCCTTGCCTTGTCCCTGATTTTAGTGGGATTGATTTAAGTTTCTCTCCATTGAGTTTGATGTTGGCTATAGGCTTGCTGTATATTGCCTTTACTATGTTTAGGTATGTGCCTTGTATCCCTGATCTCTCCAAGACTTTACACATGAATGGGTGTTGGATTTTGTCAAATGTTTTTTTAGCATCTAAGGAGATGATCATGTGGTTTTTCTCCTTCATTTTGTTTATAATGGATTCCATTGATGGATTTCCATATATTGAACCACCCATGCATGCCTGGAATGAAGACTACTTGGTCACAGTGGATGATATCTTTTATTTGTTTTTGGATTTGGTTTGCCAATATTTTATTGAGTATTTTTTTACATCAATGTTTATAAGAAAGATATATTTGAAGTTCTCTTTTTTGTTGGGTTTTTGTGTGGTTTAGATATCAAGGTGACTGTGGCTTCATAATATGAGTTTGGTAATGTTCCTTCTGTTTCTTTTGTGGAATATTTTGAAGAGAATTGGAGTTAGTTTTTTTCTGAAGGTCTGGTAGAATTCTGTGCTGAAACCATCTGGCCCAGGGCTTTTTTTTTGGAAGGGAGACTTTTGATGACTGCTTCTATTTCCTTGGGGGATAAAGGACTATTCAATCTTTCTACCTGATCTTGATTTAATTTTGGTAAATGGAATCTATCATGAAAATTATCCATTTCCTTTAGATTTTCAAATCTTGTGGCACATTGGGGACTGAGTATTCTCTGTCTCAAATCTCAAGCAGGGGGTTCTATGCTAGGAGTGGCCATCACTGTGCTCTGTGCTAGGAGCTTTAGACACTGAAGCCCGCCTCGACTGCCTCATTTTTATTTATTTATTTTTTATTTATTTATTTTTTATTATTAGTTACGTTTTATTAACTTTGTATCTCAGTTGTATCCTGCTCCCTGATTTCCTCCCAATCTCACCCTCCCTCCCTCATCTCCTTCCTGCCCCTTTCAAAGTCCACTGATAGCGGGGGTCCTCCTCCCCTTTCATCTGACTCTGTTTTATCAGGTATCTTCAGGACTGGCTGCAAAGTTCTCCTCTGTGGCCTACCAGGGCTTCTCCTCACTTAGAAATACAAGTGGGTTGGGCATTGGATGTAGGAGAAAACAAGGAAAAGGATAGGAGCTTATCACAGAGGGTCTCTGAAAGACTCTACCTAGCAATGTATCAAAGCAGATATTGAGACTCATAACCAAACCTTTGGCAGAGTGCTGAGTATTTTTTTTTAATTTTTTTATTAATTACACTTTATTCATTTTGTATCCCCCATAAACCCCTTCCTCCTCCCCTCCCGATCCCACCCTTCCGTCCCCTTTCTGCATGCATGCCACTCCCCAAGTCCACTGATAGGGGAGGTTCTCCTCTCCTTTCTGATCTTAGTCTATCAGTTCTCATCAAAAGTGGCTGCATTGTCCTCTTCTGTGGCCTGGTAAGGCTGCTCCCCCCTCAGGAGGAGGTGATCAAAGAGCAGGCCAATCAGATTATGTCAGAGGCAGTCCCTCTTCCCATTACTATGTAACCCACTTGGACACTGAACTGCCATGGGCTACATATGTGCAGGGTTTCTAGGCTATCTCCATGAATATTCCTTGTTTGGAGTATGAGCCTCTGGGAAGTTCCCTGTGTTCAAATTTTCTTGTTCTGTTGCTCTCCTTGTGGAGTTCCTGTCCTCTCCAGATCTTACTATTTCCCACTTTTTACATAAAATTCCATTTACTCTGCCCGAAAGTTGGCCATCAGGCTCAGCATCTGCTTTGATAGTCTGCAGGGCAGAGGCTTTCAGAGGCCTTCTGTGGTAGGTTCCTACTTTGTTTCCTGTTTTCTTCTTCTGGCTTTCAGAGGCCCTCTGTAGCAGGTTCCTAGGTTGTTTCCTGTTTTCTTTTTCTTCTGATGTCCATCCTCTTTGCCTTTCAGGTGGGGATTGAACATTTATTTAGGGTCCTCTCTCTTGCTTAGTTTCTTTAGATGCACAGATTTTAGTGGGTTTGTCCTATGTTGTATGACTATATCAGTGAGTATATACCATGCGTGTCTTTTTGCTTCTGGGACAACACTCAGGATGATCCTTTCCAGGTCCCACCATTTACCTACAAATTTCATGATTTCCTTATTTTTCATTGCTGAGTAATATTACATTGTATAGATATACCACAGTTTCTGCATCTATTCTTCAGTTGAGGGGCATCTGGGTTGTTTCCAGGTTCTGGCTATTACAAATAAAGCTGCTACAAACATGGTTGAGCAAATGTCCTTTTTGTGTACTTGAGCCTCTTTTGAGTATATGCCTAGGAGTGGTATGGCTGGATCTTGAGGAAGCGCTATTCCTAGTTGTCTGAGAAAGTGCCAGATTGATTTACAGAGTGGTTGTACAAGTTTACATTCCCACCAGCAGTGGAGGAGGATTCCCCTTTCTCCACAACCTCTCCAGCATGTGTTTTCACTTGAGTTTTTGATCTTGGCCATTCTCATGGGTATAAGGTGAAATCTTAGGGTTGTTTTGATTTGCATTTCCCTAATGGCTAATGAGGTTGAGCATTTCTTTAAGTGCTTCTCTGCCATTCGATATTCCTCTATTGAGAATTCTCTGTTTAGCTTTGTTCCCCATTTTTTAAGTGGATTACTTGGTTTGCTGCTTTTCAGCTTCTTTAGTTCTTTATATATAATGGATATGAGTCTTCTGTCAGATAAAGGGTTGGTGATGATTCTTTCCCAATCTGTAGGCAGTCGCTTTGTTTTGATGACAGTATCCTTTGCTTTACAGAAGCTTTTCAGTTTCATGAGGTCCCATTTATTGATTGTTACTCTTAGAGCCTGTGCTGTTGGTGTTCTGTTCAGGAAGTTTTCTCCTGTACCAATGAGTTCTAGGATATTCCCCACTTTTTTTTCTAGCCGATTTAATGTGTCTGGTTTTATGTTGAGGTCTTTGATCCACTTGGACTTCAGTTTTGTGCAGGGTGATAAGTATGGATCTATTTTCATTTTTCTACTTGTAGACATCCAGTTGAACCAGCACCATTTGTTGAAGATGCTCTTTTTTCCATTGTATTGTTTTGGCATCTTTGTCAAAGATCAGGTGTCCATAAGTGTGTGGGTTTATTTCTGGGTCCTCTGTTCAGTTCCATTGATCCACCATTCTGTTTCTAAGCCAGTAGCATGCAGTTTTTAAAACTGTTGCTCTATAGTACAGCTTGAGATCAGGGATGGAGATACCTCCAGAAGATCTTTTATTGTAGAGGATTGTTTTAGCAAATCTGGGTTTCTTGTTATTCCATATGAAGTTGATAATTTTTCTTTCCAGGTCTGTAAAGAATTTTGTTGGTAGTTTGATGGGAATTGCATTGAATCTGTAGATTGCTTTTGGTAAGATGTCCATTTTTACTATGTTAATCCTGCCAAGCCATGAGCATGGGAGATCTTTCCATTTTCTGATATCTTCTTCTAATTCTTTCTTCAGAGACTTGACATTTTTTTAATACAAGTCTTTGACTTGCTTGGTTAGGGTTACTCCGAGGTACCTTATGTCATTTGTGGCTATTGTGAAGGGTGTCGTTTCCCTAATTTCTTTCTCAGCTCTTTTGTCTTTTGTATACAGGAAGGCTACTGATTTTTTTGAGTTAATTTTGTATCCGGCTACTTTGCTGAATGTGTTTATCAGCTGTAGGAGTTCCCTGGTAGAGTTTTTGGAGTCACTCAGATATACTATCATATCATCTGCAAATAGTGATAATTTGACTTCTTCCTTTCCAATTTGTATCCCCTTGATCTCCTTCAACTGTCTTATTGCTCTAGCAAAGACTTCCAGAACTATGTTGAAGAGATATGGAGAGAGTGGGCAGCCTTGTCTTGTCCCTGATTTCAGTGGGATTGCTTTAAGTTTCTCCCTGTTCAGTTTGATGTTGGCTATAGGCTTGCTGTATATCGCCTTTACTATGTTTAGATATGTGCCTTGTATCCCTGATCTCTCCAATACTTTAAACATGAATGGATGTTGGATTTTGTCAAATGCTTTTTCAGCATCTAGGGAGATTATCATGTGTTTTTTTTTTTTCTTTCAGTTTGTTAATATGGTGGATCACATTGATGGATTTCCATATATTGAACCACCCCTGCATACCTGGGATGAAGCCTACTTGGTCATGGTGGATGATATCTTTGATGTGTTCTTGTATTCGGTTTGTGAGTATTTTGTTGAGTATTTTTGCATCAATATTCATAAGGGAGATTGGCCTGAAGTTCTCTTTTTTTGTTGGGTCTTTGTGAGGTTTAGGTACCAAGGTGACTGTGGCTTCATAAAATGAGTTTGGTAATGTTCCTCCTGTTTCTATTTTGTGGAATAGTTTGAAGAGAACTGGAGTTAGCTCTTTTTTGAATGTCTGGTAGAATTCTGCACTGAAACCATCAGGTCCTGAGCTTTTTTTGGATGGGAGACTTTCGATGACTGCTTCTATTTTCTTGGAGGATATAGGACTATTTAATTGATTTACCTGGTCCTGATTTAGCTTTGGTAAGTGGAATCGATCAAGAAAATTGTCCATTTCATTTAGATTTTCAAATTTTGTTGCGTATAGACGTTTGAAATAAGTCCTAATTATTGTTTGGATTTCCTCAGTATCTGTAGTTATGTCCCCCTTTTCATTTCTGATTTTGTTGATTTGGATGGTGTCTCTCTGCCTTTTAGTTAGCTTGGCTAAGGGTTTGTCGATCTTGTTGATTTTCTCAAAGAACCAACTCTTGGTTTCATTGATTCTTTGAATTGTTTTATTTGTTTCTAGTTGATTGATTTCAGCCTTGAATTTGATTATTTCCAGCCTTCTACTCCTTTTTCGTGTGTCTGCTTCTTCTTTTTCTAAGTTTTTAAGTGGGCCATTAAGTTGCTTGAATGAGCTGTCTCGAATTTCTTCTTGAAGGCACTTAGTACTATGAACTTTCCTCTTAGCACTGCTTTCATTGTGTCCCACAAGTTTGGGTATGTTGTGTCTTCATTTTCATTGAGTTCTAGGAAGACTTCAATTTCTTTCTTTATTTCTTCCCTGATCCAGCTGTCATTCAGTAACAAGTTGTTCGGTTTCCATGTATGTGTAGGCTTTTTGCTATTTCTGTTGTTATTGAGGTCCAGCTTTATTCCATGGTGATCAGACAGGATACAAGGGATTATTTCAATCTTCTTGTATCTGTTAAGGCTTGCTTTGTGACCAACTATGTGGTCTATTTTGGAGAAGGTCCCATGAGGTGCTGAGAAGAAGGTAAATACTTTTGTGTTTGGGTGTAAGTTCTGTAAATATCTGTTAGGTCCATTTGATTCATGATCTCTGCTAGAGTTATTGTTTCTTTGTTTAGTTTCTGTTTAGATGACTTGTCCTTTGTTGACAGTGGGGTGTTGAATTCTCCCACTATTAGTGTGTGTGGGTCTATGTGTGGTTTAAATTTTTTCAATGTTTCTTCACAAATGTGGGTGCCCTTGTATTTGGGGTGCAGATGTTCAGGATTGTGATGTCTTCTTGGTGGAATTTTCCCTTGATGAGTATGAAGTGTCCTTCCCCATCTCTTTTTATTAATTTTGGTTGAAAGTCTATTTTATCAGATATTAGAATGGCTATTCCTGCTTGCTTCTTGCATCCATTTGCTTGTAAAGCCGTCTTCCATCCCTTTACCCTCAGGTAATGTCTATCTTCGTGACTTAGGTGTGTTTCTTGTATACAACAGATTGCTGGGTTTTGTTTACGCATCCATTCTGTTAGTCTGTGTCTTTTTATTAGAGAATTAAGTACATTGATGTTGAGAGAGATTAATGACCGGTGGCTGTTAGATCCTTTGAATTTGATTTTGGCTGTGGTCATACGGTTGTGTGCTTGGTTGCTTTTTGTTTTACTGAAGTGAGGTTGTTTATTTCCTGTGTTTTCTTGAATGTAGCTAGTTTTCTTAGGTTGTATTTTCCATTCTAGTGTCTTCTGTAATGCTGGATTTGTTTGTAGGTATTGTTGACATTTGTTTTTGTCATTGAATATCTTGTTTTCTCCGTCTATGAGGACTGAGAGTTTTGCTGGGTATAGTAGCCTGGGCTGACATCTGTGTTCTCTTAGGGTCTGCATGATATCTGTCCAGGCCCTTCTGGCTTTCATAGTCTCTGTTGAGAAGTCAGGTGTGATTCTAATTGGTTTGCCATTATATGTTACTTGGCCTTTTTCTCTTGCAGCTTTTAGTATTTTTTCTTTGTTCTGTACATTTACGGTTTTGATTATTATGTGGCGGGAGGATTTTCTTTTCTGGTCTAATTTATTAGGTGTTCTGTATGCCTATTGTATTCTTATTGGCCTCTCCGTTAAGTTGGGGAAATTTTCTTCAATGATTTTGTTGAAAATATTTTTTGGGCCTTGGTGCAGGGAATCTTCTTTTTCCTCTATTCCTGTTATTCTTATGTTTTGTCTTTTTATGTTGTCTTGAATTTCTTGAACGGCTGTGTCAGGAATTTTTTAGATTTAACATTTTCTTTGACAGATACATCTATTTCTTCCATTGTATCTTCCACACCTGAGATTCTTTCTTCCATTTCTTGTAGCCTATTGGTTATGCTAACCTCTGTAGTTCTTGCTTTCTTCCCTAAGTTCTTTCTCTCCACAATTTCTTCCATTTGTGTTTTTTTTTTTTTTTTTTTAATTTTTCCAATTCTATCTTCAGGTCTCGAGCCATTTTGTTGGTTTCCTTCACCTGTCTGAGTGTATTTTCATGTTTTTCCTTCAATTCCTTCAGCTGTTTGTTTGTACAATCCTCTGTTTCTTTTATTTCATTCAGTGATTTACCATTTCCTCTCTAAAGGCCACAAACTGTTTGGCTGCAGCGTCCTCTATTTCTTTTCGTATTTTATTTGTTTCCTCTGTTATCTTCTTTATGAGCATAGATGTTAGGTCATCTTCTTGAATTTCTGTTATGCTGGGGTGTCTAGGGCTATTTGCCCCTGGATAACTGGGTTCTGGAGATGCCATATTGCTCTGGCTTTTGTTGGTTGAACTTTTACGCTGCCCTCTATCCATTGGCTATCTTAGGTGTTTGAAGTTAGTTTCTGGTTGTTCCTGGACTCCTGTGGTGGAGAGAATCTCTTTGGCAGGAAGATGGTTTTTCCTGACAGAAGCCTTCTCAGCTTTTTGGGTATAGTCACTGGATGGCCGGTGTTTTTTAGGAGTTGCTACAGCTCACCTCAGGCATAGAGACCTGGGTGGTAACTGTGGTCCTGATTAGTCGAGAGGGCTCTCCTCTCGCCCGGAGAAGTCCTGGAGACAGCTGCCCTCCTTCTGGGTTTCTTGCTGTAAATTTTGTGATCAGCTGCTGTAACCTGTGTGTCCCGTGGTTTGGTCGGTTTTGTTAGGGATAACTGGTTGCCCCTTGGAGCAGTATCTGGGGGTTGATCTCAGGGTTCCCAATCTTTTGTAGGTCTGAGGTTGGAACTCTGTGCCCCAGAAACCAAGAGGTAATCTGTGGCGGGTGAGTACTGCTCTCCTGGTTACAGCAGGCTATCTGGGGCACAGCAGTTCCCTGGGTTGGGCCAGTCTGTGGGACCTTTTCTGAGGATATACTGGGTTGCCTAAGTCTGTCCCCTTTGCTTCATTCCTTGTTCCTTGTGAGTGTTTCTCCAGACAGTGATCTAAGACTCTGGTGTCTTGGTGCACACAGTTCTGTCTATAAGGAGTAGTTGGTACAAAGCAGGCCTCTGGGCTGGGTGAGCGTGCGCCTGCCTGCTAGTTTGTGGGAGCTGGGTTCCCAATTACTCTGTGCTCCCTGCTTGGGCCGGATCTGTGATGGCTGGGCGTGCTCACCTGTTTGAGATCTGCAGTCTGTGAGATTTTCCCCAGGCAAAGCCTAGGTGACCCCAGTAGCATGGTTTCTTCCTTCCCTGTGGGGTCCTCTCTGGACAGGGATTCCCAGTCTCTGTTGCACTGGGGCGCACAGCTCGTCTGTACTGGTGAGCTGGGCGCGCAGCTCTCTGCGCAGCAGGAGCTCAGTTGTGATGGCGGTGGGTACCACAGTCTGTGAGACCTTCCAGGGAAAGACTGAGTGACTCACAACTTTCCTTCCCCGTGGGGTTTTCTTGAGACTGGGACTCTCAGTCTCTGGCACCCTTGTGCCCAACAATCAGCCTGGGAAAGTGATTGGGACACACAGGCGTGTGGCTCTGACCAGAGACCCAAAGCCTGTGTTACCTGGGATCTCTTCTGGGATCTGGCAGGGCGGCCCGAGAGTGGACCCGACCGATTCCCACGCTGTGGGAGCCTCCCCTCACCTGGGAAACAGATCGCTGTAGTTTTAGGGCCCAGAGTTCATTCTCTTGGTCGCTGCACGGAGAGTGCTGTCCCACTTCTCAGACACAGTGCTCTCCCCCTGAGTATTCTTTTTTTTTTTTTGTGCTAATAAAGTTTATTTTTTTTAAATTTTTTTATTAATTACACTTTATTCATTTTGTATCCCCCCTTAAGCCCTTCCCTCCTCCCCTCCTGATCCCACCCTCCCTCCCCTTTCTGCATGCATGCCACTCCCCAAGTCCACTGATAGGGGTATTCTTAAGAGAGATCAATATTGCTTTGAACATTAGGACTCTTCATTTCATGAATAACGTGAAAGTAACATTTTCTATGTTACTTTGAGCCCAATGTTGATACTTTCTGATTTCTTAGAACCTTACCTAAAAATCCAAACTATCAAGCACATTACTTTTTAATGACAAATTAAACAAATTTTAATTGTAAGAGAATTACATCACTGACCCCCTCCACGTCCTTCCAGAAGCCCCTGTCTTCTACCTTGTATGACCTCCCTCAAGCTGATAGTCAGTTTTCTTTGATTACTATTGTTACATATTTTGTGTGTTCACACACATCTTCAACCTGCTAAGTCCATTCCTTCCTTGTACGTGGTTTTACAGTTGACCACTCTGCCTCGGAAAACCAGAGGGGACTCATCCCTGCAAAAGGCTACCACCATTCCTTCTCATGTTAGTCAATAGTTGCCTGTAGGGTTTTTTTTTTTTTTTGTTTTTTTTTTTTGTTTTTTTTTTTTTTTTTAAATCTAGGGGTTGGAACCCATGAAATTTTTCCTCTTCCATGTTAACATGTCCATTGATACTGCTATTTTTCTGGTCTTGTTAATAAAACTATTTCCATGGCAGACTTCCTGGTATTTGGGCTTTTATAAAATTTATTCTCCCACTTCTGTAATGGTCTCTGAGTCATAGATGCAAAAGATATGTTGTGTATTTATCGTTAAAGTTAGGCTCCCTATAAACCGTTGATCTCTGCATTGTGTCCAGTGTGACTTTCCATGAAGGGCTCTGTTTGCTGCAGAGACAGGCATCTTTGACAAAAGGCAATAGCTGCACTTATCTGTGGGTATACGGAGATTTGTAATAAAGTAAAGAATTATGCTTGTCTAGCAAAGTACTTGTAGGAGATCCTTTTCTAAGGACCATGAACCTACTGGCCCCAGGGAGCTGTATAGATTTAAAGTACAAGGCATGAATCTCCTTCTGTAGAGTGGGTCTTGAGTCCAATTAGAGAGTTATTGGTTGCCACAGACGTGTGAGTGACTTATTGGCACTACTCAGTCTTGTAGAGAAGAACATTTCTTTCTTGGTATTTGAAGTTTCCTTCATTCACTGCAGAAATCTAGTTGTTAAGTCACTTAACATACTGTCTACATTTTCACTCATAATTGTATGGGATAGAAAAAAATCTGGGCAGGAGAACCTGGACATTCCTGTCCTGTGTAGAATCTGCTCTTACATCACCAAATAAAAGCAGAGGCTCTGATGATAGGGGAAGGCTGGCAGTGAACAAGGGTTTCAGGAATTTCTAGAATGATGTCTTTTGGATTCAGGAATCAGTTGTAGGAAGTGTGTCAACACTTGTCAAGCAATGGTCTCCATACTGACTTTCAGTAAAAGTAACAACCTATGCTCTGTCTGTGAGATGCTATATTTTCTTCTCCCTCTTTGTCAGTGTTTCACCATTTCATTGGGATGCCTTTGAATTCCAACATGACTTGCATTCATTTCCTATGAGAACTTGAGAAAGCTTATTTTGAAAGGAAGTATGTTGTTAATGATTATATGTTACAAATTTATAAATAATCGTCTCAAAAAAAAAAAAAAAACTACAAATGGGGAACTTGGCCCCAAACTTTCAAAATCAATTTCAAGCTTACTCTTTCTCAGATTTGAGAATCATCTGAATGCAATACCTTTGAACTTATAAAGTATAGTTTGAAAAAATCTATCTTGTCTGGGCAGATAAAAGCAGCTAGAATTACACATGTGACAGTGTACTAGAAATCACAAAACACATCACAAAAGTCTGTCAGCACTGTCCTAAGTCTATGCATATACTTAGTATACTTTGATAAAGTATGGCATTATCTGAGCACACTGAAAAATGACCATAGTTTCAGAAATAAGAAAAATCAGGCAGGATAATTGCAATGAGTTAAAGAGCAGCCTGGGCTACACAGTGATTTCGAAGCCATCTTGAGATACTAAAGTGAAATCCTTTCTCAAAAAAAAAAAAAAAAGAAAAAAGAAAGAAAGAAATGAAAGAGAAGAAGAAGGGAAAATAGAGACTGTAAAAATAAAATTGTTCTTTTTAAATTTATTTTTTAATTTGCTACAATTTATTCAAATTTGTTCACTTTGTATCCCAGCTGTAACTCCCTCCTTCATCTGCTCCCTTCCCTACTCTTCCTCTCTCTTCTCCTATGCCTCTCCCATAGTTCACTGAAAGGAAGGTCCTCCTCCCTTTCCATCTGGCCTGAGCTTATCAGATCTCATTAGGACTAGCTGCATTGTCTTCCTCTGTGGCCTGGTAAGGCTGCACCCAACCCTTTAAGGGAAAGGTGATCAAAGAACCAACTACTGAGTTCATGCCAGAGACATGAACTTTTCCCTTTTCCCCTTACTAGGGAACGCATTTGAGGGTGAGTTGCCTGAAATGTAGATGGGCTACATCTGTGCAGAGGTTCTAGGTTATCTCTATGATTGGTCCTTGGCTGGAGTATCATCTCAGAAAAGACCCCTTTGCTCAGAATTTTTGTTACTGGTGCTCTGCCCAAATTTGGCCATGAGTTTCAGCATCTGCTTCAACACTCTGCTGGGTAAAGTTCAAGTGGATCAAAAATCTGAATACTAAACCTGTTACAAGAAAAAGTGGGGAAGATCCTGGACCTCATTGGCACAGGAGACAACTTCCTGAACAGAACACCAACAGCACAGGCTCTGAGAGCAACAATCATTAAATGGGACCTCATGAAACTGAAAAGCTTCTGTAGAGCAAAGGACATTGTCATCAGAACAAAATGACAGTTGACAGCCTGGGAAAGGCTAGTCACCAACACTATATCTGACAGAGGGCTAATATCTAGAATATATAAAGAACTCAAGAAGTTAAACAGCAACAAACCAAGTAATCCAATTAAAAAATGGGGTACAGAGCTAAACAGAGAATTATCTGTAGAGGAATATACAATGGCAGAAAAACACTTAAAGAAAAGCTCAAAGTCCTTAGTCATCAGGGAAATGAAAATCAAAACGACCCTGAGATTTCACCTTACACCCATCAGAATGGCTAAGATCAATAACTCAAGTGACAACACATGCTGGAGAGGTTGTGGGAAAAGGGGGTTACTCCTCCATTGCTGGTGGGAATGTAAACTTATAAAATGTAAACTTATATATAAACTTATATAACCACTTTGGAAATCAATCTGGTGTGTTGTGTTCACAAATTGTGTTTCTTTATAGAAAAGTAGAATTTAAGTAATTTGTATGATACCGAAGTGCCATCATTCTTTATTTATTGCAAAATTCTTATTCCATCTTGCAATACATATTTTCTTTTGTTATAATGTATTTTGCCGTGTACATTAAGACTAAATAATTTTTATATCTCACTTCTGTGACTGGTTATAAGTATGTACTTGTCATACAAATGTCTTTACTTGTGAATTATATGTTTATCACTTAGGAAGTTTATTTAATGATATAAATATCACCTTTTGTTGTTGTTACACATTTTGAGATTTATTAATATCAGTTGCATGTAGGTTTGAATAACATTTGTTAGCCTATTTCAGTGAAAGCACCTTTAAAATGTCAACCAAGCAGATGTTCTATCATAACATGAATAAAAATGAGGACATAGCAAGAATAAATATAGGGTAGTATATTATGTTAATATTACTTAACATTCAGTAGCGACAAAATTATATATGATTAATGATTATGACAAGGAATGACTTCCAAGTTAATAATTTATAAAAAGTTGGAAGGTTTTTTAATAATTTTTCAAAGCCAAGTGATTTTTTAGCTTTAAATAACTTTAAAAATTAAGTTAGCCTTTAATTCTTTATGCATTTTATTTGTTTCCTCCATTATCTTTTTCATAAGCATAGATGTAAGGTCATCTTTTTGGATTTCGCTTATGATAGGGTGTCCAGAGCTTTTTGCCCCTGGATAACTGGGTTCTGGAGATGCCATACTGAGAATTCTCAATAGAGGAATATTGAATGGCAGAGAAACAATTAAAGAAATGCTCAACATCTTTAGCTATCAGGGAAATGAAAATCAAAACGTCCCTGAGATTTCACCTTAAACCCATCAGAATGGCTAAGGTCAAAAAACTCAAGTGACAATACATGCTGGAGAGGATGTGGAGAAAGGAGAAACCTCCTCCATTGCTTGTGGGAATGTAAACCTCAAGATCCAGCTATACCACTCCTAGGCATATATCCAAAAGTTGTTCAAGTATACAAGGACATTTGCTTAACCATGTTCATAGCAGCTTTATTCGTAATAGCCAGAAGCTGGAAACAACCCAAGTGTCCCTCAGTTGAGAAATGAATACAGAAATTATGGCACATTTTCACAGTGAAATACTACTCAGCAATTATAAACAAGGAAATCACGAAATTTGCAGGCAAATGGTGGGAATTAGAAAAGATCATCCTGAGTGAGGTATCCTAGAAGCAGAAAGACACACATGGTATATACTCACTTATAAGTGGATATTAAACATATAATATAGGATAATCTTTCTAAAATCTGTACACTTAAGGAAGCTAATCAAGAAGGAGGACCCTGGGTAAGATGCTCAATCCTCTTTCAGACAGGCAAAAGGGATGAACATCAGAAGAGAGAGAAAACAGGGAACAGGTCAGGAGCCTACCACAGAGGGACTCTGAAAGATTCTACCCTGCAGGGTATCAAAGCAGAGGCTGAGACTCACAGCCAAACTTTGGGTAGAGTGCACGGAATTTTATAAAAGAAGGGAGAGATAGAAAGATCTGAAGGGGACAGGAGCTCCACAAAAAATTAATAATAATAATAATAATAATAATAATAATAATAATAATAATAATAATAATAATAAATCTTGGCACACGGGTGTTTTCTGAGACTGAAACTCCAACCAAGGACCATTCATGGAGATAACCTAGAACCCCTTCATAGATGTAGCCCATGGCAACTCAGTGTCCAAGTGGGTTAATGGAAACAGGGACTGTCTCTGACATGAACTCAGTGGCTGGCTCTTTGATCACCTCCCCCTGAGGGGGAAGCAGCCTTTCCAGGTCACAGAGAAAGACATTGCAGCCAGTCCTGATGAGACCTGATAAACTAGAGTCAGATAGAATTGGAGGAGGACTTCCTTTATCAGTGGACTGGGGGAGGGGCATAGGAGGAATAGAGGGAGGGGGTAGGATTGGGAGAAATGAGGGAGAGGTCTCCAGCTGGAATACAAAGTGAATAAACTGTAAGTAATAAAACAAGTTTTACAAAAAGAAAAAAAATAAAGTTAGCCAGATGTGATGACATTGTTTATAATGTCTTATCATGTTGAATCTCAGTATTATCTCATCTAATATTCCTGTGAGTGCTGTACTTTGGTTACATATATATAGTTATTTTTCCTTATCAACATAGGGCAAAATTCCCCCCATATTCCTAAAGTTGCAAATAGTACTGACACTTTACCTTACTTAGTTTCTTATAGCTGTAATAAAATACCCTGACAAAGACAACTTCATGAAGAAAATTTATTTTTAACCTGATCTTCCGGGAAGATTCAGTACAGTTCGTGATGGCAGGAATGTCATGGTGGGAGACAGTGAAGGCGTGCTGGTACCAACAAGGCTGGATAGTCCCTTTGCATGCGCGTTCAGGAAGCAGGAATCAGTAGGGCACAGTCTCAGCTCCCTCTCGACTTTTCCTTCTACAGCAGCCCAGGGATTGGTACTTTCTACCTTTACTGGGGCTTTCAACCTCAACCCAATTAGATAATCTCTTAAAGGCCTCGCAACAGAGTTGTCTTCCAGGATATTTTATATTCTGTCAAGCTGATAAGTCAACCACTAAAACTTTATATACAAGCCAGTGTAATGACGCATGACCTTAACCCCAAAACTGGAAAGTAGGACATTCTCTGTGAGTTTGAAGGTCGAAGCCAGCTTGGTCTACATAGTGAATTTCTGAACAGCCAGACTTACAGAAGCAGTCCATGTCTTAAAAATATCCACCAACCAACCACAAACAACAAAATCCTCACATGTTTTTCATTGACCAAAATTATTTGGGATGTTTGATGAATAAATTGGGTATAGTAAGTTGGTAACAAAAATGCATAGGGTTAAATTAAACAATAATAAAAGTATATTGTACTAAAATTGTGTTGTGTCTTCTGTATCCAAAATTTCAATACAATATTTTTGATTGTGGTTGTATAAATCCAATAAAAGCAAGTCTGAGAGTAAGTGCTGTGTGTGTGTGTGTGTGTGTGTGTGTGTGTGTGTGTGTGTGTGTGTACATGTCTGATTCTTACCTCCACAAGAATCAAAATGTGGAGTGGAAGAAAGCTAATACCGTCTAAGAAAGAGAAGTATAAATGTCACTCCCTCAATTGTATATAAGTCCCGGAACTGTTTAATTAAAAGATTTAATGTGTCTTTTAAATAAATACACTAGGTGGGTTAGAACAAATTCCCATAGTACATAAACGATTAAGGCAAGAGAAAACATTGACTGGCTGTGGTTGAGTCAGATAAATGTGTATGTTTGTAGTGTTACTCTCCTCTACGTGGTGCGTGTTTGCAGCATTCTGGCCCTCTCTGAATTATACATTAACAGTCATGAAGCAGTAAATTAGCTAAGACAAAGTGTTAACTTTTCTACTACCATGTCACGATTTGAGTATCTGATCATTATTTGGGATATTACTGCTCGAATCTCTGAACCTTCATCACATATAACCCTATTTAATATATTTTTTTAAATTAAAAAAAATTGACAGTAAATAGTCTTAAGACATATTCCCTCTAGCTTAATGTAGCAAATTCATAAAAAGGTATGCTGAAATTATTTCTGCTATGTATAAGAAAACTTCAGCAATATAAAGCCAAAACTGAGTTTATTAATGACATGTAATCTAATGAATATTCATTATGAGCTAAATATAACTTCTGTACACATTAAAGACCATTCTTTCATGTTAAAAATACATATATGGAAAGAAAATAAATTATATTCTAGAGGATTTATTATTTTTCCAGCTTAAATATTTGTTAATATCATGTAGACAGAATTCTTATTATCATGACCCAAAAGAGACCTTGTTCAATTCCTCTCTAAAATAATTTTTAAAAACCCTCTATAATAAAGTCTGTAGATGGTATATATAAAAAGGAGATTTTCTCGAAATGAGAAATGCCTGGAAAAGTCTATCCTCAACTGTTATGAATTCCTATATAAAATAGTTTCTTTTTATTCATTAAAATTTGAAACAATTTTGAATGATAAAAATATTTCTTCTACTTACTTTATACCTGAATACAAATCTTGATAAAAAATGAAGTGTCTTTTCTCTTCTCAGAAGCATCTTTTCTCTTCTCACGCCTTGTCAGAAGAAGATTTAAACACATATTAAAATAATGGAAATACGAAATAAAGAAGGTCAATTTGATAAATGATTAACATTACTATTATTTTAGAATTTTCAAATGATGTCACTTCAGGCACATAGTTATCTCATAAATCAGGCATCATTACCATCCTTCCTATGTACATTTATAACCTAAGCATCAAAGAAATGAAGGAACATGCCTAAAGCTTTTGATCTAAATGAATATACTGTGATTAGAGTTAAAAAGGATAGCCCAATTTTCATTCAAACAAGGATGAAAATATATCATGCAAGACAAAATGTCCTTCCTCACTTCCTACCAACGTATAAAAATTTTCCACTGTGTTGCCTTAAAAAGAAATCTGTGAAAAATATTAAAAGCATTTTGGGGCAAATCTTCTTTAAAATTAATACATACCTTTAAAACATTTGAACAAACCACCAAATATTAACAACAGATTTTTAAAATGTTTAAAACTTGTTTTACAAATTTCTAATTGATGTTGCAAAACATCACTACTTAGTCATTTCAATAAAAATTAAAAAACTTTTTTTGAAGCCCAGTTTTATCCAGAGATGGAAAGAAAATTTTGTGTAGGATAGTGATAGCCTTTTTAATCCCTAATTGGGTGGATTTATTCATGAATTTTGAACATACTGAGCTTATTGAATTTTGAACAGATTTTTAATTGGTTTCTTTCCTTCATATGTCTGTGCATGAATCTGTGTATTTGTGCGTTTGTGTGTGTGTGCGTGCACGCACATGTGTATAGTATATGTGTACGTGCTTGAGTCTGCATTCTTGGATTCCAGAGGAGGGCACAGATGTCATGATCCATTACTATTCACCTTATTCTTTTGAGATGGGGTTTCTCACTGAGCCTAAATCTAGGTTAATGGTCAGCCAGCTGGAGACCTTTTTATCTTCTATCCCTCAGAGCCTGTCTTAGAAGGTTGCACATACCTATACCTCATTTCTTTCTTTCTTTCTTCCTTTCTTTCTTTCTTTCTTTCTTTCTTTCTTTCTTTCTTTCTTTCTTTCTTTCTTTCTTTCTTTCTTGTTTGTTTATTATTTTAATCTTTGGGCTGTGATGGAATTACTGCTAGCAAATAAATACCTTGAAAATAAACAAACGTAAAATTAACCAGACCAAAGTCAATACTTGTCAATGAGTAGTGTATAAAAATACAAAGTATAAATTTCAGTGTGAAGATTACATCTTCAGTATGGCTAGTCTAAGTATTTAGAGAGTGTTTCCTACTTAAATGATTTCTCAATATCAGAGTAATTAGCAAATACATCTGTATTAATAATTCTAACAATACATTTTTCTTTTATTTGCTTTATTAATTTTTCTTTCATTTTTTATTACTAAATCCCATATCTTAAATCTACTTTGGTTATTTTTTATAATAACGCTCCATGACTAGCTATCATTATAAGTGGTAGTTCCCACTGATTTACCACAGAATTACCACAGAATCTGTAGCTTGAAAAAAACAGGTATTTTCTTATACATAAGGATATTATAAGTCCCTAATAAGTATGTTGGTAACATCAGTGAATTGGGATGAATGATCCTTTCCACGAACCACAGAAAGAGTTTATTCTTTGACTCTTCTAACATCCAGAACCACCCTTTGCCATCTCTGCTGCAGCCATCCTTCTCCTCTGCATCACATTCCTCTTTGTCGCCTATTCAAAACATTATTAGAATATTTTTGATTGCATTAGGCACACACAAATGACAAAAATAAAATGTCTTGCCATCTCTCAATCCTTCAGTCACATATGAAAAATCTGTTTCACTTTGTGCAAAATAACATTCATGATTTCAGGAGATACAAATATAATTGTGGTCTTTAATCAGCATTTGAGTCAGCAATGGAGTACACAAAAGACTGCAGGTCCAATATATCCCAAAGTAGGAGAAAACTATTTTTGCCTGGTGATGTCATAGCCTTTCCAATGCATTATATTGTGTATAATACACTAGCCACATTTTTATGATGATGTCAGTGTGAACAACTTTACTGAACTACCAATCACAAATACATAATGCAAATAATTATATATAACAAAATTACATATAACAATAAACAGTGGTGTCTTATTTACTTACTGTAGTGTGTTTTAATAATATATTTAGACTTTGTTTTTGCTTAATTATGCACGAAGATGGTTTACTATATATCATCATGACACATTGTGCTATCAGCACTCACACATGTGTTTATGTGAGTCTGTACTTTGCTTCAAGAATTCACATTGAATGACTTACCCTTCCAGTTACGTTTGTGTAAGCTTATTGTTTAGTAGAAAGGTTCTGTGTCTTTAAAAATTTAGTTATGTCATTGTAAACATGTTTTTATTTTAACCCCAGGTGTGGGATATGGGGCTGATTCAGATTGTCCACAGCAGCAAACTATTTGCCTTCTGTGGGCTCTGAGAGGGGCTCTTTGCTAGTTGCAGATAGTTTAATTTTGAGAACTCTGAGAGACAACAATTGCCAGAGCCCAGAGAATGTTGGGGCTTCCAAGAAAGAAGAATACTGGTGCTCCCCTTTGCTGCTCCTGGTTGCTCTTCATGCAGTTTGATAAGAAGAAGTTGGAGATATCCTGAACTGAAGCCTGGACTTCCTCAAGGAAAGCAAGGACCCTAATCAGCAGAAAGTATCCAAAGAGAACTACACCCCCTCTCCCCACCAAGCTTCTTTCTCTCCTACTCAGTTTTGGGGTGTTGGAAGGGATTGGGATGGAGTAGAAGGAAATGCATAAGAAATGCAAATAAAATAGAGCTTAAAAATAGCAGCTACATTATTGTTCACAAAACGATGACCACCTAATGACACATTTCCTTGAATCTCCATCCTTAGGCAACATGAGTATAAACCATCCGTGGAGGCTGTTATTCTGTCGACCATGTCTTGATGTTAATCTTCTTTAATTTGTACCGTCAGATTCTAGTCTAATATGAAATTTAATTATGTTCTTAATTGTCTACGAACTTAATATTGTGGATAGATTTCTGACAGCTTACCTAAACTTGGAGAGTTTTTGTCTGTTCTTTTGCAATATGATCCATGATGCATTATTGTAATGACTTGGGGTTTCAGAGAGACTATGATAGTAAGATTGTGCAGAAGATATTTTTGAAGAGCCGATAGGTGATATTATTAAATTAAAGATGATTTCCTATGCCTGTTTTCCAGTGCAATATTGTTAGATTATGGAGAAGGCTGTGAGTCTAATAAGACAAATGTTTGAAATTAGTTACTGTTTTCATTGCTTGCTATTAACTAAGAAATATACCATTTTATTTTTGATGAAATGGAATGATGTATGTTTTCCCACACTGAAAGGCAAGACATTATGACAACACCTATGGGTAGAAGTCAGGAAATTTTCAGAAACCTAAACTACATATCAACAGGTGATTAAAATGCACAGTTGATACTGGCTTCAAGGCAAAGCAGGTCATAAGGTTAGTGAATCTGGCTCCATAAACAAGAGTGGAATGTTGGTGTCAGTTCCTCAATGAATGGTGGGACTGAAGCTACTCTCACTTCTGTCCCAAATGGAGCTTCACTGCCATCAAAACTTTTCATAATTTTAATTTAAGGCTTAATTTTGTTGAGACGAAATACACCAAATAAACTAGCAGCTTCAGCATCATATTTTGATGCAGAAAACTTTATTACAGCTAATTGGCACACCCACTCTCTGTTCCATTCTTTTCAACTGCCACTAAACTAATTAATTCTATGAGTTTACTATTCATAACTGTTCAGTAGGAGTGTGCTGGAAGGATGCCTCAGCATTTTTAAGAAAAATTGTTTCTCTTCCAAAGCATTCAGGCTCACTCTGGGCACCAGACATGCAGGCTGTGCACAGACATATATATAGACAAAACACCCATACCCATAAAAATAGATAGATAAACAAACAAACCAATAAATAAATATATAAATATTCAACAAGATTCTAGTTAGCTCTCTTTTCTTTTTATGATGAGGTCACTTTGAATTCATGTCCTTTTTAGGCCCACTTTTTTTCTAATATGCTAATTTAATCATGATCCTTATCTAAATTATCAACATTTATCAAAATCTTACACAATAAGCTTAAGTTTAAACCTAAGTTTTTTAAATCAGTATTTTCTGACATCATTATGGGTTATGTCATTTATTTTTAGATCCTGTTTTCCTGGTCACCTTCACATAAAAATAATTACCCCCTCTCCCATACTGGACTTCTATTAACATTTACCACAGTTTTTTCTGTTCAGAGATTGTCAACTGTTGAAAGAAATTTCCAATAACTGCTCTATATTTTTTCTCTTTTTTCTTTGCTCCAATGTCATTTAGTAAATTGGCAGCCATTAAAGGCTGATTTGCAACATATCCAAATTGGCAGTAGTTTTAATTATTAGAACAAAACAAAACTTAAAGTAAAAATAACAAATGAACTGACTTAGAGAATGACTTTTCTCAGTTACTTTTAATATCTATATTTTTGGAACTATACTGAAAAATATGTTCTTGATGTCCCAACATTGTCAACAGGCCTCTCTGATGTCTGCAAAAAGTTGCTTCTGTGAAGAAATTATTTATTTAAGACTTTTATTAAATTTGTTATTTAGCTATTTCATACATATAGATGTTACACTCTGATTATTCCCAATTTCCCTATTAGTCTTTTTTAAAATTGATCTATTTCTATTATGTTGTGAGAGCAACTGAGTTTAGGATCATCTGTTTTAACTCATCTCCCAATGTTTATACCAGTGTATAAACCTCCTCCCTCATTCCCTTGGACACTGTGCCTTGATTATGACTTTAACTGTTATGTTACTGAACATCCTTCGTGAAACCGCTTCTACCAAGGAATTTGATACGTAGGGTAACCGAAATATGTGCTCCTAGGCCATGATCACTCACATTTGGCTTCGTTATCGAAAGAATAAACTATCTCTTTCCCCCTTTAAGGGGGTAGGTATGTTTTTTTTGTGTGTTCACTGTTACTAAAAACATCATGTTTTCATCTTAACATTATTCTCAGCTCTCTCAATGCTCTGTAGAGAGTGACTTCCAAAGAAAAGAATAATGTCCGTTATGATAATATATTATTAACTCCAGAGCACCGGTATACTTACCTTTAACTGTTTTGGTTGAATAAATCTTTTGAAATCGATTTCTTTCTGTGTGGCATTGTGGCCCCAAAGCAATGAATTCTACGTTTAGGTATCAAAAGGGATGTTGGTGAAAGGATCAGAGCCAACAAAGAGAACACAATATTAAGTCAATCACTTAGGAAATGAAATTTGCATATTTAGATGTGGTCCATAAGCCCTATCAACACTATTTATTCCTACAGTCTACATTTTTAAATTACATAGATTTCACAGTGTAGTCACTATGTAGTCATTATGCTTTTAGGAAATAGTCTGATTCAATTATATACTATATACCCAATAAATTATACCCTACTTTACATTCAATTGTGTGTATTTCAGAACATTAAAATGACTACAATGTTATTAATATTTATAGAGATAAATTTATAAAAACACACACACATATATGCATATGTATATATTTGGTTTTTGAAAGGATTTCTTTGTATTGCCTTGGCTATCCTGGAATTTGCTTAGTAGACAAGGCTAATCTTTTTTTTAACATTTTTTATTTTTTTATATTAATCACAGGTTATTTATTTTGTATCCCAGCCATAGCCTCCTCCCTCATTCCCTCTCAATCCCACCTTCCCTCCCTCATATCCTCCCTGCCCCTTTCCAAGTCCACTGATAGGGGAGGTCCTCCTCCCCTTCCATCTGACCCTAGCTTATCAGGTCTTTTCAGGACTGGCTGCAATGTCCTCCTCTGTGGCCTAGCAAGGCTGCTCCTCCCTCGCAGTCAGGGGGAGGCCAAAGAGTCAGCCATTGAGTTCATGTCAGAAATAGTCCCTGTTCCCCTTACTATGGTACCCACTTGTATTACTGAGCTACCATGGGCTACATCTGAGCAGGGGTTCTAAGTTATATCCATACATAGTCCTTGGTTGGAGAAACGGTCTCATAGAAGACCCATATGTCCTAATATATTTGGTCCTTGTGGAGCTCCTGTCCTCTCCAAGTCATAAAAACTCCCCCTTCTTAAACTCAGAGAACTATCTTCCTTTCCCTACCAGTGCTGGGATCACAGGTGTGTGCCATCACCTGGCTTATAACTGAATATTTTTGAGGTGATTTCATTCATGACTTCCAAAGGGCAGAAAAAATTACTGGAGTAATCTCTAACTAGAAAATAGATTGTCGATACACAAAGAAAAAAAAAAAAAACAACGTTAGTCTGCAAAAAAGTAAGAGGAAGTAGTCAGGTAAAAACTGAAAGAACTGTCGACGTCTTGGCTCTTGTTTTTTTGTGTTTAGAACTTAGTGAGGTAACTCAAGAACACAACGTGTGTTTATTTAATGAGGGTCAAAATTTTAGTCAGGTTCATGAGTCCAATATATTCTTTATTGTGTCTGTGCATACAACTATCAATCTGTAAAACATAGAACTGAAAAAGAAGAACCCAAAGAAATGAAGGATGTTCTTAGTTGTAGAACATGATCTGCCGCTCGTTCTGAACTGAGAGCAGTATGCTGGATGGTATGATTATGTATAATATATGTGTTCAAGGTGTGGCAGAAAATCAGTTTTGTGATGTTCTGTTTTACATGATTTGCAATATTTATTCCATAGACAGAATTCTTTCCTAAAAAGGATTTTTGGCTACAAAATAAAAAAAAAAAAAGGATCCTCCAGTGATTTTGTGGTTTGGTTTGTGATGAGAGTAACTGTAAAAGCCTAAGTTTATTATGACCCAGAAAATTTGAAACACATAGAAAGAGTAATGCGGCTAAATCAAGAACACAGAAAATGAATATGAAAATTAATATCAGTTTTCACTGTTTAAAATATCCTGTTTTTATCTCTATGCCATGTTTTAGATCCAGCAACCATCCAGATGGTGCTAAATCTTTGGGACTTGACATTATTTAAAAGGTCACGACAAGCAAATTATAACGGGCACCTTGTTCTTATCAGAGTCCAAACATCTGTGATCTTGCTCCAGTTTTGAATCATCTGTGGACTAGGTTCCCAGAGCAGCTCTTGCCAAGTTTCTTTCCATGTGAAGTAGGTGCACTACTATTTTTTTATCAAAAATTGTAACATGCATTACACAGAGGGTGCCACAATGCTCCTAAAACGCTGTCACTTAAATTTGCATAAAAAGAAATGAGATTTTCAACTTAGAAACATGACATAGATTCATATAATGGTGTCAACATTAGAGAAATGTCCTCCTTTGAAGGTCTAATTTTTTTGTCTATATCAACAGTATATAATAGCAAGCTAAGATTTCCTCTGTTGCCGTAAAACTATGAACTAATAGATAAGCATCTACCCTTGTTTGCATTATTTCTTAATGACTAAGTTCAAAGGGTTCAAAGGGTCTTCTTTCATTCAACATTAGAACATAAACATGCTTTAAAATTATTAACCCAATGAACAATCCTATTATTCTCTGAGGTTCTCATCTCTATATTTGTATCATTCTATTTTTTTCTCTTGTATTTAGGCATTTTCAAATTTTGGTGTTATAAGGAAAGAAAAATGTCTAATTTCATCATCTAGATGTTTGCTTTGTCTCAGCCAAGGCAATAAGAACTAGGACTAATGCTGAACAGTGAGAGGTCATTAATTATAAAAGAAGGTCTGCGTTATGCTCATTAGATGTTTTCTACTTAGTGAATTATATCATTTTTCCTTCCATATATCCATTCCAATAATTACAGAAAGCCTTTCATCAATAGCTTCTTGTTCTTAACTTTATCCTTCCACTGGGTGTCTAGATTCTTGGCATAGTTTGTGTTAATTAACTCCCTCACAACTTGTGAAAATATACCAATATTTACTTAGGCTCTTGTCCCTCGGCATACTTCCTTGATACAGGCAGTTATCTACTTGACATTTGAGGATAATTCATATTCTGTGTATCTTTGGGGGTAAGTACTATAAAATTAAAATCTTAGAATTCTCAAGTATCTTTTACTGAGTCTTGATTGGAATTGAGAGATCTCTAGTGTCAGAAATTTTCAGAATATACCAATTATTTTGAATACAAAAAGGACTAGATTACTAGTGGGCTTTTGTACATGTGGATATGGGAAAAGGCAAATCAAGGTTATATGGACTAGACTGTAGTTGTTTATTAATCCTTATCTATTTGTGTATTGTCATGATAAATCTAACTTTTAAATCTACTTATGAAAAGATAAATGAGACTTTGGAATAATGGAAGCATTTTTAATGAGGATAATTGACTTCTATGTTTAAAGTTGTGAAGGAATACTTCATACAGAAAGCTAAATTTTAAGACTGTTATTAGTAAAAAAAAAAAAAATGCCTGCCTTCCTCAAATAGTAAACTATGTTTCAACACCAGAAAATAGCTTGCTTTATTAATATATATATTAATAGTTGTAACTCAACTAATCCAATTTTAAATAGTGCAAAATTAATTTTATTACAAAATGCAAAATTATCATTTCTTCTTTTGAAATTACCAAAATCATAGATCCTTTTCTTTTTTTTTTTTTTAATAAGTTAATAGTTTGTATGCATTGTTGGAATGTAAGGTCTGAAGAATGTGTAAATGCATATGCAAATGCATATTTAAACTCATGCAGAGACCAGAGGAGGACAGCAAATATCTCATTCTATCAATCTTCAGTTTATTCTTTTGCCATAGGATCTCTTCCTGAACCTGAGCTAGTCTGGTAGCCTTGAAGACCAATTGATCCTCTTGTCTCCATCCCTCACAGCATTGGGACTACAGGGACAGTTTCAGCTTTTATGTATGTTCTGGGGATTGAACTTAGTTCTTCATGCTTGAAAGCAAGAGCTCTTAGCACCTAAGCTTTTACTCTAGACAATCTAGTTCTTTTCCTAATACAATATCTAATATACATACCTGGCTAAAAGATCAAGCTACTGTAGGTACCATTTACTTTTATGTTTAAGTTTGGGTCAATCATTGACAAACATAAGTCCCAAGTTAACTAATCAAATTCTCTTTCTAGATTCATAGGTTTTTGAATTTTGAGACATATTGTATCACTGAGAGCATTTTATCATATAGAATATATCTTTTTTTTTTTTTTTTTTTTTTTTTTTGAGACGAGGTCTTGCTACATAGCCCAAGCTGGCTTTGAAGTCATGGCAATCCTCCTGCATTAGCACTGGTATTAGAGGCAGGTACCACCACATTTGACTACTTCTTACTGAAAGGGTCCAGGACATCTGTCACTTGCATGCCTCTGAATAGTCACTGTGTCCCAATGGCTGTCCTATATTGTCTGTCAAGCCTGAGACTTTCCTTGTTCCTTGGTCAGATTCTTCAGTTAACAACCCAACACAGAAGAAGAAACAGGGTATTTCCCCAGGACAGCATCACCCTCTTTCCTGTGTGTGGCGACCCTTGAGGACACAAGTTGAAGATGGAAGTGTTAAAAGATGGCGTGAGACTGTGTTCAAGTTATTGGGAGATGACTTGCACACCACAAACAGCTGATTTGCACTTGGCATGAGTAAGAATATGTTGGAACTGCTAACTAGCATATGCCCATGCCCTTTCTCTTCAAATGTTTCTCAGCTCCTAGGGAGGTTTTTCCCAATCAGTGAACTTGGAAAGGGGCAGGGAGGTGATGAGGGAGGGAGGGTTTGGGAAGGAATGAGGGAGTGGGATACACCTGTGATACAGAGTTAATAAAATGTAACTAATAAATACATTAAAAAAAAGAAATGCATGCCATCTGGCTAAGCGACAAATCAGCCTGTCCACTACCAATCCCATTGCAAACAGGCTACTTGACTCTGCTTTCCATGTATCTGTCACACTGAACTTAGCATATTGTAACAAAAGTAGCAAATATATACCTATTTCTTCCCTTTTCCCTGTGAGCTGTTTGAGTTCATTGAGTGTATTTAACTAGTCCTCATCCCTTCAATATCCAGCATAATGTTGGGAAAACAATAGAATATGTCTTATGCACAAAAAAAGAAAGAAAAGTGTTCTTAGAAAGAAGAGACTATTAAAAAAAAAAAGCAAAGATGAGGTATCACTTGCTACCAAGAGGAAGAATAATGAACGCTAACCATGTTTTCTGTTGCTCTCTAGCTAATGAACTTTGCACACTGTCATTTTCTTTATGCTTTTTGGTAATAGATGATCAGCTTTTATTATAACTACTTCAAATGGAGTTGTAATTCCTGCAAACTATAACTCTGAATAATAATAATCTTGTGCAAATTCTTTTCTGTTTCCATAAGTCTTCTGGAGTCCTGTATATGTCTTCATTTATGAGAATTATTTTTAGCATTTTATTTTATTTTTAACTTATTAATATTGTTATTTAATTTTTTTAATTTTATATCCCAATTGTAGTCCCTCTCTTGTCTCCTCCCCATCCTACCCTCCTTCCCTCTTTCTCCCCTCTTTCTCTTACCTTGTCCACTGCTATGGGAAGTCTTCCTACCCTACTGTCTCACCCTAGCCAATCAGGTTCCTCTTCCTCTGTGAGCTGGCTAGGTCACCACACCAGAGAGCAGTGATCAAGGAGCAGGCAACTTAGTTCATGTCAGAGACTGTCTCTTCTTCTCTTATTCGGGAACCTAAATGGAGACTGAGCTATGGGCTACATCTGAGCAGGGGTCTATATAATCTTTATGTATGGTCTTCTGTTGATGCATTTTTTCAGGTATGTGTTAGTGCACATACCTGAATAAATAGCCAGATTTAACCTCAGATTTCACATAGTACCTTCAAGTTTGATTACAAGATTTAGTTTTCTCCAGGCCCTCAATTAAACCATCATTAGTAATGGCTCAAATATCATTTAACATACTGAAATCACTGATTTCTCTGTCACTGTAGTTTCTTTTATGCATGTATGCTATGTGTATAGGTATATGTGTGTAAATGTGCTTGGAGAGCCTAGAAAATATTCGGGATGGCATCCTTAGAAACATTGTCCATCTCCTTTGCAGAGTATATCTCATTGTATTCAACAACTGAGTTAGACTGGAAAGCCCCAAGGATCCTTCTCTCTCTGCCTCCCAGTGTAGGAGTACAAGTATATGTAATACTAGTTTAGCATTTATGTGAATTCTAACTACCTTACTCAGATAATTATGCCTGCCAGTGCCTTACAGACTGCCACATTACACAAGCCCTATTATCTTGAAGTTACCAAGAGCAGCTTAATGCTTGTCAATTGGAAAGTTTACCGTTTTGGAAATCAGTTGTTTATAATTTATTTATCAAGACTTATTTATCCTGAGTAGTTTGATGTTTATTTTTGTTGGTGCAGTTTTTTTTTTTTTTTTTTTTTTGGTTACTTTTCTCACAGTTATAACCAGAGAGTAAGATCTGGAGAGGACAGGAACTCCACAAGGAGAGCAACAGAACCAGAAATTTGAACACAGGGGTCTTTCCAGAGACTCATACTCCAACCAAGTACCAGACATGGTGATAACCTAGAACCCCTGCACAGATGTAGTCCATGGCAGTTTAGTATCCAAGTGGGTTACATAGTAATGGGAAGAGGGAGTGCCTCTGACATAATCTGATTGGCCTGCTCTTTGATCACCTCTCTCTGAGGGGGGAGTAACCTTACCAGGCCACAGAAGATGACAATTGCAGCCACTCCGGATGTGATCTGATAGACTAAGACCAGAAGTAAGGAGAGGAGGACCTCCCCTATCAGTGGAGTTGGAGAGGGTCATACGTGAAGAAGGGGGATGGAGAGTGGGACCGGGAGGGGAGGAGGGAGTGACTTATGGGGAGATACAAAGTGAATAAAGTGTAATTAATAAAACAAATAAAAATATAACCAGAATATAACAAGAAAAACCTTGAGAAAGGAAGGTTCATGTTGCCTCTTTCAATGACATACAATCTACAATCCATCATAGCAGGGTCAACATGATGTCTGGATTAGGAAGCATCTGCTGAAGCTATGTCTAAAGCCAAACACAGAGAACAATGGGTATTCTTGTTCCATTCACAATTTCTTTTTGTATCTCCCCAGAACTGTAGCTCATGAAATAATAGCACTGACACCTGAAGGGGGTTGGTCTCCCCTCTTCATTCACTTTTTCTAGAGGCACGCTCACAGACACATCCAGAGATTGGGATCCATGGAAATTCTTAATCCATTCAAGTTGAAAATTAACATTAACTATTACACAGTCTTGAAACAATATCATTTGATACCTATTATTAAATCTTCTAGAATATGAGCTCACTAAAGTGGCACATAGATACAAAAAATGTTTGCTGGTCCTTGGCAATATCACATTTACCCAGGCATAACATTAGCTTCAAGGCCATAAAAGTAAAGTACATAGTTTGTACAGTAAGAAATAAAAAAAGTTTATTTTTCCAGTTAAATGGTCATTTTTCTGTTAAGGGAAACCATTTCCTATTTTTTAAAAAAGGTTATGTGTGGTGTTTGTCTTCTTTTTAGTGACTAAACCTACCGCCTTTTAGAAGGTACTTTTAATCTATTTTTTACAAATGGATTTATTTCATTTCGCTTGTAAAAGTCATCTGTATGCACATGCACACTGTGTACAATGCCTGTGAATGTCAGATCCCATGAGAGTGGAGTTATAGATGGCTGTGAGCCACCATGTGGGTGCTGGAAACTGCACTTGAGTACTCTGAAAGAACTAGAACTATTGTTGAACCAATCCTCTAGCCCAATCAAAAGACAAATTTTAAGGAGCAAAATGATGTTTTAAATGAGAATGTTCTTCTTTTTCTGTCTTCCAACTGAAGCCATGATTGCTTAAGCTTAGTTTGTAGAAGAAAGAAATGAAAACACATGGCAGGTTCTGTATTTATGAATCGCCTAACAGAGTCTTCCACATTAAGGACAATCTTTGGATACAACCCACATTCTTAAAACTGCATACTGATGTTAAGAATCTTGGATTTGAAAAACAAACAAACAATAACAACAACAACAACAAAAGAATCTTGGATTTGGCCACTTTTTAATAATAAAATTAGACATTTACATAATCATTGGAAAAAAACATTTTTGTTTTTGTACTTTAGTAAGTATTTTTGAATGAATGAAAAACTTTTCTTTATTAATTCCTTATGTGTAATTTTTTGAACTCTTTAAAAATATGACTTCATTCACTGAAAAAGACTGAGTCAGTTTCCTCCATAATTTTACTCTGTAATTTGAAGACAAGTAGGTTACTACATATTGATAATGATTGTTACATATATAATAACTCATTTTTTTTAAGTATTTGGCATCTACTCAACTAGAGTTTCAAATCTGATTTTTCAAAAAGAAAGCATGACTAGCTACATAGCAACATATATAGTATAACAACCTAGGAAGCTTGCTTACAATATTAATAAAATATATTTTAAAATATTCTGGCAGAGTTTAGATGCTTGATTCAAAGCAGAAACATGTTTTATATACTATTAATTCTGTTGTTCACAGGAAAAAGTGACTCACTTATACATAATTCATAAAGAAATGAAGAATATTACACTCTTTTTTGTATTTGTTTTCTTTTTAAAGGAGAAAAAATCATTTGGATCTTTGTGAATCAATAAATTTTGGGAAAACTGGATGAATGTTATTTCTGTTTTCTTTCTCGCTTTCATTCATTTGGTTTTTTTTCCACCTTTGTTTCCTCATCCTCTTTTTTCTTCCTCCCTTCTTCTTTCTTTTTCTTCTCCTTTTCCTCCTATGTCTACATTTCTTCCTTATCCAATTTTTTGATTGGAAATTGAACTCACGAACCTTTAAACACACATGGCCCCCATTCTGGCAGTCAGCAATCCCTCAGCTCCAGACTGATTTTCTTAGCAGAGTTCTCAAAATCTTTAAAATAGTAAAGTAATCTCTCTTGTGTGTGTGTCTTGTTGTCTCTCATGGAGGATCGAGAGAGGGATAAAAAGACAGAGAAATCAATGAAGAGATATAAAGATACAAAATGTGTATTATTTGTTCTCTTTTTCCATCAAGATTCTTAGGAGTAAGGTTCCACAGAATAGATATTAGGATACAGGAATACATGTTTCTCCCTTTACTTGTGGAGTTTATTTGTTACAGCAAATTACCAAAATTGTGCAATAAGTAGTAGTATGTAAATATGATTTAAGAGAGAAAGTTGGGTGAGGCAGAATGCTTTTCTTCCTGCTTTAAGAGCCTGATGGCCAACTGATGGGCAGAGTGAATGGAATTTTATGTAAGAAGTGGGAAATAGTAAGAGCTGGAGGGGACAGGAACTCCACAAGGAGAGCAACAGAACAAGATAATTTGAACACAGGGAACTTCCCAGAAAATCATACTCCAACCAAGGACTTTTCGTGGAGATAACCTAGAACTCCTGCACAGATGTAGCCCATGGCAGTTCAGTGTCCAAGTGGGTTACATAGTAATGGAAAGAGGGACTGCCTCTGACATAATCTGATTGGCCTGCTCGTTGATCACTGCCCCCTGAGGGGGGAGCAGCCTTACCAGGCCACAGTAGAGGACAATGCAGCCACTTTTGATGAGAACTGATAGACTAAGATCAGAAAGAAGAGGAGAACCTCCCCTATCAGTGGACTTGGGGAGTGACATGCATGCAGAAAGGGGAGGGAGGGTGGGATCAGGAGGGGAGGAGGGAGGGGCTTATGGGGGGATACAAAATGAATAAAGTGTAATTAATAAAAAATTAAAAAAAAAACCTAGCTCAATTCAAGACTCTGAAAGTCAAGAAAAGGCGGAGGGGGAAATCGGATCTGGGGAGAGCATGGATAGGGGCTTTTAGGACCTGGAGAAAAAGGAGAAACCGAAGTCAGGGTCATCACTGAGACACATTGGAGACCTGCCACAGGGTAGGCCACAGAGAGGATGTGCAGAGACTAAGGGAGTGACCAACTGATGCCTGGCCTAAACCGGCACCTGTCTCATGGGAACGTGCCAGCCCCTGACACCATTAAAAATACCCTGATATGTTTACAGACAGGAGCCTAACTTAACCATTCTCTGAGAGCTCCCTCCTGGTCCCCCTCCCCACATGCTCCCAGCAGCTGATGAAATCAGATGCTGAGACTCACAGCTAAGCATCAGTTGAAGGAAATCCATCAGGGAATCCAGTGGAAGAGTGGGAGGGTAGGTTAGAAGGACCTGAAGGGGACAAGAACATTGTAAGAAGACCAAAAGAGTCAACTAAACTAGATCCATGGCAGCTTACAAGGAGGTAAGCACTAACCTAAGAGCATGCATAGACTTGACCTTGGTCCCCTACCCATATGTAACCGATGGGTATTTTGATCTTCATGTGGTTCCCTAGTAAGTTGAGTGGGTGCTTTTATGACATGGACTCTGTTGCCTGCTTTTGATCACTTTGCCCTAGATGGAGCTGCCTTAGTGGATGAGGGTGCTCTTAGTCTTGATGCAACATGATTTGCTGGAGTGGGATAGAGGTGGGGAGGGGACTCCCATTTTCTGAAGAAAAGGAGAATGTAGATAGGGTAAAAAGGGTAGAAGGGAAAGACCAAGAGGAGAGAAGGGAGGAGGATATGATCACAAAGTAAAGGAAATATAAAAATTAAAAATAAAATAAAATAAGAAAGTCAAAACCAAAGAAGAAACTCACATATCTTTCAGGATACAATGGTATACATTTCTCTGGCAAACCCTTTAACAGTAATTTTGAAATTGATTTTGTAAGTTTTCTAATAATTTGTGAAATAAATACAATTTAATGTAAGAATTTTAAATATTGGACTAAAGCTAACATTTCTTGTGGTCTATGTACAGGTTATAGACTGTGACAAATCTTATCAAGCAATATAGACAATTGGTCACAGGTTATACATGTGAAATCATGAAAATATTCTGGTGCTTTGCTCAATCATATCATTTTTGTTTAAAAGAATCAAACAAAAACTATGTTACAACGGGAATTGTACAATTGCATCTATGTTTTTGCTAATATCTCTTTTTTTTTTTATGAAACTTAATAGGAGTGAACTAGATCTTGAGGTAGCACTATTCCTAATTGTCTGAAAATGCGCCAGATTGATTTCCATAGTGGTTGTACCAGTTGGCATTCCCACCAGCAATGGAGGAGGGTTCCCCTTTCTCTACAACCCCTGCAGCATGTGTTGTCACTTGAGTTTTTGATCTTAGCCATTCTGATGGGTGTAAGGTGAAATCTCAGGGTCGGTTTGATGAGCATTTCTTTGTTTCTCTGCCATTCAATATTCCTTTGTTGAGAATTCTCTGTTTGGCTCCGTACTGCATTTTTAATTGGTTTACTGGATATGTTGCTGTTTAACTTCTTGAGTTCTTTATTTATTTTGGATATTAGCCCTAAACTACAGGTATCAGTATATTAAGAAAACTATAACAAAACAAAAAATAAATGATTGGTGTAGAGATTTTTCTAACTCATATAGGAAAGACTTTAACTAAAAGGATTGCTCAGAAAAAAAAATTGAAAACCTCCATAAATTGATACGTAGACTTCAACAACATGACAGAAAAATGGCAAGTGATCTGACCTGATCACCATAAATTCCTGCCATCACTCAAGCTACCAGCATCCTCCCACATGTGTTTCCAGTGGCTCTTCAAAGAATGATGCATACTCATTTGCTTCCTTAGCAGAGATTAGAAGTGGTAGGGCTAAGGTTTCCATTTCTTTGTGGATTATAGAGTCTCGAATTCAAAATTACACATTCCTTTGGTTATGTTCATTCCCCTTCAACATTCCTCAACGCCAGCAGAACTAGAGGCAAACTTTGTCATATTGAATATCTGATTCTTATGAAAAATTTTTATCTTTTGAAGAGTTCCTGTGACTCTGTTGAGGAAAGATAATTAGGTGGTGTTGGATACTAGTGACATCTGCAATTTTCTTTCTTCCATGTGAGGTAGCATGTATAGTCCCCTCAACCTAAGTTGTGAGTATAGTGCCTGCCTACCACAGCTAATAAACTTATATTAGTTACTTTGAATGTATCTGTAACCAAAACAACATTGATTAGCTCAATGAAACAGGAATGAATAAAAGATAACCATTGAATAGGCAAATTTTTAAAATAAATTTCTTTTACTCTTTGAAATGGTAAGGATCTTATGACCTAACCATGATAAATAATCGCAGGAATGCTGGACAGGTGTGATTGGACTATTGGCCACTAGTGTATTTGAGGAGTAGGGAGAGCAAGCAGCACTAGGCAAGAGCAGGATCCTGAGCAGGAAAATGGGAGTGCAGCAGGCAGGCTTCCTCCATTGCTGCGCTCTCTTGAAATGGAGGAAGCCTGCCTGCTGCACTCTCCTGACAGTGCCATAGCGAGGCAGGGAAGCAGCCAGACTCCTGCTTCTCTCAGGATGAGAAAATCTAGGGTTTTAGGCATGTTTTAATCCCTTCTTGGCTTCAGGCCAGTCCCACACTAGAAATGTGAAAAACAAAAACCAAAAAACAACTGTATCTAGAAACTATTGGTGAAACTGTACCTAGTATAGCTAAAAGCAGAATGAGTGGAAGATGACTAAATCAATTTTGACAAGGAAAATCACTGTATATGTATTATGTTAAACTTTTCATTGTGAAAAAAAAATAGCTACTACATATTACTCACTGTGAGAGTAACATTTATTTTGGTCCTAGTTTTGTAGGTTTCAGTCCATATATCTCTTAGCTCCACTGAGGTCCAAAGCAAGGCAGACTATAATGATCCCAGGAGAAATGTACATCTTTTCACATCATGATGCATAGAAGCAGAGGCATGAGAGGTAGGAATGGATCAGGAACAAGATAGCTCTGTGGACACATCTTTCTGCTGGTAGTCCCCGAGCCTATATTTCACCACTTCCCAATAATGGTCTTATAATATAAATATATCAAGGGATTGATCCATTGATTAGATAAAAGTCCTCAAGTTCCAATCTCTTCCCAAGAGCTCATCAGCTAACATCCAAAATGTGAGCCCATAAGGTTATTTTATATCCCCACCATAATATGCATATTATGGTGTATTTATTTCCTGTAGATATAAATTTACATTATTTTACAATAAAAGATATATTAAACACACAATTATTTCCTTGAGGGATACTAGAGATAATACAACTTTATTCAACGTGTATTCACACATTTTTAACATCAAACCATTGTTTGATGTTGTGAAAATATTAATGATCTATATTGTGAAAAGTGAGACAAGAGTAATGCATACAAACATTGTGGTACATTCACACAATGGAATTCTACTCAGTTATTTAAAAAAAAAGGAAGTCATGAAATCTGCAGACAAACCATGGGAATTAGAAAAGATTATCCTGAATGAGGTATCCCAGAAGCAGAATGTCACACATTATATATACTCACTTAAAAGTGGTTATTAGACATATAATATATGATAAGCATACTAAAATCTGTATACCTAAAGAAGCTAAGAAAGACGGAGGACCTTGGGTAACATGCTCAATCCTCATTCAGAAAGGAAAATGGGATAGATATCAGAAAAGGGTGAAAACAAGGAACAACACAGAAGCCTACCCACAGAGGGACTCTGAAAGACTCTGTCCAGCAGGGTATTAAAGGAGATGAGAGTCTCCTAGACAAACTTTGGGCAGAGTGTAGGGAATCTTATGAAAGAAGGGGGAGCAAGAAAGACCTGGAGGGGACAGGAGCTCTACAAGGAAAGCAACAAAACCAAAAAATCTGGGCTCAGGTGTCTTTTCTGAGACTGATACCCAAACCAAGGACCATGCATGAAGATAACCTAGAACCCCTACACAGATGTAGTCCATGGCATCTCAGTCTTCAATTGGTTCCCTAGCAATGGGGACAGGGGCTGTCTCTGACATGAACTCAGTGGCTGTCTCTTTGATCACCCTGCCTGTAGTTCTTAATCTAAAGCTGATACTTCATGAATTTTCCTGCATTTGTGTTAGTCTGTCTGCAGATGCGATCCTTGTTCAGGTCATGTTTAGTCAACCATGTTGATGAGACTTCTTGAGAGTAGCTTTTGACATGTCTAGGAGACCCAGTCTTACAGCAAACTTCCCTCTCTTTGATGTGGGGTGAGAAAGAACTGCATTTAAACATGGGCAGAATAACAGATGTTTGCAATGCAGTTAGAGATTTTGTTTGTTTAGTGGTGGTTGTAGATTCTTCTTCATGACTTACATAACCACCAGTAGTTGCCTAGGCTTCCAGTCCAAGGCACTTTCATGTATTCCTTTGCACTTATATCTCAAATATGCAAAAATCATGAAAATTGCCTGCAGTTATTTGCTTAATATGTGATATCAAATACTAGATTCCTTACTTTTAAGTTTTAATGGGGATAGTACTATCTTAGGAAGGGGAAGGTTTTACTCTGCTATTCTGTTGATGTTATAGTAATAATGCTACTAAAAGTTTAAACTGAAGGAGATCTTTGACTTCATTGATCAAGTTGCCTTCCTCCTCAGTGCTTAGAAATGACAACAAATGTTCAGATGGCAGTGTATTGTTGTACGGTATAATATACCACACTGTTCATGTACCTGCTACCCTCTAAGGAGTTGTTGCATACTGTAAGTAAAAGAGCAGATAGTGTACATGTTTATTTCTCCTATGAAAATTATCCTTAGGTTCCTTTCTGGACTTTCTTAAATCTTGCTTCTTTTCACTTTCCCCAACCTGTGATTTAAAACAAATAGCTGCGTCTCCATAGTACTCATAACTATATACTAATTTTCTATAATTTGGACATTGAAAATTGCCTTTCAATAATCTCTGAAATCAGACTGAGCCTCACTGAAAGGAAAATCTGTTTATATGGACAGACAGGAGTATGGAAAAATTCTTACTCTCCATGTCAAAATATCATATCTCACCTTCTTAAATATAAAAATAAATGTATGAACTGACAGGTATTTTAATATGTCAGGTTTTCTGGACATATGTATAAATATTGGCCAAGTATTCCAGCTGTTTCTGTCAAGGTATTTTAATGCTATATTTATATTTAACTTATGCATTATAATTTACCGATTTTATTTTATATGCATTGATCTTTAGCCTGCATGTATGTCTGTGTGAAGGTATCAGGTCCATGGAACTGGAGTTATAAACATTAATGAGCATCCATATGGGTGCTTGGAATTGAACCTGGGTTCTTTGGAAGAGAAGACAGTTCTCTTAACTGCTGAGACATCTCTCCAGCCCCTGGAATATTTTTAAAAAATCACATTGCCCTAACACACTGCATACATTGTTGGGGTCATTAGTCAAGTCAACAGAACAAAAGACTGAATTCCTGCAAACAAAACAATTCCTATAGCAGACAGCCTTCAGACTTGACCTACAGCTCTGGCTCTTTTCTGTGGGTAATAGTCTAAGTGATTGTATATATCTCCCTCTGTTCCATGCTCTGCAATATACAATCCATATGCATCACCTCCAAATAACATAATTTTGAAGTAGATAGAACCTTTGTGGAATCATTAGACCACGATGGTAAGTCTTCATGAATGGCGATCAGTGCCTTTCCAAAAGAGATCCCTGAGAAGTGTTAGCTGAATCATGAGAGGAGAAAGCTCTAAAGAATATTTATGAACCAAAAAATGGGCTCACCAGAGAGTATATCTGTCTTGATATTAGTCTGATCAGAAAAAGAATAGATGACTCAGCACAGATCCAATATACCAGAAGCAAAAGTTCAAACCGTGATATGACGTTTGCAGTCAGGAACTGGAAAGATGTCTCAACACAAGCTTAAATTAATTTCAGGCCTTCATGCACCTCGTATTTATACAATTTTAAATATCAACTTTTACTCAAATACATGTACTAAACCAGCCCCACCATAACATATTAGTTTTGTGCATCTAGGTGTAATTGGTGAGGCAACCAACCCTTGTCTCCTTTGCTCAGGAGTTTTCAGAATAAGAGGTTCTGAACAGAAGAGGTTTTCTCTATGGTGACCCTGTACATATTTCTATTCAGTTTAGGTAGTGAGACTGTGAATAGTACAGTGCTGTTGTGTGGGGATGAGTCTTGCGGTATTTGGATGTAGGTGGGAGATATTTTCATGCAGATTTTATTACTGGGGAAAGGGCTGACGGTAGTGGTCAGGGTCTAAAAAATTGGTTGCAGTTAATGAAACGTGCTGAAATTAAGATTATCTTATGGTTCTCCCCATGCTGTAATAATGATAGCCTCTGTGACAAATAGCAAAAATCAGAATGATGGCATTGCATTTCTGAAACAGATTATAAATGACAGTGTGACTTTCTTCTTGGTGCTTGGATCCTTCCCTCCTCTGTCTTTCTCCCTCGTTCCTTTCTCTGGTTAATGTATGTCATGTCATTTACTCTGGAGACCGTCAGAGTTTTGTCTTGAGAAAACACAGATCTTAGTATTGAGGAACTGATCCCGGTGACTCACAGGTACTATAAAATGCTTATACTATGAGGGTATTCAGCAGTGGCTACTTCTGTCACATTCAAGCTCTCTGCAGACATTTCCATATTCAGTGGCCTTTTAGGATACTCTGAGTATAACCTGTTCATGTAAGTCACTCTGATTCCTGACCCTCATACATTGTTTAAGAAAATAAATGCTTGTTGTTTCAGGTTGAAGTTTCAACATAACATAACATTTACTAACCAATGTAGTCCCCAAGTGCCTATCAATATCTTACCAGATCTTCTCCTTTCTATATAGTTTGGACAGAGAAAATTGTATATACAATCTAACCTCTGAGTCAGTTAAGACTCATTCTTCAAGATAGAAAGCATTATAGGAAAAATTAACTAGAAGAGCTTTCATTGTGGGAAACCGATGCTTAAATATATATTGGGAAAACCCAACAACAGTGTCATGTGAGAGTCTTTGTGGGATGACACACTTTGAAATCATCACCGCTCCTGTGAAGTGAAAAATAGTTCTAAGATGTTCTGGAAGAGACTGAGTTGAGAAAAGAATAAAATGATGCTTCTGTTCATGCTATGGATGAGTTCAAACACGTGGGAAGGTAGAGAGTGGGAGCAAGCATGTAACTGCCAGAAAATGTGACCTGGGTATAGCATTGTTTATCTGCATAGCTAACAGAATTCAAGAAACTGGTTTTAGCGTTAGTCTTACACTGAAGACTCTGGACAAGTAAATAGTATTTTACCCTTTCTCACAAAAAGTAAGAAAAGACATTTATAGATTTTTTTTATTTGTTTAGTATGGAAAGACATTGAGTGAAGGCTGAGATACAATTTTACTATTCATTATAGTCTGTGCATAAGTTTAATGGAATGACAAGATTAACATAATATGAAAAAATTAAAGATGGGTAGGTGCTCAACAGAGTGTTACAGTGCAGGCTTAATGAAGGCTCAAAGGGAAAGGTGACTAAACTGAGGGAGAATACTGAAAAAAAAGTCATAAAATAACCTAGTTTAGGTTGAGGTTTGAAATAGTGATCAGAGCTTAGCAAACATTTAAAAACACATTTAGTCACAGGGGAAACAATAATAAAAGCATGACTTGTAAAATCAAATAATGAATGATAATATTAATATTGGACTTCACCTACATTTAGAGCTTTAAAATTTGAGGTAACATAAAAATATGTTGTTTGTGTGTACCTCGATGAACTGACTGTCCATAACATTTGTTTATAAAATACTATAGAATCGCATGTTGTTGACATGGTGTGGATTTATTCCTTTACTGCATCCTGGTGGTCCTCGACTGAACCACAAGAATGCACCTGTCCCCAGCCTCACACCATCCTTCCACACCCTGGTGGTGTCTGTGTGTCACCATTAGAACATTGAGCTTTGTTTTCTATGATTTGTACCCTGTCCTGTTGGAAAATAAAGAAGAAAGAAGAAAAAGCCTTCTCATTTATTTTCCAAATCTCTCGTATTTCCTTCCCTTTTGAAGAGTATATATATAGAGAGATACGAATATATACATATGAATACATACATATACTCTTATATAGTTTATATGTTTATACTATATATAGTTTATAAACATATAGTGACTGACGAGTTTTCTGCTTCAAAATAAAAAGTTGTAATCTTATGAGACTTGTCTTATTTTGAATATTGTCTGTATCTACAAATTCCTGATATTATAACTTCTTAGTTAGATCAGATATTCTTCCACTTTTAAATATGGATATGAAGAATAGTTATAACTTATATGGCATGTATCTTATCCGAGGAAAGGTACCAGATAATTTTTAAATCTGTCAGATCCAAATACATATTTATTCTTCTTCATTTTGAGATTTACTAAACCAAACAAATGATAATCTTTCAACTGTATCATAAAAATAAGTCAAAATCTTCCCTTTTCATGGTAACATCTCTTATCTCACCAGTTACAGAACACTGTTATCTCTCATAATCTTTTTAACTTCTAAGAATAAGCCAGCGAAATAAAACAGGTTGGAAAGCACTGTGTATTTCTGAGAGCTGGAAGGGTCAATGAAATCCTAAATCACCTTGTCATAGAAAACCGAATGTTAATAAATATTATACTTTGATTCAGTCTTAAGAGGAAACTTTTATTCCCTACACGTTAGACAGACTTATAATCTCATTTAGATATTTTAAACATACAAATTAAGGATTATGTGCGAGGGATCACCAAGCAATTGCATTATACATCCTTCACAGGATAAATATCTAATATATAGCTATTGTAAACCTGGCTCTCTTATATAATCGATTCCATCTTGATTATAATTACATATGATCTAACTGTTTGCATCAATGTTTTATCTTTCACTTTTAAAATTTACTTATTTAATCACTTTACAGCCTGATAACACACCCTTCTCTCCTATCCTCCCTGTCACAGCATCACGACCCCCTTTCCCTATTTCTTTCTTCTCCTTCTTCTCAGAGAAAGGGAGGCCCCAAAGTGGTACCATCCTATCCTGGCACCTCAAGTTACAGCAGAACTAAGTGTATCCTTTCCCATTGAGGCCTGGCAAGGCAGTCCACCTAGGGGAAAGGGATCCAGAGGCAGGCAGCAGAGTCAAAGACAGACTCTACCCCCATTGTTAGGGGACCCGTATGTTGACCAAGCTGCACATCTATTACATATATGTAAGGAGTCTAGTCCCAGCCTGTGAATGCTTTTTGGTTGGTGATTCAGTCTGTGTGTAGTTGGTGATTCAGTTTCATGAGCCCAGGTTCATTTACTCTGTAGGTCTTCTTGTGAGGTCCCTGTTCCCTCCAACTGCCTCAGTCTTTCCCTTGACTTGCCCACAAGAATTCCCAAGCCCCTCCTATTGTTTGGTTGTGGGTTTCTGCATCTGTTTCCATCAGCTGCTAGATGAAGCCTCTCAGAAGAGTATTATGCTAGGCTCTTGTCAACAATCATTGCAGAGTATCATTAATAGTGTCAGGGATTGGCTCTGTCCCACTCTCCCATGGGATGGATCTCAAGTTGGTCCAGTCATTGGTTTGCCATTCCCTCAATCTGTGTTCCATTTTAATCTGTCCCTTTCTTGTAGGCAAAACAAATTTTGGGACTGAGGTTTTATTGTGGTGTCCCCCTTCTTCCAGTGGAAGTCCCACCTGGCTATAGGAGGTGGCCATTTCAGGCTCCGTAACCCCCCACTGTTAGGTGTCTCAACTGGGGTCACCCCCATAGATTCCTAGGAGCTCCCACTGTCCCCAACCAGTTTCCTTTCCTGGTCTTTCTTCCCTTCCCTTCCACCTGATAGCCACCCAAGTTACCCCACATTTTCTCTAGCCAGTTCTCTTCCTCCATCTATTTCAGATGTCTATTTTATTTCCTCTTCTAGTGAGATTCAAGCATCTTTCCTTCCAGCCTCCTTGACTTCTATGGGTCTGTAGATTGTAGCATAGTTTACCTGTACCTATGTCTAATATTCATTTGTAAGTGAGTACATACAATGTGGGTCTTTCTGGGTCTGGGCTATTTCATTCAGGATGATCTTTTCTAGTTGCCTGCAAATTTCATGATTTCTTTGTTTTTAATAGCTGAGCAGTTTTCTATTGTGTAAGTGTACCGTATTTTCCCTGTGTATCCTTTGGTTGAGGGTCGTATGTTGTTTCTCATTACTGACAATTATGAATAAAGCTACTTTAATCACAGTTGATCAAGTTTGGTGGAGCATCTTTTGGGTTTATGCCCAGGAGTAGTATAGCTGTGTCTTGAGGTAGAACTATTTCCAATTTTTTGAGAAACCTTTAGACTGATTTCCACAGTGGTTGTATAAATTTTCACTCCCAGCAATGGAGTATTCCCCTTGCTCCACATCCTCAGCAGCTTGTGCTGTCCCTTAAGATTTTGACCTTAGCCATTCTTACAGGTTTAGGATGGAAACTCACAGAGACATTTTGATTTGCATTTCCCCGATGACAAAGAAAACTGAACATTTCTTTAAGTGCTTCTCAGCCATTAGAAATTCCTCTGTTAGATCTGTACCCCGTTTTTAATTGGTTATTTGATTTGTTGATGTTGCATTTCTTGAATTCTTTACATATTTTGGATATTAGCCTTCTGTCATTTGTAGGGCTGGTGAAGATCTTTTCCCAGTCTGTAGGCTGTCATTTTGTTCTGTTGACAGCATTCTTTGCCTTGCAGAAGCTTTTCAGTTTCACAAGCTCCTATTTATTAGTTGCTGATGTTAGAGCCCAAGCTGTTGGTCTTCTGTTCACAAAGTTTTCTCTTGTACCAATGAGTTCAAGCATTTAACTTTCACTTTTGGCAAGAGTAAATAAGTAAATAACAAAATATTTTGGCCAATCATTTACATTTCTACTTATTTTGACAAAATTCGTGACTAAAAAAAAAAAAAATCATGATAAAGTTTAGGTCATAAGTTAGGTTCTTTAGGAAAAAAAAATGTTTCTTTTGGCTCATAGTTTGAGGACACAATCCATCATAGCACAGAAGTCATTGTTGCCAGAGCATAAGCATCTGTGGTCAAGAGCAGAGAGGTGAGTACTGGTGTTCAGCTTGCTTTTTTCCTTGTGTGTAACTCTGCATGGTACAGTGCTCACTCAGGCAGTGGCTTTCTGCTCAGTCACACCTTTCTGGAAACACCATCTCTCTGGTGCCATGTGTAGTTAATGCATAGTTTTCAATGGCAGAAGAGTGAAAAAAAATCGTTCTTGATTTGTTTTTCTGAAAAAGAGGAGTTGAATTTTTATTGCTGGTGACCTTCTACCTGATCTTCATACTGGTCATTGTCTCATACTGTAATGCTATGTGGGTATTCCATTGTTCTCTCAGTGTAGAAAATTATTTTTGAAAAAAATCTGAATGCATTAGGTAACCTCAGAAAAGTAAAGTTTAAACTTTGCATTTTTAAAAGTGACATTTTGGTTATTAGTAAAGATATGGGAAAGAATTACAACTTTGTAATGACCTTTAGTTCTTCAAACTATCATTCAGCAGTTAGACTCACAACCATTCTGCCCTTTTCCAATCAGGAAGCAAAAATTTATGTTTTTGTAGCATCAAAGCCTCTTGGTTATAATCAAGAGGAACATAAAGGTGAACATTTTCATTAGTGTATGTCATGGACATTGTAGAGCAAAGAATCATTACCTACCCCTGTCCAATCTGTCTTCCCAGAGGAGCCATTTAAAGAGTGTGGCGGGGGAGTGTGAGCCCTCCAACTCCTTGAAACAAGTTTTAAAGTTGCACAGAAAGGGTCTCCAGGAATAATGCTGTCTGACTGATCTTGGCAATGAAGGCAGGAGAAACAGCTGTAAGCCAGGGACTGATGACTCTGTTTAAGGAATAATGCATTCAAATTAGGGTTGTTGATTGAAATCTCAGTAATAGATGTGAGTCTTATACTCATACAAAGAGAGTTAATAAAATTTTCTAAGTATTTCATTAATCATGGTCATTAGAAGGCAGAGAATTAAGGACTATGCATCATCTGTTTGAACTCATTGAACACCTCACAGTTGCACAAAATCTATATGAGAATTCAAACATTTTGATTCTAGATCACTAAGAAAGAACTTTGCAGTTAAAGTTTAAGGCTACCAATTAAAAGTTGCTGAGAAAGAATCAATTGTTGGGTGAACAAAAATTGATCATTATTTCATTAAAAACCACAAAATTACCTCTTAAGCCAATGGACTCATGAATAGATGTCCAAGTTTAATTGTTATTTCCATAAAGGAGGAACATGTAAACTGTCAATTTCTAAACTGTAGAAAATCAGTTATACTTAACTTTCTGTAGATTCAATTGGCATAAATTACAGTTACAGGGAGCATAGCATCCCAGTTTACAGTATCCTGATGAACACTGATGGGCTGGCCCAAATGTGCATATCTCATTATATTAGACATGATATGTTTCTGGCCACACTTTTACTAATGCAAAACCACATATAAGCGGGTGCTGTGTTCCAAGCGCCCAGCTGATGCCTGAAACTGCACATTGTGCTTAACCTTGTGCGTATTACTCTTTCCTGCAGATACCTTCGATTAAGTTCAGTTCATAAACTAAATACAATAGCACATTAATGGTATAACTAACAACAAAATGGAATGCTAATAGTGTTTTAAACAGTGAAATTTCTACAAATGTGACACTTTGTCTCATTGTACTGTAGTAATCTTCTCTTTGTACGAGCACATGAAATGAGACAATGCCTGTATGATGAAATGGGGTGAGTGACATTGGCATGGAACATAGAATTGGGCTTTATTGACCTGTGACAAAACATTTGGAGTTATCATTTATTTATGAATAACTGGGGTAGAGAAAGCCAAACTAAGGCAAGTCTACTGTAACAACACTTTTCATATTATCTCATTTAATTCTTCTTCTGCACACAAAGCAGCCATCATGTCCCATATTTTACAGCTGAAAAGCAGAGAACTCAAGATTTTATAGTTAGTGTTGAGTCAGGCTGATATGTAAAACCAACTTGGTCTAAATCCCAAAACTTGGTTGCATGTTTAGATTAGAACCTTCATACTTCATTGGATTTACTACATGACTAGTGCCTTCCTCCTATCAGTTTTTGATTTTGGTGAATGAGAATGTCTTCCATAGGCTCATGTATTTGATTACCTAATCCCCCAATCTCTTCAGTTGTCCTGTTTGGGAGAGCTTTAAAGGGCATTGTTGAAGCAAGTATGCCAATGGAGAAGGTTTTGAGACCTTAAGATCCTTCCTCTTTAGTTTGTTCTCTTTGCTTTTTGCATGCATTTGAATATGTGAACTTGCAGCTTCTTCTCCTGCTGCCATGATGAACTCTTATTCCTCTGGTATCAAAAGCCCAGATAAACCCTTCCTTCCGTAGGTTGCCCTGGTCCTGGTATTCTACTACAGCAACAACAAAGTAATTCATATAGTGACCTTCCTTTCCTCATGTGACTTGTTTTAATCAAAAGTATTTTCAAATTTTGTTTCACTCAAGGCCAGAATCGAGTTAACACAATGGGCCCTAACCTTTTGCGCTTCTGCCATTGCCATTAGATCCTGTCTCAGCCTATCTCTTGGTTCCAGCTGATGTTGAGAAACAGGTGGAACAGAGCCTTCCCAGATCTGCTGTCCAAAGCAAGGAGGTAAAGAACAGCATGCCCACCTGCTAGCAAACTGCTGATGAACAAACTCACTCAAGTTCAAACGAGTTCAGCCTAAACCAACTGTGTCTGAGATATTTCAAGATGTGTGGGCAGAAAAGATAAATGTATGCTCTTTCACAGGGTGGAGCATTTGCTATGCTTGCAATTAATAATCAACACAAGGTTATAGCTCATTCCCCTGCATCCTGAAGATGATGAAAGTAAAGAGAATGCATATGTGAGGAAGATAAGGTCATGTTGATGTGACTGAGCTTTATGGGGACAAGAAAAGTTCAATATTTATCCTGAGCAGCCAGAATGGCTGTATTAAGGGAGGTTAATGATTTCTGCACCTGTAAGCAGTACTTTCTGATCTAGTAAACATGAGAACAAGGCAAAAGTAAAGAATGTCGTCTTAACACAGTGGCTCATTGAAACATTGACGAATAAGGCTTTCTCAGGGCTCTCCTTAGTCCGTCCTTCTTTTCTTCTGTAAGCACTAGTGAAAGAAGCGTAATGATGAACTGGACTCAACCACTGGAAATGTGGATGTTCCGCTAAGAATTGGTGAATACCTACTTATAGCCAAATCTAGTCTACTGTTTGTGTTCTTGTTGTAAATAAAGTTTAACTGAGCACAGTCATAACTACTCATCACACATTGTGGACTGTTTCTTGTGCCCTACAATTAATAATGGACAAATATGAAATATTGAGATATCATAAACATGAACAGCTCTATTTAGAAAATGTTTGCTAATCCCTGTTATAAATTAGTACTTTACAATGTACAGGTGACTACCTCTTTGAGGATTGAATGACCGTTTTATAGTGGTCAACTAAGATCATTATGAAACACTGATATTTATATTACAATTTATAACAGTAGCAAAATTACAGATAAAAATAGCAACAAAAATGATTGGGGAGTTACTACAACATGAAGAATTGTATTGAAGGGCCCCAGAATTAGTAAGGTTGAGAATCACTGCTCTAAATGCCGTGAATAGGGGTGTGGATTATGATTTAGGATTGGAGAGGAATAGAAAAGTATAGCTGTATCAAGAGAGGGTAGATTGTAAGTAACATTGAAGTTTGGGTTGTATTGATGATAAATGTAGATTAAAATGGGACAGGAATATGATGTCTGAGAATTCTCACATCCTATTTAAGATTTGAGGCCCATTATTCTACCATTTGCTAGCTTCAAAATACTGCTTAAAGCTTATTTACTTAATTTTGTTACAGGATAGGTTGCATTATTAATGCCATTTCAAAAATTTAGCTTGATATGTAGGTAGAAATCTGAGACAAGAAAAACAGGACACTCTACAAAGTTAGCTAAACTTGTATTTGTTGTCTATAAAATGTCTGGCATGAGTAAGTCAGCATGTATTTTTAGAAATATTTATTATTCTCCAAATTAGATACAAAGACAATACCTCTATTGTATAGATGAGATAGGAAGATGATAGATAATCTATGTGATACTCTGCATACACTCTGTATGTGTTTAAAGATATTATTCGTTGTTCCCATTGTATGTGTGTACATATTTAAATTTATTTCCTAGACGTCGTCTCAATAGTTAGTATTTTTGAATCTAGGATAGAACATACATTACTATAGAGCATATTTTATCTGTTTCTTCCATTCTCCAGTCCTGGCACATCTCAAAGATCCAAGTAATTGCTGTCCTCATTCCAAAGTTTGTCTAGTTGTTACCATTCAGATTACAGTGGTGGCTGCTTCCCCAATTCATTTGCTTGTTCTTTGTCTGTTTTCACATTCCTACTAGCTGTGTAATCATTCATTCTTTCTCATTTATCACAGTCTTTCTCGGTCCTGACTACACTATCTCTCCATTTTTGTCATGGCGCACTGGTACATTACAAATACAATTAAACCTCTTACGATACAGCAGGTTTTGGCCAACAGAGCCCTGCTTCAAGGTTGAAAGATTTCTGATATTACCTCTGATATCAGTTCTTTCCCATTTATCGGCAGTGTCGGGACCAATGCAGCCGCGTTGCATTAATTAAAGGAAGCATCTAGTAACACTGCTGTTTTTGCTGGGCTGACACGGAATCAGGAGGCTGATGCCTGCTCATGTTTTAAGAACCATTTATCACCCATGTCATCCCAAAGCAGCCAGCTGTCTCAGCCAAGCCTCATTTGCATTTCATCAACCACAGTCTCTTTTTTCCCCCATCTCACTTTCAAGTCTTTGTATAGCAGACTTAATTTTTTTAAAGCACATTTTCAAAGAAATAGCTTAGCTAAATTTAGTATGCTATATAGAAAGATGATTTGAATAACAGACATACAGCTTCAACTGATGATCGTCAAACAGGTCTGAAAACTTATGCTTTGTTTTTTTGCTGTTGTTGTTTTTTCTTACCCTTGGTGAGCTGGTAGAGTGATGATGAGAGCTATAGCCACTATCCTACCAAAGCTCATGAACTTGATCTGTGTATGAAATACCCAGGCAGCACACATAAAGCTTCCTTTTCACTTTCTGGTCGTGAGAATGGTTTATTAGAGTAACAAGTGAAGTGTATTTGATTTATTTTTATCATTCATTCTGTGCCTCCTTACTCCATTCCCATATTCTATATCCTTCTTCACCCATCAAAGCTTTTGTAGACCTGTTTCGGCAATAGAAAAAAAATTAAAATGCAGAGTAAATCAACCTACATAGCTGTGTAATTTGAAACTATTTTTAAATGAAATTTGCATTTGCTTTTATAATTCCAAAACATGTAAAATGACTATTCTTATTTGCAATTTTTGAATATATCACTCTTTTTTAATCCAAATCCTAATGACTCTAGAGAAATTAGACCTATCATCTCAAACCATAAGCAATAATTGACCATGAATCATCTTTGTAGTAAATCTTTCAAATGTTTAAGAGTAGCAGGGGGCTTGTGTGTAAAGACAGTATAAAAAAAGAGATATTCTACACAGTTTCAGGGAATTTGTGTCCCCTCCATGTTTTGTCCAAAACAAATCTCTGGAGATCACTTTTCGGGTCAATTATACTGTTTCATGTCTTGCTTCTTAACCCAGATGGCCAGCAACAGTGGACACCTGTCTCCCTCAGAGACCATTTGAAGAAGGTAATTTAACAGACTTTCCTGATAAAGCCCTTCAGTAAGTGTGGGGGTAGTTTTCAAATTCCATTCAGTGACCTAGAAATTTGAAAGCTCTGTTTCTCTATCTAATCCCTCTGGATTTCTCATCTTAGTAGTTAATTATTTCAACAAGTTTTCTTCCTAAGAAAGAGATCTTTTGAAATTCCTATTAAACTGGGTAGACAAAGTAGTGAATTTAGTTTGTATCCAGAGCACATTATGAGATGCCTATCATTTTAAAATGTAATTACCAATGAATCATTTTGAGCAGCCCACACAAAGTTTCTAATAAACTCAATAAAATTTTGATTACTAGGATAAAAGTTCATGATTGCTCTCATACAATGGATAATCTTGCTGTTCCTGTGTCAGGTCACTATGCAATTCTAGAGTAGGAAAAAGGGTATATGAGAAAGGAAACTTTTGTGTTCTACTAGCATGTTTAATTCAACCAGGGTATTATAAATTATTACATGAGTATGTGGGTTTTCCATTAATTTGAAAATGTGGCAACTCACAGCTTTTCTTCAAAAGTAAATATTTTCATTCTGTACTATATTTACTAGCATATTTTGAAATATTCAAAAGACAATAATTCCTCCACACGTTTCAACATTTTCTTTTCTTTGTTTTAATTTTTATTTTTCTTTTTAGTTACAATTTGTTAACTCTGTGTCCCAGCTGTATCCCGCTCTCTCATTCCCTCCCCCTCCCCAACTCCCTCCCTGGTCTCCTCCCTGCCCCTTTCCAAGTCCACTGATAGGGGAGGACCTCCTCCCCTTTCATTTGACCCTATTTTATCAGGTATCTTCAAGGCTGCAAAGTCCTCCTCTGTGGCCTAACAGGACTGCTCCTCCCCGGGGGGTGGGGGGGTCAAAGAGCCTGCCCTTGAGATACTGTTAGAAATAGTCCTTGTTCCCCTTACTTTGGAAAACTACTTTGTTACTGAGCTACCACAGGCCACATCTGAGCAGGAGTTCTAGGTTATATCCGTAGATGGTCCTTGGTTGAGTGTCAGTCTCAGAAAGGACCCTGTGCCTGGATATATTTGGTACTTGTAGAGCTCCTATCCTTTCCATATCATACTAACTCCCTTTCTTTCATATGATTCCCTGCACTCTGCCAAGGTTTGGTTATGAGTCTTAGTGTCTGCTTGTTTCAACATTTTCTGATCATGCCTTCATTTTGTAAAAATTTTACTTTTCTTTCATGAAATAAAACTGTCATGTCTTGAAGAGAATCTTTCCTCTTTCACCTTTGTGCATGTAAATCTCCTCTTATAACACAACTCTTCCAGATATATTCAAGATTACTAAACCATTCTCACATTTTTATAGCTATTTCCTTTATGATATTTTTATTATTGTTGTTATTATTTATTACAATTTATTCACTTTGTATCCTGGCTGTAGCATCCTCCCTCATCTCCTCCCATCCTTCCCCTCTTTTCCCCTCCCTCCCATGTCCCTCCTCTAGTCCACTGATAGATTAGGTCCTTCTCCCCTATTTTGTGACCCTAGCCTCAGGTCTCATCAGGACTACCTGGATCCTCTTTCTCTGTGGCCTAGTAAGGCCACCTCGCCTGGGGGTGGTGATAAAAAATCAGGCAACCAAGTTCATGCCAGTGATTGCCCCTGCTTCCCTTACTAGGGAACCCACATGGAGACTGAGCTTCTCCTGGGCTACATATGAGCATTGAGTTTAGGTCCTATACATGCATGGTCTGTAGTTGGTTCATCAGTAACTTCTGGCTCCCCTGGGCCTAGATTTTTGGATCTGATGGTCGCTTTGAGGAGCTCCTGTCCCCTTGAGGTCTTTCTATATCTCCCTTCTTCCATAAGATTCTCTGTTCTTTGCCCAAAGTTTGGCTATGAGTCTTCACATCTTCTTTGATACCCTGCTGGGTGGAGTCTTTCAGAGCATCTCTATGGAAGGCTCCTGTCTTATTCCCTATCTACCTCCTACTTCTGATGTTTATCCTATTTGCCCTTCTGAATGAGGATTAAGCATCTTCTCTAGGGTCCTTCTTGTTTAGCTTCATTAGGACTACAGATTCTGTACAACTACTTTGGAAATGAATCTGGTGATTTCTCAGAAAATTAGAAATAGTGTTACTTCAACATCCATCTATACCACTCCTTGGCATATATCTGAAAGATGTTCAACCATACAACAAAGACATTTGCTCAACTATGTTCTTAACAACTTTACTCAAAATAGAAAGACGTGGAAGACAGAAAGAACTGAAGGGAACAGGACTCCACAAGGAGAGCAACAGAACCAAAATATCTAGGCAAAGTGGTCTTTTCTGAGACTGATACCTCAACCAAGGACCATGCATGGAGATAACCTTGAACCTCTGCACAGATGTAGCCAATGCAGCTCAGTGTTCAAGTGGGTGTCCTAGTAAGGGAAACAGGGACTGTCTCTGACATGAACTCAGTGGCTGGCTCTTTGATCACTTCCCCCTGAGGGGGTAGCAGCCTACTTGTTGTAAATGGATTCACACATCTCTTGCCTATCATTTTTTTTAATTTTATTTTTTTCTTATCAGTTACATTTTATTAACTCTGTATCCCAGCCGTGTCCTGCTCCCTCATTCCCTCCCAATCCCTCCCTCCCTCCCTCATCTCCACCATGCCCCTTTCCAAGTCCGCTGATAGGATGGGACCTCCTCCCCATTCACCTGATCCTGTTTTATCAGGTAGCTTCAGGACTGGCTGCAAAGCCCTTCTCTGTGGCCTAACAGGACTGCTCCTCCCTTGGGAGGGGGGAGGCCAAAGAGCCAGTCATTTAGTTCCTGTTAGAAATAGTCCCTCTTCCCCTCACTGTGGGAAACCAATTGGTTACTGAGCTACCACAGGCTACATCTGAGCAGAGGTTCTAGGTTACATCCATACATAGTCCTTGGTTGCATGTCAGTCTCAGAAAAGACCCTGTGCCCAGATATATTTGGTCCTTGTGGAGCTCCTATCCTTTCCCCATCATACTAACTCCCCTTCTTTCATATGGTTCCCTGTACTCTGCCGAAGGTTTGGTCATGAGTCTTTGTATCTGCTTTGAAAACACTGGTAGTTAGAGTCTTTCAGATGCGCTCAGTAGACTCCTGTCATACGTTCAATTCACATCCCATCTGTCTTTCTAAACGAGGATTGATCATCTTACCCCATGTCTGCTCTCTTGATTATCTTTTTTAGGTGTATAGATTTCAGTATGTTTATCATATCTTATAGGTCTATATAAGTGAGTATATACCGTGTTTGTCTTTCTCCTTCTGGGATATTTCATTCAGAATGATCTTTTCTAGATCCCACCATTTGCCTGCAAATTTCACGATTTCCTCCTTTTTGATTGCTAAATCAAAATTGTGTAAAATACCACATTTTGTAAAAATACCACAATTTCTGTACTCATTCCTCGGTTGATGGACATCTGGATTGTTTCCAGGTTCTGGCTATTACAAATAAAGCTGCTATAAACATGGCTGAGCCAGTATCCCTTTTTTGTACTTGAGCAAAGTTTGGGTATATACCTAGCAGTGGTATAGCTGGGTCTTGAGTAAGCACTATTCCTAATTGTCTTAGAAAGCGCCAGATAGATTTCCAGTGTGGTTGTACAAGTTTACATTCCCACCAGCAGTGGAGGATGGTTCCTCTTTCTCCACAACCTCTCCAGCATGTGTTGTCCCTTGAGTTTTTTATCTTGGCCATTCTGATGGGTGTAAGGTGAAATCTCAGGTTTGTTTTGATTTGCATTTCCCTGATGGCTAATGAGGTTGAGCATTTCTTTAAGTGTTTCTCTGCCATTCGATATTCCTCTACAGAGAATTCTCTCTTTAGCTCTGTTCCCCATTTTTTAATTGGATTACTTGGTTTGCCGCTTTTCAGTTTCTTTAGTTCTTTATATATACTGGATGTGAGTCCTCTGTCAGATAAAGGGTTGGTGAAGATTCTTTCCCAATCTGTAGGCAGGCGTTTTGTTTTGATGATGGTGTCCTTTGCTTTACAGAAGCTTTTCAGTTTCATGAGGTCCCATTTATTGATTGTTGCTCTTAGAGCCTGTGCTGTTGGTGTTCTGTTCAGAAAGTTGTCTCCTGTGCCAATGAGTTCTAGGCTGTTCCCCACTTTTTCTTCTAACAGATTTAGAGTTTCTGGTTTTATGTTGAGGTCTTTGATCCACTTGGACTTTAGTTTTGTGCAGGGTGATAAATATGGATCTATTTTCATTTTTCTGAATGTAGACATCCAGTTGAACCAGCACCATTTGTTGAAGATGCTGTCTTTTTTCCATTGAATGGTTTTGGCTTCTCTGTCAAAAATCGAATATTCATAGGTGTGTGGGTTTATTTCTGGGTCTTCTATGCAGTTCCATTGATTCTCCTTTCTGTTTTTATGCCAATACCATGCAGTTTTTATTACTATTGTTTTGTAGTACAACTTGAGATCGGGGATGGAGATACCTCCAGATGATCTGTTGTTGTACAGGTCTTGCCTATCTTATAAGTGATCTTTATCCCTTGATCTAACAAATAGCCAATCAGATACTACAGGGTGAAAACTGAATTAATGAGACAAACTCTTTTGTGCATTGGGTTGTTAATTGTCCCTGAATTTTTTATTTTAAAATGAAATAGTAATTATTTTCAATGTTTTATTTACCATTTCAAAAACAATTGAGAATCACTGAGGAATTAAGACTTAAATTTTTCTTGCAATATCGAAGTGATTCTCTTCGATATTTATATTGTGATAATTATATTGTAAGATTTGTGTGCAGAGGGAAATAGTGTTCTTCCTAAAATCTCGGTCTATAAAATCTCAGTCTAAAATTTTGCTTTTTTTTTTTTTCTGTTCGTCACTGAAAAAAAAATAAGAAGTTATAAAAGGTAATTAAATGGTATTCGCAATGGTATTGTGATAACAGAATTAAGCTGAAAAACATAAACAGATTCAAGTGAACCTATAGAAAACATCAAATATCTGCTATGGTTCTAACAATGAGTAAAACCGTATGGGCATGTGTTGAAGGGAGATTAGGCAGGGTTTTCTAGCATGGAGATATTTTTCTATCAGGAGGTTTTCACTATTTGCACATTTAGAAATAAGGATCTGTAAATTAAGAAACACATATGCATTCATTCTAAGATAAACACTGTTATCTCCTCACAGAAAGATACATACATGGCTTTGTGTTCTGTCAATCATTACAGTGGTTCTTAGAACATTATATAAGAGTCTGAACTCAGCTGCTCTGTGCTAAAGGAAACTGTCTTAATAAGGGAGAAAAGCCCATTGCTTTCTAGAGGAATTGAATATAATCAAACACTGAAGATGCTTTTCATATTTAGAGTGGCATATTTAGTGCTATAAAATGAAGACATTAAATTTTTCTACAGTTTAAAATTCAGTTGCTATTATAACTGGGAATTTCTCTCTTTTGAAGTAGGTCAGGTCCTGTGAGTTGGTATGTTTTGTTATGGGGCAGACTTTAGTAGGAGGTAGATGCTGTGATTAAGCTGTGCTGTGAGATCTACCTTATTCTCATATTCATAGCCCTTTATTGGTATATTTTTCAGGCTAGCTTGTTTTAAGAAATAGCAATACTCCTGTCCCCAGAGTAGCATATAGTCAATCAATGTCTGCAAATATTACCCGCTGGACATTGCATTACTGTTGTCATTGAAAAAGCAAGCAAGCAAGCCAACAAACAAACAGTATGAACTACTCAGGAACAAAAAAGAAATTCAGGAGCATTGGGCATCACACAGAAATCTAGTGGCTATTTGCATATGTTAAAATAGGGAGGATGGGATTGAGAGAAGATGAGGAAGGGGGCCAGAGCTGGGATACAAATTGAATAAATTGTAATAAATGATAATAATAATAAAGAGAAAAATAATTAAAATTTCATCACATTTAGACATGTATGGGTCTTTTAATGGATAGATCAACCTAAATTAGAAGTTTGTCTTCAGGCTTGAGAAAATAGGAGTATAAAATGATGTAGTAGTAACAATCACAGAGCGACCTTCATGCCTTACAGTTCTGAGGCCTTTATCTGTCTACTATTTAAGTGTGACTAGGTAGCTCCATGTTCAGTGTTTCAACTTTTTCCCAGAAAACAGTCTCCTTCTATGCTCAACCATTAGTCAGTTTACAATTAGCCTTGGATCCCCCACCTCCTTCAATACACACCATTTAAAAATCCTGAACAGGAGTTCTAATCTTACATATTTTTCTTCTTTTTTACATATAGATCACGCAAAAAAGAATTACATAAACTAATTCCCATGTACTTAAAATATAGAATGACACCCAGAGCCAGCCACTGATATACCTTGCAGTTACCTTATAATACAGTAATCATACATTACACATATGGTTTGAGAAAGCAGATTAATTTTTCTTTATATTACAATAATTTTGCCAATATAAGTCATATGCATTATTTATAACTATACATCAAAAAGCTTATACCCTATACAGAAGTATAAAACTAAAAGTGTCACATAGAGGGTTGGTGAAGATTCTTTACCAATCTGTAGGCAGTTGTTTTGTTTTGAGGACGGTGTCCTTTGCTTTACAGAAGCTTTTCAGTTTTAGGAGGTCCTATATATTGATTGTTGATCTTAGAGCCTGTGGTGATGGTGTTCTGTTCAGGAAGTTGTCTCCTGTACCAATGAGTTCTAGAGTCTTCCCCACTTTTTCTTCTAACCGATTTAGTATGTCTGGTTTTATGTTGAGGTCTTTGATCCACTTGGACTTTAGTTTTGTGCAGGGTGATAAGTACAGATTTGTTTGCATTTTCTGCATGTAGACATCCAGTTAGACCAGCACCATTTGTTGAAGATGCTATCTTTTTTCCATTGTATGGTTTTGGCATCTTTGTCAAAGATCAGGTGTCCATAAGTGTGTGGGTTTATTTCTGGGTCCTCTATTCGGTTCCATTGATCCACCATTCTGTTTTTATGCCAGTACCATGCAGTTTTTATTACTGTTGTTCTATAGTACAGCTTGAGATCAGGGATGGAGATACCTCCAGAACATCTTTTATTGTAGAGAATTGTTTTTAGCAATTCCGGGTCTCTTGTTATTCCATATGAAGTTGAGAATTTTTCTTTCCAGGTCTGTAAAGAATTGAATGCTCAATCCCCACTCCGAAAGGCAAAGAAGACACCAGAAGAAGAAGAAAACAGGAAACAAGTTAGGAGCCTCACATAGAGGGCCTCTGAAAGGCTCTGCCCTGCAGACTGTTGAAGCAGATGTTGAGACTTATGGCCAAACTTTGGGCAGAATGCAGGGAATCTTAGGAAAGAAGTGGAAAATAATAGATCTGGAGAGAACAGGAGGTCCACAAGGAGAGCAACAGAACCAAAAAATTTGAGCACAAGGGTTTTTCCTGAGATTCATACTCCAACCAAGTACCATGCATGGAGATAACCTATAACCCCTGCACAGATATGGCCCATGGCAGTTCAGTGTCCAAGTGGGCTCCATAGTAATGGGAACAGGGACTGCTTCTGACATGAACTGATTGGCCTGCTCTTTGATCACCTCCCCCTGAGGTGGGAGCAGCCTTACCAGGCCACAGAGGAAGACAATGCAGCCACTCTTGATGAGACCTAACAGGCTAGAATCAGAAGGAAAAAAAAGAAACCCTCCCCTATAGGTGGACTTGGGGAGGGGAGTGTGTGGAGAAGTGGGACCAAGGGAGGGATTGGGAGAGGAGGAGGGAGGGAACTAGAGGGGGGATACAAAGAAAATAAAGTATAATTTAAAAAAATAAAAGTGTAAAAACTACTGAACTAGACTACAATAAAGAAAAGAATGTTCAAAAAATTATGCTGTAATATTGATTCAAAAATGAGAAAAACAGTAAACATTTCTTTATTTATAATTTGTTGATAGAGTGAAGCAAGTCATGGCTCTTGAGTTCAATGTGATCTTTTCATGGGTATTGAAGAGTGGAGAGGATGGCTTGAGGACAGAATGCAGAGCAAAAGACAGAAACAGTTCTAGAAGCTTCATTTTGAATCTGGTCATACTTCACATTCCCATTTGGCTTAATTTTAAAGATTTTAACATAAATGAATGTGAACTAGCATATGGACTAAGTTTCTTTTAAGTTTCTCATGGATTTAACGTATAAGGCAAAATGATCATTTGGCCAATATGGTTTTGGTTTTGAAAAATGTCCAAATGTTTAAAAAATAGTCTTCAGAACAACCAAATCCATATGCACCCAAGTTTTTCTGTAGTCTCCACTGAATGATGAAAAGAACTAGAATTGGAACAAAATGGGTGGAGACATGGTACATATGTCGTGAGGAACTCATTGTATATTTCCAAGAATTGCCAGAAGTTAAATCTGGTCCTTGTGGTAACTTAACCAAAAGAATCTAATACCTCTATTTTTACATACATGATTATGAATGATATTAGTCTGTCAGAAAATGAGCTCATGACCACTACAGAAATGAAAAAAGTCAGAAATAGAAGAGACACGCAATTTTAATTTGTTCCCGTGTTTTCCTGCTATCTATGGAAAAAGGTTTTGAAGGTATGAAAATATAACTGAATAGATAAAGCAATATTAACATTTGGCTTCTGCATTGCAAATACACTACAGTTTTTCTCACAGCATCTGAAAACCTTTGCATGACAATGTGTATCAATAGAACATGAAATCAATCAAATTAAATCTATTAAATTCTATCAAGAATTTTGGAATGCAATACTTGAAACAATATGGTTCTAACCTAGAAGGACATGAAGACAGCAAGGCGGGATGCTGGGCAAGTCCTGCATGAAGTGCAGTGTGTGAACATGGAGTGTATATAACCAACATACATTTTATACATGCATACATCTTTAATTAAATAAAGACAGTTTTAAAATTTAAACACTTAGCAAGTAGAAGCAGAAGGTGCACAATAATTTCAAGTCTAGACTACTCAATAAAGTGAATTCTGGGCTTGTTGGAGCTGCATATTGAGATATGATCTTTAAAAACAAATAAAATGAATTTGTATTTGGATAATTAGCCATGAATTGCTTCTTAAAATCATGAAACAAACATATTGTGGTTTTTATTCATGCATTAGATGAATTTTCTAAGAACGTATATAAAAACATTGCTAGATTGAGTACATACATGAATTTGACAGACACCTAAAATTTGAAGAGGCCCATCACAGAAGTACAGTTACTATATTATATTTCTGTCTGGGGGAGGGAAGACAGATTTAGCCAAATAAAAATATCTTTCTTTCCTAAAAGTAATGCTGGCTTCAATCACATTTACTTTGGCTTTTTAATTGATGAATTACTCATCAACTATCTTCTGCCAGGAAATCTAGGAGATAGAGTATATTAGTATATTGATAAATAATAAATCAATGCCCTCTCTGCTCTTGCAGAGATGTGAAAGTACCTTGCAAAGCTATCTTCTCTCTTTTATTATGCCCTCAGCATATTTTTTGGTTTTGGATCCCAAACATGGTAAGTCCACTTTAGTGTTTTCTCTTTAACTAAACCCCAATAACATCATTTTCATTACTCTAAAGCATGACTTTCCTCTTAAAGAAAGATCAGTAGTCTCTGAGGATCTAGAAGTGAAATAAATTCTTAGAGTGTTTCAGGGTCAGGTCTTAATGTCAGTATGATCATTAATAAGTTTAGTTGTGATTTACTTAACCCAAACCCACTCCATCTATTTCTTATTGTACATGTATCATATGTTTAGGTGTGTGCATACATACATAACATGAAGACAGAAAGGATACTGGTGGAATGAAAGACTAGTAGGGAGTAAAGAAAGAAAAAAGTATGGAGATAAATACTGTCAGAACTTACAATTCATTAAGAAGAAATTTTCTTTATGAAATTCACAACTATGTACACTGACAAATAAAAATAAAAAATGAAGGAACATGGGGATATTGTTTGTCAATCTAGGAAGGGGTTGGTTTAAACCCATCATGTGGGTGGCTGTTCCATAGTCTTCCTCTTTCAACATCCTAGAATAAAACTCAGGGGCTTCAAACAAAGGCAGTGGTTTTCTCATGATACCACATTCATGTACAGACAAGAATGGTGTATTGCCTCATGACTGCTCTGTTTGCCCTCACCTGGATCTGTAGGGGTATGAATAGAAAATGCATGCCAAGAAAGCTTACTCACAGTGGCAAGGTGGCTGCAGGAACTCAGCTGTGTTTCCTCACTGACTCCTCCTTACACCTGCACTTCTGCATTGTTCCTTGGGTTTCCTGCAGCTGGAAGAGAGGTATAGAAAGCAAGAAATTCAGGGAGTAGACACTGCCAACTGCAGCAGTAAAGGAGCTCATTGTAATTTTTGTTGTTGTTTAATCAAAGTAGAGATCTTTTAGATGAAAAGGAAATAGCATCTGACTTCATAACGTACTTGTCACAGGGATGCTTGAGAATGATCAATGACTAACTTTTTATATTTTCCACATCCTTGTTCCTCTGCTCCTTTACTAATCCTTCTTATAACACCCTTCCACTAAGTTTATACACAAAACTCCTATTCATTTCTATAATGAAACAAGTAATGTTCCCTTACTCAAAACACAAAGCCCTATTATTCTTTCTTCTTGGTTACTTTACACTTGCTAATACTGATTTACTGAAATGTTGAGTAGATTTGTACTTACTATGGGTAGGAATCATGTATCACTCTATAAATACCTTTAACCCAAAGGAATAATGAGGTATCTTCAACTGGAATTTTGAGAAATAGAGTGATCAACAATTCCTTTTTGTGAATGAATGTTGATTCATGAGCAAAATTTTGTTCCTTCTATGTCTCTAAGTTTTAGAGTAATATATTGCATGAGAAAGCCATCATCAAAACAATGAGTCGTTCAGCCACTTCAGTTTTGAGAACACCTACAAACAAGATCTCTGTAATCTCTTGAAGAAAAATGATTTGATTGGCAATTCTCCGGTTTTTCACCTTAGACTCTTATCAATATCTATTGAAAGTATGAGGAAAAGAAAGGCTCTTTAAGATGTATTTAAGGCTCAAACAAGATCATAATGGATTTGGGTCTTGTCAAATGAAGCTAAGTAAAAAGTCATTGGGGAATAACTAGTACTTTTCTTTCTTTTATTGCTGTAATGTTTACCTAAATCTCCCTCTACACTAGCTCAATCAAGTGGTAACCTGCTTCCTAGAACTTATCTCAGATAGAAAATAAAGGTCAATACATAGTTAATGGCCAAAGCAGCTTTCGAATACATAGGACAACAAATTCCAACAACAACCTGGAATAGTGCACGAGTTAAAAAAGAGCCATTTTTCTCATTGTTACTCAAGTTACTTAGATGACCAGAGTTAGATTTTTGTGAATATAAGAATAGGAGCCATTTTTATTTGCATTTCCCTGATGACTAAGGAAGTTGAACATTTCTTTAAGTGCTGCTCAGTCATTTGAGATTCCTCTGTTGAGAATTCTGTTTTGCTTTGTGCCTCATTTTTTTCACTATCTTAATTTTTTTTACTTTTTTTATTAATTACAGTTAATTCAATTTGTATCCCAGCTGTAGTTCCCTCCCTCATTCTCTCCTTCATGCCCTCTGAATCCCTACCTCCCTCTCTCATTTTCTCCCATGCCTCTCCCTAAGTCTACTGATAAGGGAAGTCTTCCTCCCTTTCTCTCTGACCCGAGCCTATCAGGTTTCATCAGGACTGGCCACATTGTTTTCTTCTGTGTTCTGGTAAGGCTGCTGCCCCCACAGTGGGGAGGTGATCAAAGAACCAACCACTGAGTTCATGTCAGAGACAGTCCCTGTTCCCCTTACTAGGGTACCCACCTGAAGACTGGGCTGTCATGGGCTACATCAGTGCAGGGGTTCTAGGTTATCTCTATGCATGGTTCTTGGTTGGAGAATAAGTCTCAGAAAAGACCCTCGTGCTCAGATATATGTGGTCCTTGTGGAGCTCCTGTCCTCTCTAGGTCTTACTAACTCCCTCTTCTTTCATATGATTCCCTGCACTCTGCCCAAAGTTTGGCTATGAGTCTCAGCATCTGCTTTGATTCACTGCTAGGTAGAGTCTTTCAGAGGCCCTCTGTGGTAGGCTTCTGTCCTGTTTCTTGTTTTCTCTCTCCTCTGATGTCCTCCCCATTTACCTATCTGAGTCTGTATTGATCATCTTACCCAGGGTTCTCCTTCTTGCTTAGCTTCCTTAGGTGTACAGATTTTAGTATGTCCATTCTATAATATATGGCTAATATCCACTTATAAGTGAGTATATGCCATGTGTGTCTTTCAGCTTCTGGGATACTTCACTAAGGATGATCTTTTCTAGTTCCCACCATTTGCCTAAAAATTTCATGATTTCTATGTTTTTAATTGCTGAGTAGTATTCCATTGTGTAAATTTACCACAATTTCTGTATCCATTGCTCAATTGAGGGACATCTGGGTTGTTCCTAGATTCTGGCTATTATTAATAAAGCTGCTACAAACACAGTTATTTTGTTTATTGCTATTTGATGTTGAGTTCACTATACATTTTCGGTATTCGGCATTTGTTGGAAGTAGGATTAGTGAAGATCTTTTCCAAATTTGTAGACTGTCATTTCATTCTATTGACAGTGTCCTTTGCCTTACAGAAACTTTGCAGGTTCAAAAAGTCCCATTTTTTAATTGTTGATCTTAGGGCCTGAGTTCTAGAGCCTAAGCTGTTCAGAAAGTTGTCTCTGTTGCTAATGAGTTTGAGGCTCTACCTCATTTTCTCTTCTAATATATTTAGTGTATCTGGTGTTATATTGAGATCTTTCATCCACTTGGGTTTGAGTTTTGTGCAGGTTGATATATATGAATATATATTTACATTTTTCTACACGTAGACATTCAGTTAGAACTGCACCATTTATTGAAGGTTCTGTCTTTTTTCCATTGTATGGTTTTGGCTCTTTTGTCAAAAATCAAGTGACCATAGGTATGTGGATTTATTTCTAAGTCTTCCATTCATTAACAAGTCTATTTCTAGTCCAGTACCTAGCACTGCTTCAAAACAGATGCTGAGACTCACTGCCAAACATTGGATGATGTGTAGGGAGTCTTCTGGAAAAGTGAAAGGAAGGAGAAAAGGACCTGGAGGTAACAGGAGCTTCACAAGAGGAGCCAACTCTCCAGGGCCCAGAGGAGCTTTTTGAGATTGAAGCATCAACAAAAGATGATGCACAAATTGCTCCTAGGCCCCATACAAATATGTAGCAGATGGGCAGCTTAGACTTCATTTGGGCCCTCTAGTAAAGGGAAGCAGGAACTGTATCAAACATGGACTCACTTGCCAGCTTTTTGATCACTTTTCTCTATGAGGTCTAACTCCCCAGGCCACAGTGGGGAGAGGAAAAGCTCAGTCCTGGTGCAGCTTGATAAGCTGGGGTAAATGGGAAAGGTAGATCTCCTTTTCTGAGAAAAAGAGAGGGGAAGGCAAAGAGTGAAACTGGAAGGGGAGGAGGGGCTACAACAGGCTGTAAAGTAAATTAAAAATAAGGGAATAAATTTATAAATACAATAAAATAAAAAAGAATGGGAGCCAAGGAGTAGTAAAAAAAAAAAATGATTGTACTTTTGCTATCTACCTTAAACTTGAGGCAAATTGTTTCAATTAAATACATAAGATACAATTTCCAATGAAAATTAAATATCTACATTGCAAGTGAAATGGATATAGATTATTAAAAATCAAGACTCATTCATTTCAATTCTATAAATCCTCAATCTATAATCTATTCACCAATCCATCATCTTTCAAATCTCCATCTATCACTTATCTTTCTTGAAAGATATAAAGCACAAAATGGGAGAACTATTACTTAAATTTTTGCTTTGTATGGACACTTTAAAACATGGTGTATGAAATGAAAGAACATTTGAACAAGTCAGAGAGTTTTAGAGACACCGGAATAAATACTTTATCCTGAAATTCCACACTGTTCTATGTGAGAATTCATCTAATAAATCTATTTCAATTTTAATATTTTTGAGTCTCTCTTCTATAAATAATGATATGTTTCCTCAAATGCATTAATGATGTGGTAGAAAATTTGTCCCTGATCTTTCTCTTAATGTTTTAGAGTCGGTACAGTCAGTGGCTAAAAATATGTGAGAGCAATCATGGCAAACAAAACCATGAGTAATTGGTTCATTGCAAGTGATATTGGCCATTCACCTTTTTAATGAAAGAGTGAGTAATTGCATTTGTTCATACTCTAGGAGAACAAATTGTTACCCAATTATAGAGCAAATTTTACTTGGTTGCATGCAGATATTCACATGGGAAAAATATAAGCTGATGGATTTGAACTCTGTCTGTCTGTCCATCTGTCTAATCCTCAAATGGATATATTCCCTTTTAAACTATCCACTGAGAGTTCTGGAATGATTACTGTCCTAAAACAATAATAGAAACAAGACCAAAGCAGAAAAAGGCAACATACATAATGCGACTGACATTCCCTTCAATGCTAGAAAAAAAGTTAGCACAATGCTTTAATCAAAATGCCAGGCAATGGTAATGTATGCCTATGATCCTAGCATTCAGGAGGCAGAGGCAAGTAGATCTCTGAGTTCAAGCCTGGTCTACAGAACATGTTCTAAGATAACCAGTCCTATACAGGAGATCCTGTCTTGATAACCCCTCCGCCACACACAAAAATTTAACTTGAAAGGATCACACAGGATAAATACTCGTTACACTGAAAATCAAAATGAATAACAACAGCCACAATAAATATATTAGGAAACTAAAAATTTGTCATGGTGGATTGAATAAATGAAATAGTTGGAACTTTCGTGAGGTTGTGAGTAGCATAATAATTACACGAATAAACCAGCCTGTCCTCTCTCCAAAATTCTTATCAAAAAAGAAACACTATACTGTTTTTACTATGGAGAATCTTGAAGAGGTTATCATAAATGCTGAAAATTTATCATCAACAACACATGAAAATGTAAAATATGAATTACTAATGTAATGTTCTAAGAAAAGAATGACACTCTTCCATGATACTCCTGTCAAGGATGTGTAACCTGATTAATAATAAAAAAAACAAATAAACAAAAAATGCTAAAGGATAACAGTACAAAAGAGTTGACCTACTATCTTCAAGGGTATCTAGGAAAATAAATCAATGAAAACATACAGAAGTTATTTTAGAATAAAATCCAGCCATGCTGTCTAACTGTAAGATCTGCCAATGAAACAGTCTGTTTTAACTATAAAAGTGTATCTTAGGATCCTTAATAAACAAATACTGTTTGTTTGTTTTTAATTTTTTATTTAACTTTTATTAATTACACTTTATTCATTTTGTATCCCCCCCATAAGCCCCTCCCTCCTCGCCTCCCGGTCCCACTCTCTTCCCCCTTTCTGCATGCATGTCCCTCCCTAAGTCCACTGATAGGGGAGGTCCTCCTCTCCTTCTTTCTGATCTTAGTCTATCAGTTCTCATCAGAAGTGGCTGCATTGTCAGGGTTCTAGTTTATCTCCATGAATAGTCCTTGGTTGGAGTATGAGTCTCTGGGAAGTTCCCTGTGTTCAAATTTTCTTGTTCTGTTGCTCTCCTTATGGAGTTCCTGTCCTCGCCAGCTCTTACTATTTCCCACTTCTTACATAAAATTCCATTCACTCTGCCTGATAGTTGGCCATCAGGCTCAGCATCTGCTTTGCCACCCTGAAAGGCAAAGAGGATGGACATCAGAAGAAAAAGAAAACAGGAAACAACCTAGGAACCTGCTACAGAGGGCCTCTGAAAGCCAGAAGAAGAAAACAGGAAACAACCTCGGAACCTGCCACAGAGGGCCTCTGAAAACCTCTGCCGTGCAGACTGTCAAAACAAATACTGTTTTTATGATTGCATTCTCAATTGTCTAATGGCGATTAAGTCTTTCTACTTTTAAGTGTTAACCTCATGGAATGATTCACTTCTTGGAATTTTTCTTTCTGTCAAGGCAGCCTTGTGCAATATCATTCTTCTTTTCTAGGACAAAGTATCTGTAAATATGTAGCATAATTTTTAATATTATTCTGTGAAAGGTCAATGCTGTCCTGCTCGTTAGACACAGTGGCTTCTTGGTGCCACCATCTTGGGTCCCCCTCTGAAAGTAATTTTTATTTTCAAATTCAAAGCACAGTCACTGTGCTACCTTCATAAGAAGTATGCACATTTAGAAGGGTCTGATGAAAAAGTCTCACTCATCACTGCCAGATAGGCACTATCCAAGAGTCTACAAGAATCACATGTTTGCACAGAGACTATCATGGGCATCTACAAAAAAAAAAAATGGTTATAATTTTCAAAAAAATGAATTACTTTTAAAGATTAAGGACTTTCACAGGAATATCTGGACAGCAAATGTCTGCTTACATTACATGTTTAGCCACTATAATTAGTGACTTTTTTATATTATCAAACAAACATGAGATTGTTTCAACATATCAGGTATGATCTTCATATTGGCCTTTAAAACTTCCCTTTGCCTTATCCTTTTGAACATATCTATGTCTAATATGGTAAGGGTGTTCAGTTGTATCATCCTGATGTTCTCAGATACATTTCAAAATGTAAAAATTTAAATTACACCTATTTCTTTAGTGGGACACGTGTGTGTCCTTGTGCAGGTGTAGACCCAGAGGATGACTTTCAGGAGTTACTTCTCTCCTTCCAGCAATTATGTTCCAAGAATGGAACTCAGATTGTCAGGTTTTGAGGCAAGCATCTTTGCAATTCTAAGTCACCACAGTTGTCCAAATGGATAGTGTTCTTTTAACATAAGGTCCTTCTGGCTACTGTTTAGGTTGATACATCTACAAAGTGTATGACAATGTCTGATAGGGATTCCAGAAGGACTCTGCTGACCTAGAATATTTTTAAAGATGACATCAGTAACATCCATTATTCTATTCTCCAAAGGAGCCTTAATTTCTTTTCTTTGAGTCTGGACTGACCAGTGACTGGGGAGTTAAACATCATCTCAGAACTTACCTGCAGAATATTATTTATCTCTCAGTCTTCATCGATTCTTCTAGCCTATCTAGAGAGAAAAGGAAAGAGAAAAAGAAAGAGGTAGATACAGCCTGAATCAATTGTTCCAGTAATTGAAGGTGAGACATGGTGCAGATGAATGGGTCCCATTCAGCAACTGCCCCAGGGCTCTACCCGAACCTGATCACCTACCGATGATAGCCAGAGGTGCAGCCAGACACGTATGTCACAAGAGCAGAAATGGGCAGTGAAGCACACATTACACCTGACTTCCTGAAGTGGAAATGTTATGCAAATAAGTATGTTTAAGCCAGTGTTGGTATATATTGAGCAACAGGAGATAGCAAAAACAAACTTGACATTAAATTCCATAATGATCAATTACAGAACACCTACGCTTGAAGACATCTGTGCACAGATTATTTTTAAGTAGCTGCTTTATGTTTGAGTGTTGGTAAGTCTACAATTTTCAAACTGCATAACTTCTTGATTTTAAATGTTCACTATTCTTTAGATAAAGTGTTGGCTAAAATAACTTTAAAAGTGAACAAAACATAACAGTGGAGTAGCATATACAAAAGCTTCAGTTGCATTCAGCAAATATGACATAAATGCATTCTAGCTCATATTTATGACAATCAGTGTTGACTAATAATGTCAATAAGCATGCAATTACATTATTATGTAAAACGTAGTACTGATTACATTAGTAAATATATTGTTTAAAAACAGGTTTATCACAAAAACACAGAAATGTCTAAATCCATAGAATATGGGAATAATTTTTTTCATAATGTGACTGTAAAGTTACATTATATAAAACAACTGTATACCTCTGATTTTTACTTTGATCATTGCTTATTTGAGGTTTCTCCTAATGTTTTCTTGCCGCTCTCTCTTGGAGACAAAAACAAATGAGAATAACTACTTAAATGGTGACACAAATCAATGTTAATGAATTAGTACATTCATGAAGGGACTCCCAATTTCACTGGCTAAAAGCACACCATTATAGACTACATTATGTAGTTTAAAAGGCTCACTGATAAGTGCCTGTATTCAAATCCATTTCTTTGCCCTTTGTGTTCTTATCTTCCCCGGGCCAGCAGACAATCCTGCTTTTCACTAACCTTTGGCACTCCACCATCAGCAATAAGCTGTGCTCCCTTAATTAGCATCACCTGTGGTATGTTCCATTTGAAGCAAGCCCATCAGCAGTGCACACCTGCTTTGGTGCTTGCAGGTAGAGCAGGACTCAGTGTCTCTGGACTCTGGGGAGTCCATCTGCTTGCCCTACAGCAATCAGTAAGTGCCCGTCATCTTCAGAGAGCTTGCTGTACCCTCTAAATCTGGAAGTTGGGCCTCAGAAGTGTCAGAATACAATAATGAGAAACAAGAGCCTGTAGAGGCCACATAGTATGTCCATGCACAGGGAGAAAAATGACTCCTCCATTCCTGGATTAAAGATAAATTTCCAGTATTAAAAATATCCGAGGAAATATTTTTCTACCTCTTCAAGATGAAATATATATGTATTTTTATTTTGGGAATTTTACACTTTAAACCTCTTGTAGCTCTACAGTTGTAAGCAGTGTCACCTTGTCGTAGTGTGTCTCTAAGCCCTATTCCTTTAAAAACATTTCAGGGCATGTTTTTTCCATAAAATATGTTAATAGTATAAAGCATTTCATGCATATGTTAAGAGGGTGCAATTGACACATTTTTAATCTAAAGTGATAGCAATGCATAATGAAAAAAATGCAATGAGGGTCTTTTACTGAACAATGGATAAACCATAGGTAGTTAAGCCAAAGGGATTTTAAAAGGCTTCATTTGTCTTCTTATAAACGCACAGTTTTCTTTTTTGTTCCTTTTTCTTTGCCATGAAGAATTTAGCTGTGACAGTTAATGGGTATATTTTGTTGAAGCTAAGTTCTTTTAATGTCACGCTATTATACCTTCGACATACATAGAAGAGAAGGTGCCAAGATTTCTAACAAGTAGTACACACTCTTCTTTAAACAGAAAGGCACTAAAGAGCCATTGTGCTGACAGATTGATGTATTGAAAGATATGCAACTGAATTCTCAGTCTGTTAAAAACTGTCTCTCAGGAAAAAAAAAAAAACTTATAGAATATATTATAAAATACAGTCTTTGGTCTCTGTGTTTGATGAGAATTAAAGAGAAAAAAAACCCACATATTTTATTAAACAACAATTTGTGTACACAGGTCAAGCAGAAATATTGGTTCTGTGGAGCAGGTTTCACTACCCAAGTCTCACATTATATCCTATTTCTGTCCTGTATATTTTACGTATGAATATAAAAGTTGAAGATATACAGAAATATAGTGTTAGTATTAAATGATTTTCATTCACAGTGAGAACAGCTCACAAATATAAAGAAGCAATAGCTATTATAATAATTATTATGGTTCGATTTCCCTTCTATATTTAGAATGTGTAAGCCATTCACTGTGCATCTTGCATATTCTGTGGAACAAAGTGGTCTGCCGGGCGCTGTCCTTTTCACTCACTCCTGCTCCCCGGATCCTGTAATGCTATTTCCTCCACAGTATGGCTCTCCTCAAGGACCTTATGTCCCTGAATGTGAAAGAAAAGGGTATGCTTTAAAAACTACCAGTCTGAATGAGCACTCATATTTGCATGTGCTTTTGCAATTTGTAATAGGGTTCTTTTCTTTCCCAACATGTTCAGAAGGCAGCTGAGGTCTGGGATTCCAAAGCCTAGCTAAAGCACTCCAACAACAGAGTTGGAGTTCCTTTAAACTGACATAATTTTAATTACCACTGTTCACTTACTGCTTTAGAAGCCTTTTAGATAAGACAGGAGGCAACTCACAGAACACTCAAATTCTATAAATAAATAAAAGGGAAATAAAATATCTAAACCAAAAAAAATGCTGTTATCAAAGTACTGAAAATAATCTAAAATATAAAATTAACAATCAAAGTTGTTGGTTTTAACTTTCAATGCAATATCTAGGTAGCATTTTCAAAACATGCTTTCTTTAATCTAAGGTCCTCAGCACAGTACATTTTATACAGAAACAATTGTAATTTAAATATTTGTGATAGAAACTATATGGGGCTGGAGAGATGGCTCAGTGCTTAAGAGCATTGTCTGTTCTTCCATTGGACCCGGCTTCAACTCCCAGCACCCAAATGGCAGCTCACAACTGTCTGTAAGAAACTATATATAATATCCCCATTTGGTACTTACAATACACTTGTGATTTTTAATCCTGATTGTCAAATTAATGAGATTTAGAATCACTGTGGAAACAAAGTTTGGCCTTATCTCCTAGGTCAACTGAGTTTGAAAGACTCACCTGCAATGCAGACGGCACCGTTTCCTGGATGTAATCCTGGATGGAATACAAAGTACGTGGTTGATTACAAGTATGCCTCCTTCTGCCTCCTGACTGTGGGTGCAATGTGACCAAAGCCGCAAGCTCTGGCTGCCGTGACTTGCCACCCTCAATAGACAGAATTGTCAAGACATCAGCCAAAACACGTCCTTCCTCTTCTTCTATTATTGGTGTTATTGCTATCATCATCATCTTCTTCATCATATGTGTGTATTGTACCCTGGTTTGCATTTGGAGGTCAGAAGATAGTTTTCTGGAGTTTGTTCTGTCTCCACGCCATTATGTGTATGGGGAGAGATTAAAGTTGGGTTGCCGGTCTTGCATGACACACACCTTTACCTGCTGAGCTTTCTTGCTGGCCCCTTCCTTTGAGTCTTTTGTCATGTACAAACTAATATAGCATGTAAACAAATAAAAAAAATTACACAGTCAGAGGGAAGGGGAGGAGGACCTCCCCTATCAGTGGACTTGGGGAGGGGTATGGGAGGAGATGAGGATGGGAGCGTGGGATTGGGAGGGAAAAAGTGAGAGAGTTACAGCTGGGATACAAAGTGAATAAATTGAAATTACTAAAAAAAAATTAATTAATTAAAAAATTTTACGCAGAAAAGGAATCAGACTTTATTTCCATGTTTCTTTGATCACTAGCCTTTTCAAATATGACCACTGTATAACACATGTGAAGAAACAGTGGTGTGTATGTTGTCCTGCACAGGGCTAAAGCAGTATTCTGTCATCAGCTGTCTACCAGAGCTTCCAAGCCCTTTCCTGAGAATAAACATGCACGAAGTATTACTTCATAGTAACTCTCTTCTGTTTTCATTTTTTTCTGAGAAAAACTTTTTTTTAAAATAGATATCTCAAATTATTTTGGGAAAAAAATCTAAGGGCATAAAATATAAACGCTTCAATATGTCAAAAGTAAAACCCTCATCTCTTGTTCATTTACTTATTAAGGTCACTTCATCTAGCATGAGACCAATCATTCATGTTCCTCAGAACACAGACACACAGGTGGTGGTGAGAATGAGGAGATGGCATGGAGAGGGAGAGGTTTGAGAAAGAAACTGCTGGTAGGGAGGATCTATTTTTGTGACAGGTGTATTCAGAAGTTGGGAGCTTGAAATTCTTTTAGGTTATATCTATCTATCTATCTATCTATCTATCTATCTATCTATCTATCTATCTATGTATCAATTGATCAATCATCTATCTCCTCTTTCTGCTAGCATAAAAGCTAAACCTGAGTTTTCTTCTTCTATGAAAATAAAAAAGTGCAAACAATACACAGTTCCTCTCATGAATCAGCTGTTTCAGTGAAAACGATAATAAAGCATTGGTGGGATAAACGCACCAATCCTTCCATGGTCAGAAATTGGTCTGCCAGTTAGTAGTGACTGAGATCAATTGCCAACTAGTATTCAACTTCTTACTGAAGCTTTTGGTACAAGGTTGATCTTGACTATGTTTATGGACTTGTAGGAACTGCCATCAAGCACCTAATTCCTAGTATTAAACTTCAATTCCTAAAATTCTGCTACAATGTTAGCATTGAGCCTTGTGAGCTCCAAGCATACCCTATTAGTTTTAAGAGACTGTATTTTTATTCATGTGCCTAGTACACAGGACAGAGGTAGAAATGAGGATTATCACCTGTCTATACTGAAAATCCAAGTTTCCTTTAATTAAAGGAAATGGCAAAGTGAACAGAAGAGCTCAAACCTGCTGGTTTCACATGCTCATTTAGTCGGATCAAATCTAATACTGATGAGAAAGAGACACAAGGTAATCAAGAAATGTAATTTAAGCAAGCATTACCAAACCATTAAGCAATACCTTAATATCTTAGTATTGAATTACAATCTTCAGAGCAGACAACTCTAGTGACAAACTACAAGTTTCTCTATCATACACACACACACACACACACACACACACACACACACACACACACCCTCAACAATTCACTGGAGCTTTGTTTAATGCATAACCTGAGCACGTGAAAACTACAGGCACTGAAGTGGAAAATATTTTTGCATTCTCCTGTGCTGGCGCTGGCCTTCTCAGTCAGGTTGCACACACACATGTCCACAATGGGAGCAATATTTACAAGCTGCGTTTTACATAATTCTAGGGAATGACTATCTGCTCTTTCAGTGAAGAGAATTCCCCTGGCACTCCCGCTTGCCATTCGGTCCCGCTGCTTCGTTTGTTCTATTGTACATCCTGCAGGGTGATACATTGCAGCATCTTTGCCTGCGGTAGCTGAAGTGGAGTCATCCATCATTACAGTCACGGGAACTGAGGACCTTATGGACTGGGAGTAAATTATGAAGCTATGAGGAAGGTGATCATTTTTGCAGAAATAGCTATTTCATGTTTCTGTGCTAAGAACCATCCTTTCTTGTTTTGGAGTGAAAGAGTAAAAGCCACAGGACCAGTTTTTGTTCTTTGGATTCATGCTGAAGGAGGAGAATGCAATCAATAGAAAATGCACTTAACAAGTCTGAAATTGACTGGTCTTTTTCTTGTTTATTTTGAATTTCACATGTAATTCTCTGTTGACCTGCTGTTAATGCTATGTAGCTGTGGATTTTCCCAATTTAAGTGTGTTATAAATGGATAAATTGCACCATGAGGGATAATTTAAACTAACTGATTTGAGATCCAGGCGAGGCAGTACAAAGGAAAAGTTGTCAATTTTCTTTGTAGACTTCAGTCATGTAGAGTCTAACTAGATAACTCATTTGCTTTTCTTCCTTTTCATTCTTATCCTTCTTCTCCAATGAAATAGCAGTTAATGAATGAAAATATTATTTATATTCATAAGTTAGTAAAAACATCACTTTCTCTACCAGTCTTTTCTTTTCTTAGCGAATTATATTGTAAAACATAATGTGTAGGAAATGTGGCTGGATAATTTCTAGGAAAATAATTACTATTCATTTCAGGATTAAATAATTAAATTTAAATAATTTTGTTATAGGGCATGGCTTTGCTGGTAAATTGCAGAAAGAGTAAGAATATGGAAAACAATGCAGCCAGTAATGATGAGACCTGATAGGCTAAAGTCAGATGGAATGGGAGGAGGACCTCCCTTATCAGTGGACTTGGGGAAGGGCATGCATGGGAAGAGATGAGGGAAGAAGGGTGGGATTGGGAGGAAATGAGGAAGGGGGTTACAGATGGGATACAAAGTAAATAAACTGTAATTAAAATAAAAACATGAACACAAGAACACAGACACACACAAAATTTGGGAATGTACACAAGCATATGTGAGCATTTATAATTGTGTGGATCCAAGTCTGTGGGGGGGATGTAATGCATCATTTCCTCACCATAGAGGCCTGCTTTCATACTGGAGATAGGTTTCCTTGCTGAATCAGCTTCTCAGCTGTTCAACTCATCTTGATAGCCAGCTTGCCTCACCACCGCATCCAAACCCTAGGATTCTGAGTGAGTCACCTTACTGACACAGTTCTTGAGTGGGTGCTGGGCATTTCCCCTCATGTTTTACCACCAAGCATGTTACCCACTGAGCCACACAGCCAGCTCTAACTTAAATAGCTTTGATGCGTGGCGAACAGGATTGAGTACTTGTTTATTTTCTCTGTAGTTATTTGACACTTTCACAGTTTGATCTTATAGAACCCATTGCAAATCATTTGCATTGATTTGCTTTGGCCGTTGCAGAAGCTTTGGTTAGCTTCTTATAGAATATGATGACTATATTATTTTCTCAAGTGATTATTTCTTTAGTGTAAGTTTTTTAGATCTAAGACGTGATTTATTTTATTCATGAGAGAAAACTATGTAGCATCCCTTTGACATTTGTTTCCCTTTTCTTTTTGCTATGCTTTTCATTAAAATATATTCACATCGGTTCTCTACTTTCTTTGATTTTTCTCCAACACCTCCTAGGTTCCCCAAATTCCTTTTCAATGGCCTATTTTTCTTTGGCTCTTGTTTGTGGATGCATTTGTGTGCATGTGTGTGTGTGTGTGTGTGTGTGTGTGTGTGTGTGTGTGTGTGTGT